>NW_020449085.1:1898122-2040593 GCF_003343035.1 Apteryx rowi
AGGAGCAAGAAGATTCCTTCTCCTCTTCTTTGCCGAGGAGCCTTTCTGCCTCCGAAGTTGTGGCTGCTCTGCTGCAGTGGTTTCTCGGGGGGTTGGGGGAGGAAGGGCAAATGCGACTCGAAAGGCAAAATATCGGTTCACCTTGAAAATCGCACTTGCATGCAAAGCAGGGGCTTGGGGAGTGCCCCGATGGGAAACCCACTGTGTTCTTCACCTGCCTGCAAAGTGAGGATGGTCTGCAAGGTCTCTGCTCCCTTTGCCGCCTCGCTTTCCCATTAGACATGTAAAACGTTACTATTTCTCCCCTGAGGGGTTGGATCTGTAGAAGTCATTCAAAAAAAGGCAAGCCGCATCTCAAAGAGCTCCCCTACCGGAGCGAGAGGCCCGCCGCGACGGGAAGGAGCGTGCGGCTCGCGTGGGCTCTCCCGACGGCCCGGGGAAACCCACCTCCCGGGGCTCCCGCCACTAGCCGTGTCTCCGGGCTGCTCCTGCCAAAGTACCAGCTCCAGACGGGAATCCTCTGCCTGCCGCTCCTTGCTACAATCCACCTCTTGTAATAGAGGCCAAAGCGGTGAGAAAAGGCTAAGGTCAGGTTTTCCCCTATCTTTTGTTCTTTGGGAGGTTTTTGGGGGAGAAAAGGAGGCAGAGAGGCAGTGTTCAGTCCTGCCCTGCCCTTCTTTGGGGAATGGCTGTTTATGCTCCTATGTCCAAGAAGCTCTTAGGCTGATAAACTGGTTCAAATTATTTCCTCGTGTAAAGCCTTTGAAGCCAGTGGTGTTAAATTAAGAATCTCTTTAGCCATGTGTGAATATGACAGACTATTTGCACAGATTTTTGCACAGGTTTGATATCTGAGGTTTTCCAGAATGTTTGTTGTTTTATACATTTAAAATCACACCTCACAGAAAAGGAAAACCATGTGAACAGTGCAGACTGGAGGCTAAATGCAGGCAGTGAATGACCGCTGCAAGCAGCGAGGAAATCCTCCCAGATGCCCCGAGACTCGCCGCACGTCTGCTCTCATAAGCGAATCCTCACCTCTCCTCTTCCAGGAGCCACTTCTCCCTGGCATAGGTAACTCTGCCGTTTAAAGCAGCAGGATGTTACTTAAGCTCTTACTTCAAGGAAACGCAGCCATCAGCGGTGACTTCAGCAGACACACACTGCCCATGCTTCCTCATCTTTGTTAGCCTGCTTCTCCCTGGAGCCCTTGCTCCAAAGCATTTACCTGCTCCTCTTCTCCTCCCACCTCCTGGCACAACCCAGACCGACTGTGACTCATTTAAAATACTCTACAGCAAAGCTACCCAGTGAGACTATTAGTTAATATTATTATTTTCATCTTCATCTCTGGTGGAACATGCTTTTCTGGGGAAATAAAGCTCAATTTTCAAATGCTCCTGTACATTAGATAATGCAGACTAAGCCAGTTGTAGCATTAAAGGTCTTTTTCCTCTTTTTTACCTCCTCTAAGTACTAGGGATGCTGAGGTGTAAGCACTTCTGTGTCTCAGCTGCAATCAACTGCCTTCCAAAAGGATGTTTTGATTAATGAGGTGCATAACATCTGAAACTGATGCAGCTTCTTAAATACAGTCCCTAATGTTCCCGGAGAATGACAGAGCAATACAGGACGTGCTCAAGGAATCAAGCTGTTCGTCTTCTGCCGGCTAGAGGTATTCTAGCTGGCTCCTGGAAAATACCCACACTCTTTATTTCCTGGACTCTCTGGGATTATTCTGAGTGCCGCCTTACCTGATGACACAAATGATATTTTCTTAAAGCCCCAAGGTGGGGAAAGACCACAACAAGGAATCCAAGCAGCAGAACGCTCCTTTGTCACTTCTGTAGCTACAGGAAAAGATTATCAGGTGCAAAGCCTGCGTCGGGGCTGCCTGGCGCCCTGGCACGCCGTTACAGAAGCATCCAGCTTACCCTGCGCCTAGACCTCCAGCTACCACTCCCCCCCCACGTTTCCAGCACTGTCGATGATGCATATGTTTCCTCCACAGATACGGAGAAGGTTTTTTTTAAATTACTGTTTTGGGACTATGTTATGAGCAGTCATTTCAGCAAATAGTGTAGTCTCAAAAAAAAAAAAAAAAAAAAAGCTTCACCTGAAATGAGGATGCAAAAGCTTTACCAAACCCAGGCCTTGCCGGGCGGGAAGCGGATAGCGCAGTGTGCTACAGAGCAGAAGGTGCACTCCTGTGCAGCTCCGTCTCGCGGTGCAGGTTCCTAAATACTCCAGGAGTCATAGGTAGAAGAAGTTGTTTTAAAATCCTTAAAATGTGATGGCAATTTTTTATCCAAGGAACTTCAAAATAATGATATTTTATTTGAGGGCCTTCCAAGAACTAAGTGCAGGAGGCTGGGAATTATCCTTGTCTAATGGTATGAAACTACTACCATGGATATTATTTATTATCAATATTATCGCAGTGCTTTCCATGTCAGCAAATGGGCCTTTATAGGCACATTTTTAGAACATTTCAGAAAAGCTATGACTGTTGGAGGCCTCAGCCTTGCCTATCATGGGCAGCACAGTACATTCAAAGGGGTATAGAGGACCTACCTGTCAGGGGGAAGGAGAATTGGTTTTGAGGGAAATGATTTCTTTTGTAATGATATTTGTTAGACACTGCTCCAAGATTTGGCACAGATGCAAAGAAAATGGATTTAGTAGGGAGGATGCAGGTGAAGCAGCCAAAGATTCATTTGTTTATTAAGGGGTTTTGCCAACTGGTCACAGAGACAGCACCTCTGTGTATATATATATATGTAATGCTATTTTAATAAAAATTAATAAAAATTCAGAGCTGCAATGCAAATGTAAAAAATCACATTCCTAATGAGCTCAGGACTCTGGAATAATAGACTGAGAGTCATGAAAACTGATCTCCGGTAGCTTAGGGTACAGGAAGCAGCAGTGCAAGCTCTGCACACCGGCCTGTTAGGACCACTTTTGTTTGCCTGAGAATTTCATAGCCATCATCCTTGAACCCCTGGATTCTCCGATAATAAAGGAGTCAATAAACATATGGTATAGATTGGAGGAACTGGAGAAAGTCCTCTGAAAGCTGCATGTTGTTCCTAGCAGGMAGCTACTAACCCATACTTGGCATTTTAAAATCCATGAAATATTAAACACTACAAAACAGGGAAATTCTATCCCAGGGTTTTAGTGACAGAGACTTCACTCTCTGCCTTTGCAGCTTATATCATACCTAGAAGATAATAAAGAAATAATCACCATAAACACATAAATCCTATCTCCCCCTCACCCCTGTTAACTGAACGAGCGTGCTGTCACACTCACTCTCGCTGAAATTCAGCCAGTGCATCCTTACGGCTCTATGACGTTCCTTACAGAAACAGTAAGGTGGAGGATCAGACGGCTGCAGCACAGGTTGAAACTTATTTCAGGCGCAGAGATGAGGACACCTGAGCATCTGGCCAGGATGAAGGAAAGTGCTGTGCAGTGGGAAGTGCGATCCATGCAAGGATGTTGGACTCTGGGGAATCATTCCAGAGGGCAGGGGAAGAGGGAAGAGTTGCACAGAGCTGGAAGTCAGGATGGAAGGACAAAGCACCCTTCTGCTGCCCAAGAACTGGGTTGGGTGGGGAGAAAGAACAGTTCAAGTCCACGAATGGGAGCACAGAGATATTGAACAGATCCCTAGCAACAATGGGCTCAACAAGAGGAAAGGAAAGCTTATGTCAGGAAGCGTGTACTCAGAAAGCTATATTCTGTCCCACTTCTGTTGGTAAACAAATCTGGAGCAATCCCGCTACCTTGTAACCACAACCAGAATACGAGCATTTGTCTAGGACACCTATTTCTAGGGGCTTTAGCAGGAACGTCCTTATTACTAACAAACAGCTTAGCCACTGGACTGCAAAATAGGAAATGTTATAAAAAATCAGTCTTGTTGGTATCTATGGAAATCAGACACAGAGTATGCAGAAAATAAATCCCCGAGATTTTCAGGATGTTTGGTCTTTTTGTAAAAGGTGGTAATTCTCACTGGAGCAAGTAGCTACAACTCATAGCTTGAAACACAGTAGAGCAGGCTACCTGGGGACAGGTAACCAGGTATGAAGCTATGAGAAAGAGAAATTATATAGAATCCATACCTCTTATCCCTGCTGATTACCATACAGCCATGTAGAGAACGGGTTGATCTTTACTTGTGAAAAATGATCAAAGCTGAGATTAATGCCACTATATGATTTAGTTATAATTACTTTTAGTTTATGGAGTGTCTACATTTTATATTGTGCTCTAAACTCTTCTAACAAATTTKTCTAATATTCGCATTGAAATGCTCATATTAAGCTTATATCTTGGACTATAATTCAATAAAATTTGCCTTCCAAATGTATATTCCATCAAACTTCTATTTAAAGACTGAGAACTAGCTTATTTTTCTACCCTCATCTGGAATTATTCAGGAGAGGGTTGAGACAGCATGGGGAGGTTTGCTCAAACCAGATCAGTTCAGTGACTATCAAACGACTTTTTCTCAAAATAGCACCTTTCACCAGTATTTAATGAGCTGTAGCTTCACAAAGAATAATGGATCCCTTTTCATGAATCTGTCCCTGCCAATGTATCTTCTGTCTACATGAACTGTACTATTTTTGATTATCGTGCAGTGCTGGATTTGATGGGAAATGTGCTATTGTCTCTGGTAACAGTAATGGCAGCCGCCAGCTTTGGAAAGTCTAGACTCCGCTCTTAGTGAGCCGAGTCCCGGCAGGGCTGACTTTAACCCTTTCTCCTCCTGCCGAACCAGCTCAACCAAAGCTTCACACCAGTGCTACCCTGCAGACACTTCTCCAGCTTCCCCTCAGCTGAGTATTTAAGAACTCATAGTCTTTCTGGAGGTACCTTTACAACGCCTCTCTGGGGCAGATTGCTGAAGACACACAGAGGGCATAAAAATTTGAGATAGAGATCACCTACTAATTAGAAACATGGTGCTCACAGAATGGCTATGATTTATGCTTTGCGACTGCATTCTCCCATGTCTAAGGTGCAGGATTCAATAGAAACTTTTCCTCCAAGATGCCTAATGGTGCTGTTTTATGTGGATTCTCTGATGTCTAGTAATTTATTGATGCTGATGCTGCAATCTGCAGCACGCAATTCTCAATTCTGCTTTGAGCAGAAGACCCTCAGAGATCCCTTCCAACTGAAATTATTCCATAATTCTATGAGTCTATGGCCCTTATGCTCAGTCAGACAGTAACAGTGGGACAGTCTCTCCTCTCTCCAGCTACCTATTTTCACAAATATGTAGGAACATTCTATCTTTGAGACAAAGATCCCTCCATCAAATTTTCTTTAAGCCATCAAACAGTTTCAAATGTTAGTAAGAAGGAGCTGACAGACTGATGGATACAAAGTATACTGTACAAGCTTTGTTTCCTTAGGTAACCAGCTAAAAGTCATCTCATGATTCTGGGGAACAAACTCAGACTTTTTCACACTTACTCATGATTTTTGATCACTTGAAGATAGCAAAATTGCAAAAACAAGCTTAGCCAACAGTGTGGCAGCAAAAGAGTTGCGAGCAGAGGTTCCCACTTTTCCATTAGCCCTTATGTATGGAGACCTTTGCTAATGTTGTTACCTACAGAGGGACATGTTTTAGGCAGCCACCCCTCCCACTCAGGAACTCAAATGAAGTAGAGTTTCACTGACAACAAAAACAAGGCCAAAGGCAATGGGGAAACAATATTTCTTCCTGCATTTCATTTCTTACTGGCATGAGGATAATGTCTATAAACTAGCAACCAGGTCAGGCCAGGCCCTGAGTCCTCAAGATATTCCCATTATCTTCCAAGAAAAAAGAGCGTTTTGTGCCACCAAAATGTCTGYTTCTCAGCAGCGGTGTCTGCAACTGTAAGCAATAGCGTGTGCCTCAGTAAGCCAGTAGATAGGTGAAGGGAAGAGGCTTCAACTGATAAGGCTGCACATAACTCTGCGAGATTAGAAATAAAGGCCTCCTCTGTCTGGGCTTTGCTTTTAGAAACCAGCACTTCAGTGACATTGTACGTAACCCACTTAACACCAGAAAAATCTTGTGGTCATCCTAAAACTAGAGATTATTTCCTGAGTTTGCATATGCTTGTGTCTACATGCATGTTTGTTTGTGCTAATCAAGCTATTACTTCAATTCCAGTTCAAAAAAGTGCTCCAGGTCCAATTTGGGCCCCTTTTTGTTATTTGCTACTTTTGTTTAATTGTAAGTGTTACTGAAGCATCTAGAAAACCTGGTTATCAGAGCCCCAGCAGAGAAAGGTAGTCCAGTCCCAAGCTAAACAGCAGAACTCAACAAAGTCTTAGGTACAAGGAAGAGAGACCATCTCATGGTCTTCAAATGTCAGTTTACTCCTACGCACTTCTTCTTGCCTGTTTAGTATTAGAGAAGGATTTGTTGAGAGGAGGTAGAGGGTGAAAAAACTCGACAGACAGAGAAGGATGGGTCCAAAGCAGAAGGGAAGACACTAAGAGCAGGGAGAGAGGGCATGGCGAGAATTGTGTTTGCTGTTTATATGTTAAAGTTGTGCTGCAATACTGCCATCAAGGAGGGTATGAACTTCCATTTTAAGCTTCTTTATGGTCATTCTTGTTCTCAACAACTATGCTGACATTCTGAAGACCTTAGCTTAAGTGAAAAGTGAATTTCCTTTTTTTGAAAGTTAAAGCAAAACCAACTGTTTCTGAGAACGTGAAGGGTGTATTTGTAGAACAGAAAAGGAGGAAGATGCACTTTTCGTGTTCTGTCTCTTTTTTAAAGGCTATTTTAGGAACTGCTGTAGCACCCAAGTGGCTAAGAATAAAAATGAGATTTGGAATTTCTAATAAAAGGAAATGCAACTGTTGTCACACTTGACAAAGACAAAATACCCAGTAAACCCATAAGGGTGGAGGCAGAAGGTTCATTCAGAATTTTCTTCTCCGTGCCTCTCCTTTCCCAGATGCTCCTTGTCAGCCACGTCTATTTAGACCACACGCTCTTTTGCTAATTAATACTTAGCAGGCGGCATCTCCGTGGTTCTCAGGCATACAAAGGACAAACTAAATTTTTATTTTCCATGGTGCCACACAAGCCTGGCCCAAATTAAGCAATGTTGCAGGCTCAGGCACTCTTGGAGCTGCGAGTTGCCATGCTCTCTTCTGCTCTGCACGGGCAGAGGGCRAGCAGCCCTGCTAACCCTGCCCGCACGGCGGCAGTTCGAGCAGTCCACCCAGGGACTCCCATCGATTAATTTTCGCGGACTGCGCTCCCATTTGTTTTCGACACTCCGTTGACCTTTGCGTAAGAGTTTAAATAAAGCTCTGCAGACGCTTGAGGCCCTTGCCTTGATAGTATCAGTTCATCACTGTATAAATTTGTCTCAGTGGATGGTTTTTGTTTGTGTGTGTGTGTGTGTGTGTGTGTTTGTGAGGGGGAAGGGATCCCGCTCACTTGGCTCTTCTGTGATTGCTGAGGCAGTGAAATCAATGGGAAAACCTCACGCTGCATCTGATATCACCGCTCTGCGCTGTTTAGTGCAAGGGCGTGACAATATACAGCAAGGGGCTGTAGATGCTGCTTCCCGGACTCTGTGTTTTTTTTAGTCAATGCCCTTTTCCACRTGATTTGTAGAAACATTCCTGGGAACTGGAACCAGAGGTCAGGCCTTCCTGATTTCCCTCTGAACCATTAGATGACAGAATCATATCCCCTCTTGTGCTCTCCTGTTGATCCATGGAATCCTAAATCTCCTTCTGTTCAATGGGACAGCCTCACTGAGAAGCTTCCTCTGGGACATTAGAAAACTAGCACTTGCTTCACCAGCCACAATTTAGGAGAAAGCAGCGAGACCTTTTCCAACGTTTTTAAAAAAAGCTTCAGTCTTTCTCAGTGGGTTCTAGATGGTGAGAAGGTGTATACAGTCCTGAACATGGCTGGACTGTGGTGAGTCTGGCTGCAAGCCCTTGCAGAGCCAGTCCTGGCGCTCCCGTGCAGGGGCACCGGACTGCAAAGTTTGGTCAAGCCCCTGGGAGTTACACACCGCAGTACATCACCTTTGAGCACCTACATCTTTCACTGGATCTGGCATAAAAGACTTGCCTACAGTCACATGCGAAATCTGTCTGTATGTCTGTCTTCTTGGGTTATATGCGTTTATACAGTGTCTAGCACAAATTTACCAGCAAAATGTGTTTATTTCTGTTGGCTGCTTCTGTTCACTATTGCTGTAAAAGATTGTGTGTATGTGTGTATGGATATAATAGCAAAGCAGACTCAACAATTASAAGACCTGGACACTGCAGTCATTTTCTCCTCCTGCTCTCATGACAAGATGTCAAACGGAGATGTCAGATTAAACAGCATTCTGAAGCTGCAGACATCTCAGTGCATACTCTACACCAGAGGAAGCACTTTAGGTTAAAAAACAGTAACAACAACAACAAAAACCTCTCCCCCTTCTGAGCAACTTCCTGTCACAGTGGATGGTTGACAGGCTGCTGTTCAAAGCCTGCTAGAAGAAAAATTATATGTTATTAGCCATTTCTGTGCTTGTTAATTCTGTCTCTGATTCTCACTGCCTTGCAAAACCCATCATAAATCTCGGTTTTAGTAGAGCAATAGACTTCAACTTCCTTGGATTTGCAGGTTTCACTTAACAGGATTAGGTGACAGGATTTATTTAGAAATGTGTGGTGACAAAAATACACATTTTTTTTCCCTGTTCATGAGTAATGGGGGAAAAAGCTTGGGATTTTGTTGTTGCTTTTTTAAATTCAGACTTCTCAGTAGGGGAAAAGGTTCAGATCAGGTGTTTGCCACCCACACTTTTCAGTACTAGAGGATGCTTAACTTTTTCTAGCAGGGAGAAGACTGGAGTGGAATAAATGGAGAAGACCGAGTCTTGCTGTGAGAACAAAAGAATACAGATTCAGAATGACTCCATCTTCCCATCAAGCCCAGGGTTGATACAGAGTTTGTTAAATGACCCATTCTGTGACTTTGAGTAGTCTGAATACTTCATTAGCTTACATTGGCTTTTCACAGGAGGCTTTATTAGTCTAATATTAGTCTAGCCAGACCATATAACCCTGCCCTTACCCCCTGCTCTGCAACAGGGTGATTAYGGAGCTGCTCTGCTGATTCTGCCCTTCCCTGTTTCTTGGAAGGCTTCCCCAGTGCTGAAGACTCTCAAGAGGTGGTTAAACTGTATTTCGGACTGCCTTGTGCTGCCTGGGGTAAAGGATGCGACCAGATCCACGCCAGAGACCCTGCGTGGTGGAAAAGAACTGGAAGACACGCTTTAACGGGAAAGAACCTGGGAGCTCAGTCTTTTTTTAGTTAAGCGAAAGGAATGATAAGCAATTATTTGATAACAATCTGTAAGTACCTCATGGAGAGGTGGAGATATGAAGACAGAGGACTCGTCATGCTAGCAGACACAGCTGGAAATGAGATGCTGCCTGAAATTTGCAGCTACACACATTTAGGCCAGAATTAAATTATTCATTTTTAATGTTGAGGGCAATTAACCTCTAGATTAACCTGACAAAGTTTTTGGTAGATTCTCCATCCCAGGAAATTATAAAAAAAAGATTGGATATTTTTCTAAAAGATCTGCTTTAGCTCAACCCCAGATACAAGATGTGAATATGGAATTAATTTGGGGAAGTCCTAATTCATACGTCATACAGGAGGCTTGAGTAAGTGTTAATAATGTTCCCCTCTACAAAAAAATCTAGGAAACTAGAAAAGCAAATAAACAGTAACAGTGTCTAGACTGCTCACACCCTTTTCTGGGTCATTTATGAACATGCAGAGCTGCCTGGAACCTGGCACGGATCCCTAAGGAACTCCACTGGCTCTATCCTTCTGTTGTGAGACTTGACCATTTACTTCTACTCTCTATTTCTACTGTTTAACCAACTACTTACCCACGTCGGTACTTTCCCTTATCCTCTTTGGCTGCTTAACTTTCTCAAAAACTTGATGATGGACTTTGTCAGARCCTTTTGGAAATTCAAGTGGACAGTAACAATCTGATCACCCATACTCCTTTTCTTGATGATACTTCAAAGATGTCCAAGAGGTTTATAAACAGGACTTCCCTTTACAGAAGCCATGTTGACTTTTCCCAAGTAGAACAAAGTAGAGCGTATTTATCCAGGTCCACGTTCTGTAAGAGGTTCTGTTCTGTAGGATTCTGGTTTTGGTTCTAGTGATCTGTTTGACTATTTAAGATTTCCACTTAGGCTGGGAAAAACAGCTAGCCATTCACAAATTCTGTTGTCCTGCACTTTCAATAGAACAGCAGCTAGGTGCTGCATGGGTCATTTATATAACCAATATTATAAAACAGAACTGGATTCCCTCTTCCTTTCTAAGAGCTGCCAGTGCTATAGCCACGATGCAGCTCTGACAACGCACGCTGCTCAACTGCTTGGAGTGCGCAGTATCTCTCCAAGCAGAACTGCAGCAAGAATGAGGGTATGAACATTCAGTTGTATAAATCCTAGTGCACACAGAAGGTGTGTGTCAGCTGGTACAGTACTCAAAGGACATGACTTCAATGAGAATGCTGAATTGTGCATCGCTTATTTGATTTTGCATATAGCAGAATGCTTGCTTAATATCAAGCCTTATCTCATTATGTAGTTTTACAAGTCAGCCAAGATCTTTCCACRCTCTCCTTGTTGAAATCTAACCAGCTACTTTACTCAGCCCTGTGTTTTGCTTACATTTCTGATAATTTCAGTGCCAGCTCTGGCATTCTGATTAAAATCAGCCTGTAGGGGAACTGTTTGTCACATGTGTCTGAAGCCGAGATAAAACCTTTCCTCCCCATTCCCAGGCTTCTCTCCTACCCTTGAAGGGGGCTGGAACTCCTAAGACACCTGCGTGCGCAGTGACGGCGTTCTGTGGCTGATATCCCCTGTCGTTATCCTCTGATGGGTCACATGCACTTGTCAGGTGCTTGTGCCCACATGAAATGGAAATAAAGGAAAGTGGATCAGTGAACCTCAGAAAAGGAATCCTGATGCTTTTCATTCAGATCATAACAGCCTGTTCTCTGCTGAACTCATGCCCTCCTTATTGTCATAATTGTGTAAATACTTTCCATAGGGGAATTAATGCTACAACAAGAAATGCACTGAAACAATGTTAGTCCAGAAATTGCACCCCTGCTCCAGGTCGAGGTAGAATAACCATGAAGAGTGGTAGATATCAGGTTTTTGTTCCTAAGTCATGTTTTGAAATTTTGTGATGAGTTGCATCACTGTGAACATTATTGATGGTGTTTGCACTAAACAGGGGTCCCTACAGACATTTTTTAAAATGGGCTGAGAACTCAGAGTTTTTACCAGACTGGACCATCACAGTTCCAGTTTCAATATGGACTTGCTTCAAAGAAAAACTCACAATGGATTCTTGGAGTAGTCTCTTTTTTGATTCTTACAAATATCTTGCCAGGAGCGTAGCAGTGACGTTTAATGGTGAATCCCAAAKTAAAACCCACAAATGGTCAACTTTGCTGGTGCATAATATTCAGTTTCCCATGGAAAATGAATGCAATATATCTAAATTTCCCAGTCTGTGTAACTATACTGCATGGATTTCCAAGTGTGATGAAGTCAGCTTTAGTCTTTCATGTTTTATTAATGCCTTGTAGCTAAGTAAAATGACTAATAAACCAGCATTTTAAAGAACTGGATGGAGCCATTCTGAAGGCTGAATAACTAACCATTCATCTGCTAAGTTCCTTCTAGCAGTTTTTCTGCATACACAGAATGAAAATTATGAAGCTACTAAAATAAGTTCAGTCTACTTTGTACCAAAGATGCTGTTTGCTATATGGGCACAAACTCATTTCAGCACCTTTTCTCTATTTTGTATGTGGGGAAAGGGAGGGCAAAAGAGCAAGTATCTTGCCCAGCTTACCACAACAAAGTCAAGATCAGACCCAGAATTAAAAACCTGTAATAGACTTGCTGTCACTTTCTAGTTAGTAGTCACCATTCTGTCCTGTAGGTTACTACAAGGGACGAAAGTAAAAAAGTTAACAATCCCCCAAAATCCAAATTAGTTTGAGGGGCTCATAGTTTATAAATCCAGTCTTATGTTCTAGATGCTCTTTGCAAAGGGACCAAAGAGAGAGAGGATTTCTTGAAACAGGGGAAAACTAGACAGCAGTTCTCCTAGATCTCCCTTTTTCCCCAACAGAAATGGGCAATTCGCACACATTAGCACGCCCGTGCGCACTGCTGGGACAATGCAGAATGCCAGTATATTTGTGTCCACTAAAAATTAAGAGGGAAACCATAAGCACTGCTTCATTTTCTAACGCAAGGTACCTTTGTACAGTATCTAATAGCTAGTCTTTGTGACTGTTCACTGAAGCGAGTTTTAACGCTGCCTAAGATGACATAATTGAGATGCTTGCTACAGAGAATTTGGAGATTTCACCAAAGCCTCTCAGCAAAGCAGTGGCAGGCCAAGTACTAAAACACAGGATTTCCTAACTCCTCATCCCATAATTAGTCCCTTGGAACAAGCTATTTCTTTCCAGTTGTGCTTGTTCAACACTGCCTCTTAAAACCAAAATTAAGCTGATGCCACTGAGCCTGATCTACCAGCTGCCACAAACATTAAAACTGGAAGGACCCACTTCTATCTCCATCTGATAGGAATGTATTAACCAGGTATCTCAGACCAAAGAAGAAATCCCAGCCTGGAACTCTGTGACCAGACATTTTAACATTTTTTTCTTTCATTGGCTGTCTTGACTTGTACACTGCATTATTCAGAGGGTCTTACTCACTTTTTGCTTCCTGTGTTGTAGATACTGTGCACTAGCACGTATATTATTAGGAACTGGAAGTTTTCATGAGATAAACAGAGCAAGTGGAATTAAAAAAAAAGAGACACAGCTTGTAGTCAGAAAAGGAAGGAGACACTGCTGTTTCAAGGTTGCTCTGCATATCAGATCAATAACAATGAACAATCTCCCAGCCACAGTCAGCTAAGAGCTCTGGGCCTCCAACTATCAGCCACCTTGTCCCTCCTCTCCTTTCCAACTGTATGTGTCTCGGGCCACTTGAGCAGGTGAACATCATGGTCACCAACTACCTTCCATGTGAGTTGATGTGAAAGCTGCCAAGTGAAGAAACAGAGTCTGAGAGCCCTCCTAAGGTAAGCAAGATGAGGTCCTCAAAGCCTGTGCTGAACTGGAACAATTTTCAGTCAGTGGGAATCATTATGTTAGGAGACAGTTGTTATCTTTTTGCCCTTGACAGAGGTCAGTCTGGAAATGCTAGAGGTGAGAATGTTTCTCAGCAGAAAGAACAGCACATGCATGGCATGGATTTATGCTTGTAATTCCAATAATTCTGCCTTCTTGAATTCATCTTTAATTGTAGTGTGCCTCACAGATGATTTAGAGCATTTGATTTACTGATCTTATTTTAGTCTTCCTGCAATTTCACCCCTTTGATCAGATCTTGCCAACAGGTTTTCATTACCAAATAGGTGGTTTTTTTAAATAGCACAATTGCAAGTCATCACCATAAATATCAGTTCTTCATAACTCATCTGAGCACTCTATGTTCTTGTAATGTTGTGTGTCAGGATTCTGCTGCTGAGATAAGCCCCACCTGCGTGGCTGCCAGCTTCTCATTCCTTTATAGATTCTCCCCTATTTGCTGTAATTGAGTTTTTATACTTGCCCTGTTTTTCAGTATATAAATGCCCAACAGACACAGAAAAAGAGAGATATACCAGGAATTTCCACTTCTCATAGTATCTCAGCAGAAGAGGGTGCTGTGCAACCCTCATTAAAATAGATTCTTTATCAACTGAGGCGGCTAAGCTGAGGTTTGTCTATCAGTGTATCAAATCATGTACTGCTCATATGTTAGCAGTTCGGTGTAGGAAAAGCTTTATTTCTTATTTTCCAATTTTGATGGCACTGGAATGGATGAGGAGAGAGGAAGCAACAATCTGCAATTTTCCATCACTGACTCATCTGTTCTGAGTTGCCAGCATCAAAGTAAGCCTTAAAGGGAACTTTTTTGTTTACTTTATTATACAGGGCTGTAGTAGAGAAGCTCCAGTACACATCACAGTTCTTCAACGTTTGTATGTATGAAATCAACACCCACCTTTAATTTAGTATGGACCCAACTATATTTATATATATGTGTCTGTAGGATAGGGTATCCAGTCCTTCCTCAGCTGACAGGCAGCCAATGAAGCTGTAGGCTCCCTGCTATTATTGCTTTTGCTGCATGAGCCCAGCCTCAGGTGGAGGAAAAGTTCTGCAGATCACCCGGTGCAGTTCGTGGTGGGTACACCAGCACAAAGAATCACAGATGATGTGCATTGCAGCTGATGTCTTCAGTGGAGTCTCGTGAGCCACCCCTGAGATAAGAGGCAGAGGTGGGTAAGGACATTATTTCTAATTTTGCCTCCGGTTTTACTGGCTGATCTGTCAATTTCCCAGTCTCTAAAAAAGAAAATACTCGCTTGCTTAGAGACCTTCACAAGAAGTCAGTTAGGCATGACTGTATAGGGGAGTCCTACTCACCTGAGGAGGAGGCTAAAACATTTCCCTGACATTCCATGAATTGCCATGAGTGGCTTAAAAAACGCCCCTGGCAGACAGTGCTGATGACCATCTTCTGCAGCAGGCTGACCATTTCTTTTAGCCTGTAGGATGGACTCACACACCGCTTTCATTCTGCACTAAACCATGTCACACGGTTGTTCAACTTAGGCATGAAGCAGCTTCTGTTGCTTCACCGAGTGCTGCTCTGGCTATCCAGGCATCAAGTGGCAGTAAAGTGGTGAGCGAGTCTGMTTACTGCTGCTATCTGCTGGCTGGAACCAAACTGAGCAGCTGTGTGTCCTGGGCCCTCTTCTGCTAACGGCGGTGAGAATTTTTCATTCTGCAAAATCATTTCTGCATAGGCTCCTAGGAAAGTAAAAAGTTCTTGCTTTAAGAGACCCTTCAAGCTGCCAGGATTCAGCGTAAGGATTGCTCTGACACTCTCAGGTATCACTACACACATACATACATACTAGATTAAACTAATTTTTGTTCTTTTTGGGGTAGTTTAGACTCTTCCATTTTCCAAGTTACCATCCTGGAATTTGTCAGCCATTTTCAGGCCTGCACTGTAGGAACCAGGCACGAATGTATGAGCGTGTTCTGAACAAGCAGATCATTTTTGGCTTTTTGGTGCTTCTACCACTAGAGAGCAGGAGAACGGTTCTCCCAGCTGACTCTCGCGGCTCCAGCAGGGATGGCTGCTGTGAATCACTGAGGAGCTTGTTATATAACAGAATTTCAGAGGCTGACACTCACAGTGAAGCTAGACAACGTTTCAATCCATCTATCAAAGCTCTTGCTGCTGCCATTTCCAGATAGATGAAACCAGGCTACGCATGAAGCAGAAAAGAACAGCCTGCATCCAGAGTAACGTGTTAAAGATGTTAACAGCAGTACAGACATACCAACAGTCACCACCCTACGTTTCGCTAATACAAGCTAGTTCCTTTTTTTTAACACGACACCCCCGAGATCCTACTATGAACCACTTTCCCAGGCGCGGTCTAATTTGTTGTGCCCTGGGAGTGTAGGAAAGTTGTGGGTTTTGCCAAACAACCAAACAAAAAACAACAAGAGAGAAATACGAGCGGAAAGAGACAGATGGCTTGATCCTTTGGAAAAGTTACCACCAGGGGGAATATGCCCTGAACAGGATGGGGAACTTACAGCTTATTTCTGCGAATGTGGCCTGTGACTTTGAATGTTGTGTGACATCAAGGGTACAGGAGGCTCCCTCTCCCTCTCCATTCACTCCCAAGAGCGGAGCCTGTAAGCTGCACCACGGACTGGAGGAGCTCTGTGCTGCGAACGGCAAGTTGAGGCAGCAGACAACATGTAGCGCTGTGCGGGGTGTGAAGGCTCCAGGTGAGTGTGCTACGCAGGGTGGCAGATACGGATGTGCGCGGCACGGCCACGTTAGACACGGGGGAAGGCATGCGTGCCGGCCCTGCGGAGCACTGCGGCATGGGGGTCCTTGGACCGGAACCATGACGTGTGCCCTGGGGGCTGGGGAAGGACTGTACCCGAAGGGGGTGCAGGATGGCCTGGGTAGGGAAGCGGGAAGAGGGGGAGCAGTGCAAAATGGGGGTCCTGGGTCTAAGGAGCACTGTGCAGCAACGGGGTGCGGAGTTTAGGGAAGAGCAGTGCAGAGGATTTGGGGAACACGGCACTTGGGGTGAAGACTGAGACTGCAGGATGCCATCCAGGGAGGATGAGAGAAACACTGCGTGGCAAGTGAGTGCGGGAGGATCCTGGATGAAGTGTTAATGTTTGATCATCCAAAGATATTTCAGCCCTCAGTGAGTTTCTACAGACATGGCTCTGAGTGTAACCCCAGTAAAACTGAACCCCAGGAAGGGGATAGCTTGGACTTGTGTGTGTGTGTAAGTAAAGTGGGAATCTACCTTTATACAGCTGCTCGTTCTAGTGTAGGCTCCAAACAAGTAGAAGAATGCTCACTAATAAAGGCTGAACTCTGCCAGAATACACCTAGAATAGGAACTACAAGGGAAACTAAATTCATGTGCTTTGTGGTCTGTGATAATTACCCTCTAGCTACATTTGCATAGTCAGGAGGGAGACCTCCCTGAGCTGTGAAATTTGATTCTAGTTTTTCATTTTTTTCCTAATGTTTAAGAAAATAATGGGATAAAAACGATGGCTGTGGCTTCACAAGCTGATCTATTAGCTGGCAGATGCCAAAAGGGGCGAGATCTTGCTCCCCCTCTGGCTCTGCTCTCCCTTCCCACTTCTTGTACCAGCTCCAGCACTCACTGGACCTGCCCCAAAATTCTATTTACTAATCCAAAAAAGGTGTTAATTTTTTGTTTTGGTTGGTTAGTTGTCTGTCAGATTAGTGGACGATATCAATTTATTAAAGCACATGATGAGCACCAGAGGCAGTAAAAAGTAAGCAGCAGAGTGGAGGAGGGAGCTGAGGAATGAAACTTCCCTCTTTCAGCAGCAGTGATCCCTTGGATCAGGTTCACTCTGACACACAGAACAACAGGTTAAGGTAGAGACAAACATCAGGAAAGGATTCCTTGCCAGGAAAACTGCTGAGCTATTTTCAGAAAGAAGTGTTGGAAGCCCTGAAGAATATTCTGTACTGGGCTCCGACTTGGAAGCGTTGCTTAGTACCTTACAGGAGTCTCTCAACTCTAATTTCAATAGCGTACRTAACTGTCTGTAAGAAAGGGACAGGCTTCAAAGCCAGAAGCAAATTTTCCAGGATGTGCTGTCCAACCAGAGGATTTCAGTCCCCCATTTTTAAAGGACAAAGTTTTGTTTCCTCAAAATAAGCTATTTAACATACATCTCTCCTTGACTTACAGTCATCTGTGAAAGTCTGCCTATATCTGACAAGAGCATGAAGTACAAGCCACCTCTCTGGCACTCACCTGACCTAGGCATGTTCTGCTGTCCCAAGAACTCCACAGAGGCACTTCTGTTCTCTCCTGCAAAAATTAACCTGTTTGTGCTTTTCTGATTATCTTCAGTAACTCCAGTCACAGAACAGAGCAGCTGTGATTCTCCTTAAATGACCAGTCACCATGTGACAAAGCACAAAACAGTGGATCACGGATTGGAGGAAGACCTCAGAGGGCAGAAACAGCAGATCCAGACTATATTTCCCATTCTGCATACTGTGTTAATTCTTCAAGTGCAGGGTCAAGATTGTGCAGCCTGCCAGACAGCATCACGCTACAGAACCCTCCAGAAATAAATGCTGTAAACTCAGCTCTTACAAGCAAGTGTTGTTTGGGCCTTGAGGTTTCAATTGGCTTGGACTAGACTCCACATCGAGCAGTCTTCTCTGTCAGAAAAATGCTCCTGGCCCAAGAGTAACACTGATCTGCTTAGGTAGAATTCCTACGATTTTACAGCCAAAGAAGTATTGGGCTCATTCTTCTGCTATGTACTGTAGAGCAAATGCTTTGTCAGGTGGGACAAAGGCAGACAGATCCCAAGCGGAGTTTCTCACCTGCTCTGAAGTAGATTCAAATTCCTCTCTTCTTTGTTCCTTCACAAAAGTAGCTTTTTACACAGAAGTCATTTTCCCTCCAGGTTGTATCAGCAGATTGTGCTGAAACCCAAGACACCAATTTTCTCACCTGCGATAACTAGCTAAGGTTCTACTTTACATATTGACTGACCTATTTAAGAAACAGGCAAGTCCTAGGGAGTGTGCTGCATAAATCAAATGTGGCAGGCAGGGGAGAAGAGGCTGGATTCATACTCGTAGTGAAGAATGTGCATTCGCTTGCTCACTTAATTTGCAGTCATCCTTACTTAAGTGGACTCATGCAATCGAAGGACAAATTATCTCCATTACAGCCACGTGCTCCATMCAAAAGTTCTGCTAAGAGTCCTCACTGAGAAGCCAGTTTCTAAGGTTTAGAATGGACAGGACAAACTCCCTGATGTGAGCCTAATTTATTTCACAAACTTGTTTTAGATTCTTGTTCAAGCTAATTGAATGAAATTAATTGTAGAAATTAAAGCTAGAAAAGAATAGAGAAGGGAGGAAGATCTGACATAGCTGCAGGAAAAGAAGGAAGAGTAGGAATCTGTCTAAATTTCATGACTCRCCCATACCTTAATAAAGTATTAAGTAAGACCCAGATCCTGTTACTAGTGAACTGTAAAGGGGGCACTTATAGTTAGGGACAAAGAACTGTAAGGGATTTCATGGCACATCAATTCCCATCATCTTTGCAATGTGCAACCACAGGATACAGTTCTTTCCATTAAAACATCTAGCTCTCTCTAAACTAAACAAATTAAACAACTAAAAAGTTAGGTCCTTTGCCTCCAACTATCTGCAGTGTAAGACTCTTCCAGAACATCCCTGGTTAGATGCTTAGAAAGCTTTTTCCCTACTTTTCAGCCTAAACTTTACTTGTGGCCAACTTCTGGCTATGTATTCTTGTATCAGTATTGCCTTTAGTTCATATATATCTTAGATTACTTGCATTCCCTTTTCTATCAGCCTTCTCTTCAGTAAATTCTGTGGAACTGAGCCCCACTGTGGTTCACAAAACTTAGTGAGGGGGACAGTCACTCCCGTGCATTTCTGTGGAGTCTGTTCTACTGCGATAGGCTCCGTTATGATGATTTATAGGAGAATCCTAGCAAAAATCAGGCCACTGGTGTGTTAGGCACTGCATAAAACATAACTTGACAGGCAGCTGTTGTTCCAGAGGGCTCATGCTGTAGATAAAGGGTCAGAGGGTCAGGGCGGCAAAGCGATTTACCAAGCTCACATAGCTGCTCAGTGGTGGATGCAGGGACAGTGAAAAGGTCTCCTGAGTACTGATCCAGTTCCACATATCAATGTTGTTTCTCTGTTAAGACACTTCTGATATTTCAACTAATTTTCCTGTTGCACTGTTTCACCTTGTCATTATCTATACAACAGATAACACCTAAAATAGCTCCAGCCTAAACTGATCAGTTCACACGGTGCAGTCTAGAATGTGTAGAGCTGCTTCTGTAAATAAGCTTTGACTCCCTCTCCTGGGGTTTGCAGACAACTAGCTCTGGTGTGCTTGCACACTAGATATACGTACATTTGTATTTGATTCCCTCTAGTTTGCCATGGGCAATTAAAAGCAAGCAGTTTCAGATAGGGGTCATTTCTCAGTCTAAAAGGTGCTTGAGTATCCGAGGTGCAAGGTCAAAGACCGAGGCAGAAAACTAGTAACCAGAGTTTCTGGCTTCTGTTCTCAGCTCTGGCAATGACTCATTACATGAATTTAGTTCAATTTAAACTGGTATGCCTTGAGGGACTCCTGCCATTAGCTCTCTCCACCCTGACAAATAAGACCACAGTCCTTACCAGGGACAAAATACAATCAACAGAAGAGGGACGGTTCTCAAATAATCTAAGCCCCAAAACTTCCCCAAGTCCTACACACTATRTGTGACCCTGGGCAAGACCTGAGGCCTTAAGGTAAACAGAAAATTAGAGGTAAGTTTTCACTGGAATATGTCAGCAAAAAGTAACAGAAAACAAAACAATTTTGAGGGAGAAACTGCAGTAGTTTTGTGCTATGAAACAAGGGAACAGCAAAATGTCTTCTCTCCCACCGTGGTGAAACTGCATCTACAACACTGTGTCCTGATGGGCTCCTCACTACCATAAAGACATTGACAGATTTTGGAGGGAGTTCAGAGAAAAGCAACACAAATTATTAGGGAGCTGAAGGGACTGACTTGAGAATAAAGATTAAATTAACAATATTAAATAGGTATAGGTTGGCTCAGCAATGACTGGGGGCCCATGATAACCATCTACAAATAGCTGAAGGTTTGCACACAAGGAAGGAGGGGTATTTATTATGTTATGAAGTGCTGTAATGAGAAGAAAGGAAAAGGAAATGGAGAAAAGGCAGCATAGGCTAAAGCCCAAGGAGAGCTTCCTGACAGCAAGATGTTGCTGCTGCATGAACAGGACAACTGATAGGAGACACGTGTTCTAAACCTAAGGAAACAGAGGTCTAGAGCACAAATGCCTGAACAGCTCTGATACACCCAACTGGAGCATAGAAAGGGAAAGCAATATTGCCCTGGGAAACACTCTTAAGTCACTGTAGAGGTACACCTCACCTACTTCAACCTACTGGACAACTCGTTTGAATCCTTAGTTATGAACAGGCATCAGTGGAGCATCAAGGAAAAGGAAGCACCGGGCTCTGTGAACACGGGTAGTGTAACATAACAAATATGTTAGCAGTAGCAGGAGGCCTGCTCATGCACTGAGTGACAGCATCTGTTCCGTAACAGAGACTCGTGGTGATAGCGATGATAAGGTATCCTTATGAAAAGGCACTTGAATGAGCCCCACTATTCTTAGTTCCCATGTGCCTGCCCTTGAACGCAGCTGAGGAACAGAGGCAAAACTGAGGTTGACGACATCTACACAAGTGTAGCTTTTGACCTTACCCCTTAGTTTTCTTTTACCCATGGAAGTTAGAGGAACTTGAAACTGGTGCGACATCTTCTAATTACCCATGATCGCACAGAGCTCCCACGATAACCAGAGACTTATCAGAAAACCTGGCCACGGAGCGTGCAAGTGTGTGTGTGTGTGTGTGTGTGTGTGTAGATTAGCTACACTCGTTAAGTCCCTGCAGGCAGTTTTCACAACTCTGCAACAGAGCCAGATAATGTTGCCCTAATTCAGGAAAGAACTCTTTGCCTTATAAGTGTAAAATAGGGAAAATTACATTTCCCTACTTCCTCAGAATACTATGAACCTGATAAACTATTTGTGAAGAACTCAGAGATCTCTGGATGGAAGTGCAAACAGTACATATTTGTAGATTTCAGAAAAGGCTCTTTTTACGTTAATAGGTTTGTAGGGTGTTAGCATTATGTCACAGACAAAGGATAAAAATTCTCACCTTTCTACAGATTACTCCATGACCATTAACTGGTATCTCCCAACCAAGATCAATCAACCTAGTTATTCCAAAATCTAGCTATTTGTTTATTCTTGGGTAGTAACTGTATATCCAGAGATATAGACAGTCAAAGAGATACAATGGCTGAAGTGTCAGGGACAACTGCTTTTCCAAAATCTCATTAGACAGTCCTTTTCCGCAGACGCTGATTTGCAAGGATGCTGCTCTGGCCCTGAGGAGCTCAGCTCAGGATATCTTTAGAAATTACGAAGTATTGAGTGTACACCTTAGAGAAAAGGCAACGCAGATAAAATCAGGATATCAGTTTCAGCTAAAATGTTGGGATTGTGCTTGAAAGTAATAAAATGCCCTCAAACTACCAAGCTTATCTCTTGGCCTTGTGTTTTTCCTCTGCCTTGAAGATGTCTGTGCCCAAAGCTTTTCCCTTTCTTTGGACAATATGGGCTGCAAAGGAGCCTTTTCAGTATGCCAGGTCAATAGTCCAGAGTCGAGAAGGATTTATGCTATAGATAGTAACAGCATTAAAGAGGCCATTACATCTTCAGCACCAGTAATCCCCATTAAAAAAAAAACATTATCTGACTGGTTCTTCATTTGCTTGTCACATAATCCTTGTCAATGTGGTAACTCAGAAATGAATGCCGTGAGCTTAATGGAGACAGCAACAGAATTGCCAGTGCCTGGATTCAGTCAGGAAGGTTATGGGCAAGCCAGAGAGAAATCGCAGACTGGTAAGAAGGAGTTCAAAGCTGTTCTTTGAACAAAGGGAAGAAAGTCTATGAGGATCCTGATGCAACTGTAAAATACCCATCAGACTTTCCTTGGGATCAACTTCTTTCTGATTTTTATGAATCATTCAAGAGCAAATTCCTGACTCCSTAGTTTTATAGGAAACCTTTCAGTGTAGATCATAGTGAACAGACCTGTTCTTTGAGTCTGAGATCGATGGATTTCTACAGAAAGCAATGGCTCCTTCTGGGACAATGGAAAATGGGTTCCTTTATTAATCAGAACACCAGTTATTCTTCTCTGAAATGAGATGGCTTGGTAGGACAAGAAGATACTGCACTTCTGATCTTGGGTCACCTGTCCTAGTCTAGGTCAGACTGGTATATTTCTAAGGACTAAACATATTAGCCTACATAGGAAAGTTTGGTTGGTGGCCTGCAGAAAAATACCTATTAAAAAATTCAATCTTCACAATATTATTGGTCTTTCACCTTGAGTTATAAGCAGGCAGTGGGGAGAAGCATGATAATGACAGATCACTTAAGAAACAAATTTTCCAAACTCTGCTGAGCCTCAGGGAAAAAAAAGCTTTGGTATTAAATTGAGTTTTGATTTGTATTTTATTTCATTGCAATTCCTCCAACTGATTTCAAACTATATGCCTAGTAATATTTGCCACATCTTTATTTTGGAGGCTAATTTCTATATCACTGAGAATCACATAGCTGAGAGATCCCTCTGGTCCTTTAGTGTGTAAGCAGTAACTCAGGCAGTTGCATTCTCTTTGATCAATAAACTGACAGTAGAAGTGGGGCTCATTTCTCACCAAAGAGGAAGAGAAAGGCTGACAGTTCTGTCATAGCTGATCTGTGGAAGAAACTCACGGATCCAAAGACAATTCTGAGTAGCCAAAAACAAGGGTTGAAAAGCAGAGGCTGAGAATCAGAATGAACATTCTTGGGAAGATCCTGTCAGGTATAAGAAAGACAGTGCTCCTGAGTGCATCTATACCCCAAATCCCACCTTTACAGGTCACAAAACTTGCAGCCTGGCAAAAACCAAGTTTCTGCAGGATGGGGGGGGGGGATTGTCACAAAGCTCTCCTTACTGCAGAATGGGCTAAGCGGGACACCAAAGAAGACCAGTTTTGGCAGTAAATGTTGTCAGATTGTCTTTAACTCTCAGGAATCTGAAGCAAAGTATGTTTTAAAATAGCCTTTGTAGACACAATGCCTCAGGCAGGCCCAAGGTTCAGGACATATGACTAAACAGCACCTCACAACAAGGCCACCAAAGGAGAAAACATAGCTGCTCTGTAGTGCTTCTTCTGTTTGGGGCTGAAAGGACTGTAGTGCCTGACTGAAATATGTAATTTCTCTTTTGAGAATCACTGTGATAGATTTCAGTGGAAACCCAATCTGAAGAGGTTTGTTTAAAATTCTGCGGTCAGCCCCATGTAGCATAACACCTTGAGGAGCAGGTAGCACTGTGACATTTGACAAACTCCCAGTATCCAGTAGAGCAGAAGCCAAGATGCAACGTCTAAAGAGAGAGCTCAGCAGCAACCCATGGAAGAGCCTGTAAGCTCTGAAGACAGTACAGTGGTTAGGAAATAAGTCAGCTGTTTGGTTGCCTCAGAAATAAATAGTTAGAAATTAAGGAAGAACAGATAGCCCCATGTTAGGTGGTTGTAGGTATGAAGGAGGGTAGAAACAAGTTGCCCTCTTTCCTCTGAAACAGGTTCCCAATAGTTGGTTAGTCAGTCGTATGTGGTGGGATGGATGCAAATGCTCTATGGCTGCTGCTTGATGACTGACAGCTGGCACACATCACAGACTAAAAAGATGCGACAGCCGAGTTTTCATGACTACAGTTGAGGGTGGGGGAAGGATCATCCTTCACTGACTGTGCTGTCACCATAACAATGACGTGACATCTCATTCTGTCTGCAGTGTTTTGGACATCAGGCAGCCTCAACAACAGTAATTTATTATTATGTGACCTTCATTTATTCTATCATGTGAACTTGCAGGAAAGAGCAACTAAAGAAAGGGGAAGACAAACCTGGATTTCAAATTGGCTGGTGATGACACCTTCGAAAACAATAGAATTGTTTTACCATAAATTGTTTACAACGGTCAGGCTGAGCCTGGCTTTAGTAGATCCATTCCATTTGAATTAAGGGAGCAACAACTCTGCATTCACAATGCCAGCACTGTGCTCCGCCAGGAGACAGGAAAGCTAGTATTGATCTTTTAAAGACAGAGCAATATTAGATCTTCAGTTCTTAGTGTCAGGGTGCATGAGTGCCCGAGTGCACCAATAGGCTTAATTGCCCCAGTCAGCCTCCCGTGGGACCTCCACCCACACAGCTTCTGCCCTTTGTTCCAGCAGCTCCATTTAAGCTCCAGCCTGGGCACGCAGTGCTGGCCTGAGCTATGTTGTAGGTGTACCTGTTCCCGAGCTGTTGTTTGGCTTTCCTGGATTGACTTTAGACCTGACTTGTTGATTTACCTGATGATGGCTGTTACTGTCGCCAGCCCTGCCCTGCTTCCCCAGCTGTGGGACTGTGCCCTGTTGGTGAGGGCACTGCCCTTGCTTGTGCTGTGGTCACCCTCGGCTGCTGGCTTGCCTTTCCTTGCAGAACAGCC
Organism: Apteryx rowi; assembly: GCF_003343035.1. Lineage (NCBI taxonomy): Eukaryota > Metazoa > Chordata > Aves > Apterygiformes > Apterygidae > Apteryx > Apteryx rowi. The sequence continues at coordinate 1,923,065 of NW_020449085.1, forward strand.
CTACTCTTGCTGCTCCCTGATAGTAATTTGACCTACACCCACCTGGTGATGGCACAGTGTGTCTGGAAGGGAGAGGATGTGCGTGGGGGAATTAAAGAAGCAATTCTTCCACGATTACTTTCTCATAGTCCCCTTCTCTTCTACTCACTTCTGCTTTGCAGCTTTAATTCACTGTCAGTAACAAAATGAGATGATAGTCTCAGAACTAACTAGGATGGAGGATACAATAAATGGTGGCTCATGAGCTTGGAATGGAGGTTAGAAAGAAGACAGAGTGAATAGAGAATGGTACTGGTAATCAGAGTCTCGGGAACAAATCTAGCTCACGTCAGATACCCTCTCTTGATTATTGGATAGAAAATATTAAATGATTTCAGTCCCGTTGCCAGACAAAACTGGCTTTCATTGACTAAGAACTGGATAAGCCATGGAAAGCAAACTTTTGCTCTCCCTTTTTAGAGAGGCACACGCAAGGAYAGGACAAGTTTGTTCTGCTTGAATGGTTTGGCAGACATGTAAAAGTCTGAGTTCTTCAGGGCTGTTAAATATTTACTATTATGAAAGTTATACACATTTAGTGGAAGTGTTGTAATTATAAAAAAATGGGCAAGCTTTTGGGCAGGTGAGTAACCTGAAGGACTTGTGTGCCTGAATTTCTAGTTTTAAGCTCTTCACAACATAGGCACAAACTACTTCCATTGGGAGGTACCCCTGTCTAATGGCATTAAAGGAGGAGTGTATGCAYCGAGGTACGCTTTCATTCCAGGGGTGCTCTGGCTTCATGTTACATTGATTATAAAGTAATGAAACTAAAAAATCTCATTAAAAAAGAATGAAGAAAATATTGCTAATGCTAAGGAGCTCACAGCAAATTATAGTCGCGTCTCGCTCAAACATGTGAATTGCGATGATCTCGCTTTCATACCAGGAACTTTCATTTTTTCATGAACATAACACACTTTTTCTTGCCCTTCTTGAAAGAGGATTATTCTCCCAAACTTGCAAATAGGTTCACAGTCAATGTGGTGACTTCTCCAAAGCTACACTGCACACATTAGTCCAAGCTAGGAAATGAATGTAGGCCTCTYGATTTCCAGTCTAAACACTAGACAATCATTAAGCAAAGCACATTTCAAGTGTAACTACCACACTGGGGAAGATATCCAGAAACAAAACTTCCTTAAAGCCAGAGCAGGTCTAACCCTGTAAGGATTCTTTGTCACACATACTGTACTCATAAGCTATTGACTTTTCTTGCTCCAAGTTTACCTAGATAAAAGGAAGGCCAGGATTTGTGCACTGAACCCCAATGACTTCCAGCTTCTAGAGCTACTTGATGGACAGTGTAATCTAGATCAAACTTCATGTTGTTCAGATTCCCTCCAGGGAGTGCGTTGGCACAGCATGCCTCTAACACAAGGAGCCTCAAAATCGGCCAACAGCCTTAGCAGGTTTGTGCTGAGCATGGCGTGGACAGATTGGGGATTCTGATGCACTTAAAGCATCTAAATTCTTTAGTGTGGTTAGAAATTAATAGCACTTTTTCTGCAGAGTTAAAAAAAGCAATATATACATCTATGCTGTACGACAGAGTTCATCTTCGTTCCTGCTGTCAGTGACAGCAATATACAGCAGAGGGACCCAAAGTCTTCTGCAGCTGTGCTTGAGCATTGTGTCACACACAGTAGGAACATGGCGAGGACAGCCTCTCACAGCAGCGCAGGAACTAGGGCAGAGACTGACGAGGAAAAACTCTTTTGAGCTCAGTCACCCAACACACCAATTAAACAGGAGCAAGACACACATATATTTCAAAAACCTTTTTTTCCTGCCACTGTTAGATCTTTGAAAGGTAGATGGATGGATCAGACCAGCGAATAAATGGGACAGTGGTAACGCTTCTAAAATAGCATCCCCTACCACTAATAGATCCCTTTTCTCTGTATTTGAAGGGTAAAGTGTTGGTTTCTTTTGCCTTTTTTCTTGTTATTGTTACTACATACAGCTCTAGAAATAGATTTTTACGGTATACAGCTCTGGGGAGAAAAGGTGTAATTGATGATGATGATCAGTCTTGGACAAAGAAGCATCCTACTGGTAATCAAGCTGTGATAAAAGGCATTTTCTGCACCATATATTTTCACTTGTTTTGCCCCACTGAAGCAAATATTTTGGGGTTCTTATGGGTTTGTCTGAGATTTACATTAGCCTTGATGTATGTGCAATAATACTGTCCAGCTTTGACAATATTCTGTATACACCCCTGTTCTGAATAAGCTATGCGTTTCTTTTTGTTCTCATTTACTAGCAAGTATTTGTCTCCCTAACTTAGTCTTTCAGCTGAAGCTGAACTTAGAAGTGGTGGTCCAGTGTTTTATCTCAGGTCAAAACCAAGATGAGGCTATCAAAGCAACATTCTCAAAGGAGTCCAGAGATGATCATTAGAGAGCCGCCACATGGAGGACATGAAACATTCCCTCGCAGTTCTCAGGAACCTACTGACTGGGGGTACAGCAAAGCAAGTCCCCTAACCGATACTAAGAGTGAGCAACCTCAAGCGGCRGAACAAAACATCCCAACCTGACTGCGCTCTTAGAAAGGGAGTGAGACTTAATCCAAGGGACAATACTGAACTATACAAATTGCAGCATTCAAAAAACAAGGAACGATCCATCTCTGGCAGTAATCCAAAGTCTCTGCCACGCTCTCTCCCAGTCATATAGGCAGATTTGCAACCAAGTCACAAGTTCAAAACCAAGGTTTTATTTCCAAAGCCTGTATCGATATGCATGCATGTGTGTGCATTTACAAAAATTTATATATGTATGTATGTACATAGGCAATGAACACAAAGAAATACATATCAATAGTAGAATTTCCTATTCAATATGTACCAAATCTAAATATTTGTACTTAAAAATAAACTTTACTTAGGTAGTCATGCATCACATCCAGTGCTATTCTGACGCAGACATGTTCAACAAGGCTGAATACAGCCTCCATGTACGCAGTCCTTATATCTAGAATTTGCTTATTTTTGGCGCCTGTGATAAGGATTTACTCTTTCTGCAGTAGACTCTACTGCTATCATCAAAAATTACTCCTTTCAGCTACAGGAAGAAACCTTCTACACTGAAAGGGGGAATTTCACAACACAGCAGAAACAGAATCACAGAATCACAGAATGGTTGAGGTTGGAAGGGACCTCTGGAGATCATCTAGTCCAACCCCCCTGCTCAAGCAGGGTCACCTAGAGCACCTTGCACAGGATTGCGTCCAGGCGTGTTTTGAATATCTCCAGAGAAGGAGACTCCACAACCTCTCTGGGCAACCTGTTCCAGTGCTCCGTCACCCTCACAGTGAAGAAGTTTTTCCTCATGTTCAGATGGAACTGCCTGTGTTTCAGTTTGCGCCTGTTGCCTCGCGTCCTGTTGCTGGGCACCACTGAAAAGAGTCTGGTCCCATCCTCTCGACACCCTCCCTTCAGATACTTGTACACGTTGATAAGATCTACTCTCAGTCTTCTCTTCTCCAGGCTAAACAGGCCAAGCTCTCTCAGCCTTTCCTCATAAGAGAGATGCTCCAGTCTCCTAATCAGCTTTGTAGCCCTTCGCTGGACTTGCTCCAGTAGTGCCACATTCCTCTTGGACTGGGGAGCCCAGAACTGGACGCAGTACTCCAGATGTGGCCTCACCAGGGCTGAGTAGAGGGGGAGAATCACCTCCCTTCACCTGCTGGCAACGCTCTTCCTGATGCACCCCAGGATGCCATTGGCCTTCTTGGCCACAAGGGCACATTGCTGCCTCATGCTTAACTTGGTGTCCACCAGCACTCCCAGGTCCTTCTCTGCAGAGTTGCTTTCCAGCAAGTCAGCCCCCAACCTGTACTGGTGCATGGGGTTATTCCTCCCCAGGTGCAGGACCCTGCACTTGCCTTTGTTGAACTTCAGGAGGTTCCTCTCCGCCCACCTCTCCAGCCTGTCCAGGTCTCTCTGAATGGCAGCACAGCCCTCTGGCGTATCCGCCACTCCTCCCAGTTTTGTATCGTCAGCAAACTTGCTGAGGGTGCACTCTGTGCCTTCATCCAGGTCATTGATGAAGAAGTTGAACAAGACTGGACCCAGKACTGACCCCTGGGGGACACCGCTAGCTACAGGCCTCCAACTAGACTCTGTGCCACTGATCACAACTCTCTGAGCTCTGCCATTCAGCCAGTTCTCAATCCACCTCACTGTCCACTCATTTAACCCACACTTCCTGAGCTTGTCTATGAGGATGCTATGGGAGACAGTGTCAAAAGCCTTGCTGAAGTCTAGGTAGACAACATCCACTGCTCTCCCCTCATCTACCCAGCCAGTCATTCCATCAGAGAAGGCTATCAGATTGGTTAAGCATGATTTCCCCTTGGTGAAGCCATGCTGACTACTCCTGATCACCTTCTTKTCCTCCACATGCTTGGAGATGGCCTCCAGCATGAGCTGCTCCATCACCTTTCCAGGGATGCAGGTGAGGCTGACTGGCCTGTAGTTCCCTGGGTCCTCCTTCTTGCCCTTTTTGAAGACTGGGGTGACACTGGCTTTCTTCCAGTCTTCAGGCACCTGAACCTACTGCCTGCCTACTCTTCCCTCCACCCCAAATAAATATAACTTGTGGCATAAGACAACTGATGCTGAATAACATGGACTATAAATACCCTGGAAGTCAGTACAAAATGAATGGTTTTATCTCCTGATTGTCAATAGCATCTCAGTCTTGAACTGTCTTACCTAGTTGTCCAGAAGAAAGCCAGTTAATATTATCAGGAATATCTTTCTTTTCACCTGACTATCTTACTCTCTTCTCCTTCCATCACACTTCTCTACTACCTCCTACACATGTACATGGATGCCCTCACTCAGGTTTGGACATACTTTGCACAATATTGAATCTCCAGCTTCAATATCTCTTTAGAATTTCTACTTTAGCATTACCACTTCACGTGTTTTGAATCAGGCCCTCAAAATCATGAAATCTGCTTTAAAATAATTACTCTCTAAAAATTCATTTGGCATTTCTCTGCATCTTCAAACGGTAATCTTCCATCCCCGCCAACACACACCAGAAGCAACAAAAGGAATCTGTGATATTTGCCTTGTATTGTTAATTTGGAAGATGTTGCACTGAGAAGTACCACATACTTTGAGATTCAAAAAGAAAAAAAAAAAAAAAAGAGATCTAACTATATTGTTGAAGAAACTGTATTTAAACTGCCTCAACTGACAAGCTCAGTCAGAGCAGCAGACTTAAAGTGTATCAGATTTCTACCAGTGGACACGTCACTTACACAAGAAAAATGATCCAACAGTCCTCTCCAGATGGCAAAGGCAATTTGAATTCCTTATGCCACACAAGGTAGAACAATGAATTAAAAAAAGTCTGATCCAATATAGGAAACTCTAGAGTAACTCCACTGATGACACTGGGATAAATTCCTGTGCATTTACCCAGTAAGACTGAGAGCAGAGTTTAAACCCAGATATTCTGAACAAAAGCTGACCATGCTTTGAAAAAGATTTACTCTAAATAAGCAGCTATTCTGTCACCAACACCTTTCTCTTGAAGGTAGGTTAATTGCACAGTGCAGTTAAGCACATGCTTGGCTTTACATATGTGCTGAAGTATAATTGAAGTCAACGCTTAAAGTTATACATTCCAAAATCATGATATTAGTCCTCACGCTTCTGAGAACATTAGTCTCCCCTGACTCTATGAATCAAGTTCTTTAGGCCTGCAGTCTTTTCTCATGCACACACATGGCAAGAAACAAATGGGTCCAAGCATTGCTAAGAAGAGAAAGAAAACCTTTAACCAATTCCAAATCCCACACTGACAATAAAAATAGCAAAAGCACTGAATAATTAAGCTATAAAGTTTCCACCTCCAGTGCCCAGAAACAGAAGAAAGCATATAACCAGTTAAAATATAAAAGAAACAGTAAATAGATCAGGCAACTAATTGGAGTCTCATGAAATTCTAAAATAAGTAAAATGCTGAAAATAACCTTTAATAGCATAACGTATTAAATGCTTAAAGACTAAAAACACTGCTTTAAAGGTCTGCTTACAGCTGCAATTACACCGTTTTGTGTTCATGCAATGCCTTAAAACTGCACAGTGCTGTGCGACTGATAGATACATTTGCTTGTTTATCTTTTTTTTTTTTTTTTTGCAACAAAGACTAAAATCTTTATTTAGAATTTACTCAGGCACAAATCTTACTTGGTCAGTAGGATCGGTCCCGATAAAATGGAGCACAGATTCTTAGATATCACACTAACAACAATATGAATAATAACATATGATTTAGTTGATTTATGTATTTGCAGGGTTTAATATATTAGTTGCTACTGAAGAATCTGTGATATGTAAGTTATATCCAGCAGTCATGTATATGAAATACTAGTTAGTACTTGAAGCTCAAAAATCCCATAGCCTAAATTGGCTTTTGGAGGACAGAAAACATATTCTGAACTGGTTCTTCTCACAAGGATCTATGCATTGCCTTCGTGAACTTGTATTAAAAGTGAGATTCCTAAAACCATCCTTACAGTAGCAGTGAAATTTCTAATACCATTCAGTATCTTTCCTGATACTCTTTTAAGAGACTTGCTGCTCGCAGAATGTTGTGGCAGGGCTTGAGACAGTTAAGAAATAAATTTCAAAGCCCACCACATGTCTAGCACATCTTACAGCCAGAAAACATACAAAATTTCCTGATTCTTTGCAGGGTCCTCCTTATTTTCTAGGAAGAAGATGTCCAATATATGACTCAGATGACAGAACAGTCTAATTTTTTCCTCATTCATTTTGAGCCTTTATGTGCTCTGTCAAGCACTCTCTCATGTTATGACCATGATCAATAGTAAACTCTTCCACGGGAATCTACACAACCAGGGAGAGAGTAAAAGGGGCCCTGCAATTATACCCAATGCCATTAACTGCTGTAATACTTTGTGCTGATGTATTTGGCCCTCTTGTGGCATGAGCAAACTATCAAATGGCATTCACAGCTATCTGTACCTTCCAGAAGGACACACAGCTTTGTCCATCAAAACGTACCTACAAGAAACTGTCACTAAAAAAAATGTCTTTATGAGTCATGGCAGAGCTTTTAACAGTTGCTAAAGCAGGATTTTAGAATTTCATGGAGAGGTAATAGTTATCTCCCTGTGGCTTTTAATAGCTGCGAGTCTTTCCACTGACTTCGGGGAGCTTCATGGAGTAATAGAAAGGCAACTGCTGTCTAAGGGAAGCTTACCTTATTCAGTGTAGCACCCAAGCAATTTTAATGCACACCTAAATGAGACCGAATTCAACATGAATTCTGCACATCTAGACTGCATTCATCACCACGCACCAGAATATCTTTCAACAGTGCTTAAAGCGCCATGAGTAATATCTTTCACTTACTTGTTTTCACATCCTCTCACTGGGGGGAAAAGCATATGCAGTTGACCTGTTACCCACCTATATATGCACAGATATGTTGTCAAATGTCAGAGATGATGTGCAACTCACATTTGAAGCGGAAAATGATCAGGTTTGTGAAGGATCTTAGTTCTAGAGCAATTCATCCCACACTGTCCCAGCTGAGGCCCTCAGGAAAATCCCTCTGTGTCCCACAAAGATGAACTTCAGCTGTTGTAGAAAGCTCCATGGTGCTGTAAAGAGCACAGCACAGCTGCTGGCCACAKTATTCATTCCACAATTTAGGAAGATTATTTAGATATCCTTTGTGTCTTGAAGGCACAGAAATTGATTTAACATTTTAAGCCAAGCCTATCAAGGGAGAGGAGGATGAATTTGACATGTTCATAGTAGCTAGGGTTACAAAAGAGTTATGTGATAGTATTCTTTGTAGAACTCGGAACAATTTTGAAAACAAAACATTTTTCAGTAAAAAAGGCAGTTTGGCAACACTAATATATATTTTATATTTCAAAAAATTAATGTATCTATTTTTCTATTCAAAACAGTATTTCATTAAAATAGTTCCTTTAATTCTCTTTTAATTACAAGATTAAAATAATACTCATGAAACTAAAAATAAAATGTTAAACTTGACTTGGTATTTAAATTATGCTCCATTGTTCAAAGCTGCAAAAGCTTTTTATTAAGTATTCTTTTGGTTTGATCTGGAATAGTGGGTTCCTTTTTCCTTTTCTTGCAATGCCACTGGGCTGAACTACTGTTCATCCAGCCTGGTCCCATAACAGCTGGAGTTTGCGAAACGATGAAAAATCCATTGCAGCATTATAGTCCATCCAGTCGGTGGCAAAAGCACAAGTAATGGTGGCACTATCAGGCCTTTCCAGGATGGGAACAAGTTGGTTGCAGCTCTAGTGTATATGGGAGGGCTACAAAATTGCATGGCCACTCTTGTACCCCATGACCAGAAACATCAGAGGGTTCTCTGATCCTTTTTCCCTTGCCCACACATACGTACACACAAACGCATGTGCTTACCAGCAAATGCAGATGTATGATTTGTTTGGCTAAACATGGATGTCTGCAGTGTAGATCAAAGTCATTTATTCGTCTCCCGTTATAATCAATGGAGAGAAACAGAAACTTCCAGGCACAATTACAGTCTGAATGTACATATACTTCTGTAACGGGCTGGACGTTCTACAGTAGCTCTTTCCGTTCACTGGCTATAAAGTGAGCTATTCTGTGATCAGACGTGATGTGAACAGCTAACACTGAGGGAGACAAATCYGACCCTCACTGCCAGGAAAGGTTTCTGAAGCCTTCTGAGTCACTAACTGAAGTGTTCATAGGCATTTGCATTCAAACAGCAGAGGCTACAAGCACTGAAGAACACTTCTCCCTACCTAACAGCATCGTGGCTGCCTCACTCAGCTCCAAATGCTGCCATTTATTCTTCCTTTACGGGCTGATCTCATTCCAGATGGTGCCAAAGTGGTTGTATGTGGTGAAATACGGACAGAGTCCAGTGACTTGATAATTTGCTTAAAATGTAGAATGTGATTATATATTGCCTTGACTGGGAGCCAGAGTATCTGGAAACAGAGGAGTATGAACCCAAATCACAGAATTTCAGAGCCTAATGGGTAGCTGCCATTGAAAACCCAGAGAAAGAGACTCAGAGAGGCTGCAGAGCTAACCTTTCTCCTAAATAAAATGAGTCTTCTCCACACTTTTGGTAACTACATGATACTGCATAATGCACAAGCTCACAGATGCGTCTCTTTAACTTTTAATTGCATGCACCCTGAGCTGTTTTTATGCAGTCCTGGTGTGGTTTTTTTTTAACATACAATGGGAGTATGGTTGACATCTTTGTAATGGTTTTCTGTTGGGAATGGATTTGCCCATTTATAAGGAAATCCTATTCAATTACCTTCTTGTGTCAACACAGTCAAAATTAATCATGTCCTTCATTACTCAGGGAAGAAGTTTCCATATCCCACAGGAATATGCTGCAGCCTTGGTAGATATCCTCTCTGAGTTACTGATTGTTTTGACAGGTAAGGTCAAAGTGTATGCCACAATTACCCCAGATTTCTGAAGAGCTACAGTATTTCGTGAGTTGAGGTACAGTAGCAGTGTCTGATTAATTGGAACTATTTGCTATATTATCTGGAAGCAGATAAATTCTAGTGGCAACATATTGTTGGTGGAAGTGCTTGACCTTCCCTAGGATCACAATGGAGCTGGATCACATTGGAGCTGGATTTCTTTGTAATTAATAGGGATCTAACAAAATAATTAAGCATTACTTAGGAAACAGCTTTAATCCATCCAGTCACATTGCCCTCATCCTCTTGCTGTATTAATGCATCCCAGCTGTGATTCATTTTAGCCTTACTCTTCTCCCTTCACAATCATAAAATAAAGTGCTAACATACTGATTTTCTGACTAGTGGACCAAGGCACAGACTGAGGAATATATATACACACACACACACACACATACATATATATTTAGTGCAAAGAACGTTTGTGAGCAAACCAGAAAATGACCATCAGTTTCCTACATCTCTGTGTTCTAGGATCCTCATTCATTTGTTATTAGTCTTTACACTTCTACTTTAGCAATGTCTAGGCAACACGTGCTGGAATTGCAGAGATCTGAACAGAAGACCCAAAGACTACCACATTGCTCTGCCTAGCAACCAATATCAACAAGCAGATTTTATAATCTTTACCCTTGCCCTTATATCAATAACTCAATTATTACCCTGTAATTTCCCCTCRGTGTTGTAAGAACAGTTCTGTACTTCAGCAGACATAAACTGCCTTAGGCCACCTATTTTCTAGATATGATTGTACATCTGGGGCAAATACATTCGTTCAACGAAAAGTCTGACACCAAACAGACCGGTACTCTACTGACTTACTCACCTTGGTACTGCTGCAGATACTGTCTCATATTACAGAACAAAACTGCTACAGTCAGTTCAAATTGCTGAATACTCTACAAGTTTGCAGCCTTCTGAACACAAAAGTAATTGGAAATCATTTTAATCTCAATGAATGCATTTTGTAGAGGCAGGATCTAGATTACTGAGATCTTGACAGTATTTCAGACCAAGGAAGCACTGCTACAAATTGACTGAGTGGAGTCAAAATGCTCCCTTGTTCACAATTTAACAAAACTAGCACCTAAACTGCATCCATTTGTTCAAGTCTTTGTTGTACAAGTGATAGACAAAACCCGCAAATGCTTTCCTGGGAATCCACAGGTTTTCCATTCAGTAAAACTTCATCAAGTGGCTTCTTGCAGAGCTATAATTTGGGGCAGAAATTAGACTTCTCTATTCTTAAAACACAAGTCTTACCTCCTGAAATACCAGGAAATCAGATTTCCAAGCAAATCTCTCTTTGTGGAGTTGTTGTCAAAGGGGATATGGGAAAAAGGGTACAGAAATAATGGCTCCAGATCCAACATTTAAGCGAGATAAAGCAAACAGAAATGCGCATGCACACACTCACAGGTGTACACACACACACAAATACACTCAGAAACACATACAAACTTACTTCCTGAGGATCCACGCACAAGCAACCTAAATAATGATTTATCTGTAAGCACAGTGCGAAGAGCACTTTGGTAAATTGAGATGATTTAACCAAATGTGTTTTAACACAGCAATATATGTACAAACAAAATATGGAAGTATCTACAGATTGGGGGATTGTATCCTGACAAAGTAGTGACCCTGTAAAGGACTGTTTGTATAAGTGCTCTGCGCTTATGCGACCGTGGACTACAAGCAGCAGTGTAGTGATGAGGAAGTGGAAAGATCTGGAAAAAAATGCCTTAAAGTAAGAGAAGAGTTCATTATGTTTAATTTGTCATAAAAGGAGATTGATAGGTGATGTGATCATTTATGAAGAGGCATTATATTAGTAACTAAAGAGCTTTATAAGCAAGCACAGAAACACATAAAAATAACAAATGTCTAGAAGTAAGAGTGAGATAAATAAGAAGGAATACACTTTAATAGAAGCTAACTATCGGAACAAACTGCCAAAGAAGATGGCAAATTCTGTCACTTCATATCTTTATATTAGGGCTTGATGTCCTCCTGGAATGTTTGTCTCAGCCAGACTGACTTCAGTGAGGAATAGATGGGTGAAATGGTCCCCTGTGCTCTTCACTTCTGTGAATCTAGGACAGGCGTACACTGCATATTATCTCTGTGGGGGAAACAACTATAAAGCAACATATGCTCTTTCTGAACAGGCAAATGTACATACACACAGAAGCCTTTCACCAAGTGTAAAACAGCAACGGCCAAAGCAAGAAGCCATTCAGATGACACGGTCAGTCAAGTATGTACAGGTAGCTGATTCATGCACAAAAAGTTGTATGGTTTACTGTACATTAATTCAAAATCAAGTTCACATAAACTGTGTGAACATGCTGAAGAAATCATTTCATAACTAAATACATTCATAAAGGCTGCTAGTTTTATTACATTTATTAAAGAAAAACAATGTTAGCCAAAAGGCGCACGTGTTGTGTGCAGATTAGGCTTYAGGTATCTGACTTTAACAGTGTATCTCAGGTTGTATGTTTACTTGTAGTGGCCTCGAGAATCAACTGGTAAGCGACACAGTCTGCATTCTTYGCAGACAGACAAAAGATGTGTCCTTAATCCTTTTGCTCTCTTTGAGCAACGGATTTGTTAAGACTGTTCAGGTCTGGCTGTTGAAAGCAAGTCCTACACCAACTAAAATTCAGCGCTTGTTTCCCTGCTTGGAAAAGCAAACTGGCTCTCACTAGAACCCCTCTTTCTAGTGCTGTTAACAATCAACTACTTGCACAGTTCCAGAGGAATTGCTGCTCAATGTGCCATGCATCTAGCCAACAACATGTCAATTCAAATTACAACCACTCTGAGGAAAGAGTCTAAAAATAGAGGCCTTCCAGGTGGCTCAGCAGATGGGTCCTTTTGCCATCCCTGGTAGAACAAGTTAGCCTTTTCAGACTATGCCTTTGGAGTAGAAATACCCCATTAAATTACTACAGGAATCAGCACTGCTTTTATGGCAGACGAGGAGTAAGCAAGTACCTAACTGCAGCTTACCTGGTAGGCTAGGAACAAACACTGAAGCTTCAGTCTTCTGACTTGTATGCTCACAGCTGGATATAGGTAATGGGGAGAGAAGCAAACAGGCGACTAGACTAAATGGAGGATATGGGAGGAGCGTAATCAGCAACTCTTTAAGACACCCTTGATCCCCTGGTTGCAATTTCAGATCCAGTCAGGACACGGCATCTGTTGCAGGTTTGTATCTCTGAATGGTGTACAGTGGCTACATTCCTGTGCAATCTCATGCCAAGACCTCATGGAGGAATGAACACGTTCTCCTCCCATCTGCCTTTCTACGGACAGCTATAATAGCATCCATGGTTTCCAGACTAAACTGTCAGGTGAGTTTTTTAACCCCAGCATCTGGCACTTACATGAAACCCAGCAGGAATGACTGTCAGGGCAAACTGACAAATCTATCCTATATTGTATGTCATAACCCAGGGCTTCCCTAGACTCCCAGTGAGAAGCACACTCCACTTCATTTAACCACTTCATAATTATCTTCAGCTGCTTCCACACTCATCCTTCAGCAAGGAATGGAACAACGTCTAACTGTTGGAACAGGTCTGAAAATAATACACCCAAAGAAGAAAATATGCGGTGCAATATCTAAGGAGGTACATGGCGTTGCCTGGGGATTAGGAACAAGAAGCTTTTTAACTTCAAACTGGAAAAGCAGTCAYGGTGCTAGTATCACCTGCTGAGGGCAGTGAGAGGTACTGAGAGTGACAGCAAGAACAATGTGCAATTTGACAGAAAGTGTAGAGTCAGTGACAGTAAAAGGCCTACTCTGGAGCACACTCTCTCTGCTGAATGCTGCAAGGGTTTGTATACACAGTGTTATGATCTTCAGCTTCTGCCTTCCCTACTCCTCACAGAGTGGCCAAGCTGAGGAGTATTATTTTTATGAAGTGACTTTGTTTTAAAGCTTTCCCTTCCTAACTGAGGTGGTTGTTTTGAAATGGCACAGCACCATGTGGTAGYTTTAAAGCACAACTGAATCACTCTAAGAGTTCTAGTTCATCTACAAGCTGCACCAAGAAGCACTGGGTTAAATTCTACTGCTTATGGTATACAAGAAGTCAAGCAAAATGTTCCCAGCGGAGTTGTTTTCTGTAAAATAGTGTCCTGAATCGTACTGTAGTGTTCCTTAGTGCATTGCCTTCCTCACTGTATCTATCCTCCAATAGTATATTAAGCAATGTGACAACCACATGAAGTTTGTTCTTTTTTCCTCCTTTTTCCCTGAGGTCTGAATTCTATGGTATATGAATAAAAGAGTTTACTTTTTCTAGGTATAGCAAGAAGATTCCAACTAAAGGGTTCATCTGATAGCATCAAGCAAGTATCTCAACACAATTGTAAAAATAAATTGTGCCCTTTCACTGTGCAAAAGGAAGAAGAAAAAATGAATATTGAACAGCCACAGATCCAACGAGACATAGCTCCTGTCTGACTCTTGAGCCAAATTTATAATTACTTTTTCTATTTTATCAAGTTTCAAGCTACACACTTTAATGGAGAAAGTTTGCAAGAACAATTCTGAAGCTGACATGAGCGTAATGGAATTTGTAAACTTTTATATAAAAACGTCATCAGCTGGAACCTGAACTCCCTGACTTGTTCTCTTTAATCAGCAATGACTTGCCAGAGTGGCTTCTGGATCCGCACACTGTTTCAGAGGACACTTTGAAGTGCCTGGACAGAGTAGTATTTTGTCTTTTATTTATTTGACTTTAACAACTTTTTGGACATTTCTTTCTTGACTGTTCCTCTATACACTTTTAATCACACTTCAACAATACTATGTTTCACGACCCTTCCGGCACATGACCCAGATTAAGCTTTAGAGGTTATAAATGCTGAGGTCCTCAGTTCTTAGTGTCATACCATTAATAGATGATGCCACCTTTCTTGTAAAAAAGAGTCATATCTCTAGCCCTCATGTTTGCAAACTGGAGCTTGGAAATATTATGTACACACAATGAGAGTCTAAGTCTATAGTCACCCTAGAACAACAAAAAAGCCAACGAACTGGCTTGGGAACTAACACTGATGCCAAAGGTTGTCCATCAGTGTCTATAAAATACAAAATATGGAGTAAGAGGGTAGCTGCTTGCCAGTACTAATTCCACAGGAACTTACGGCAAGGCTGAAAAGAATCTTTTGGTCTCATTATTATTTCATAATAAAAATATCCTGCAGTGTTCATGGAATAAGCAAACACGTTATTCTGCTCAGACACAATGAATTGCATAATTCACCGTAACGGGACACTCTTACCTCTCACCTACTAATTCTTGATTATTGTTTTTTCAGAGACACTGTTTCAGAGAGACCTATTACAACAATTGGGACATTTCATGTCACAGGTAAAGAAATCCCGTATTCTGAATCAGGCCAAGTTGCCTGTTGTATGCATTCTTTTCCAACATGCCCTCTTTGGCCCACAGGTACAGGCCATGGGGGAGGACAGTTACCTAAGATGTTGCTGGTGCATGATGTGCAACTGCTGAGAGCCTAGCTGGCGCCTACATTCTGATAAGCGGTATAAATCAGTCAGAACTGCAGAATCCCTTCTGAGCTGTAGAAAACTGTGGTCCTTTGCATACCTTTTCCCCACCCTACCGTCCTGCTGAGCACTACAAGCAGTGTCCCCCATCACTAGCTGAATCAGGAGCTGACCCTGACTCGGAAGGCCATTCTCACAAAACTGCAATAGTTTTAAGGCAAGATGAAAATCTGAGTTTAAAGTAAATGACAGTGTTCAACAGACATTTAAGTCCTGATTCTAATGTCTGTCTACTGGCACATTTCACTTAGCTATGGATTTACCCAGTTTTGCCTGTTTCCATTCTGATAACAGGCAGTAATTTGGAAATATTTCCTCATTGAAACAGTGACTCTGCAAAGAAGTTGTATGAGGAGATGAGCTGAGTTCGGGGCTAAGTATCTGAAAATCGAGTAGCACTTCATGGTATATATTAAATACTGATAAGTGGTGCTTAGGCTTAAATGATTTGGCAAATCTAGAAAAGGTCACTTAGCACTTAGTAACTGACAGAGGAAATTGCAAGATGTGTTTTCGCTTCATGAAAGCTTATTATTAAAGCAGGTAAGAGACAGAGGCTGTACATATGTATCTTTTAGTCTGGGTTGTCTGAGTTTTTTAAAGGATGACTAAAATGGCATTTTTGTAATATTGATAATATTTTGTAATATTGATAAAGACTGGTACCTGGATTTTTGTGCCTGATATAATTTCCTGAAAAATATGCATGCATAATACATCGTGTATATGGTTTCTACAATTCAAAGGGGCAACTACAAAACCAAGATTTTGAACATAAGAAGAATAGGATCTTAGAGTAGAAGAATGGACATAGAGGCACAGACCAAAGATTGGTTTAGCTAGTATCCTCTCTCGAGCAGTGGTCAGTAGTGAGGGCACAGTCATGCTCATGGCGCAGTTCATAGGGTCTCCTGACTCATGTTTCCTCTGAAGAAAGAGGGAGATCACACGTATACATTCTGTGTGCAGGCTGCAGTCACGCTTTCAGCTCTGTTCTTACTCTTTTTTATTTATACTCACCCCATTCAAAGTTGCACCAAGCTGCAAGACCTCCTTGTCAGCCTCCTTCTGATCTTAGCCAAGATCAAGCCCACCCTCCACAGCAAACAGGAGACGACTGTGAAGCCTCTCTCTCTTTTTTTTTTTCATCCTGCCACGACTCTAGGCAGAGCACCACTGGTCAGCAGCTACTGTCTCACTGAACGCCTTGAGGGACCAGTGGGCAGTTGGGAGTGTTCTGCTCAGCGTCCCCATCTGTCTTTTGTCCCTACATTTTTGACTCCTTAACCCTCACCACCTTCTCTTTTTTCATTTGTTGTCCCCTGAACTAATCTTTTTTATACTTCTTCCTGACCAATTTGTTTCCTGTACCTCTCTCCCTGCTTTTTGGAGGGAACGAGGGGGAAACAGGGTACTAACTTTCATTAGGGAAAGTCTGCTGCTTATTCCTAAGGGAGGGAATCTATGAGAACAGTGATCAATAGTGGATCTCTGGGGGAAAGTATAAAAACAGGAAAATCCTGTAACAAAATTTCCCTGACATATTCTCAAAGCTTCTAGCAAGCTGTGGCTCAGGGACTTTCTGGTCATAACAGATATCTCTATGTTTAACAGCCCATTGTAGATTTTTTCTCTTGAATTTTTTAAATTGCTTTTCAGACCCATGTAAACTTTTGGCATCCTCAACATCCTATGGCAATGAGGCCCATGTTTTAATTGGGTGCTGTAGAGTAAAGTATGTTTTATTTTTGTAGCTTTATACATTTTTCTTTAAAAGAATAAAGTCTTTAAACTTATGAAATAATATATTTTCTTTGTTTTACAAAAAGCTCTCAGATTAATGCAGCCTACTCTTCTTTGCTTTTCAGACCTTAAGAAATGAAAAGCTGCAGATTGCATCACCTTCTATACTGCTTTGAATGTAAAGGAAAAGCAGAGACAGCTTTAAAGGATCATTTCTTCTAAATATGGAGAGCGGTTAGCTTTATTTGCAAACATATGAGCCTGCACTGGCACTGAAAAGCAAAATCAAGTATTCTCCACTATACATTGTCCAATAATGCCTTAAGAATTGCCAAATACTCTCAAATTGCTGCTAAGTTGCTATTTTCAGTACTTAACCTCTTTGGTATGACAGCTTTTATTCGAATGAGATATCTGCAAGTAGAAAGGACAGCACTCATGATATAATCAGGGTCCTCTTGCCCAGTGTCTTCTCTATGGAATTAAACTACCCTCAGTACATACAGCTGGGCTGGACTTCCATGGCTAGGAGTACAAATCCTAAAAAAATGTCAAGCTGTTACTGCCAAGACAAACAGGCAAAGCTCATCAGCATGCAAGCAAGTTTCACTCTGTTTTGAATGTAATTCAATGCAGTAGCCTTTACGATACCTTCCTTGTCATGCTTTTGCCTGACCATCTGGGGAGTAAGAAAAAACGGTGAAGGATAAGTGAAGATCATTTCAAATCATCTTTTTGTAGGAAATGCCAGTGACAGAAAATTGAGGTGGCTGGTAGATTCTCTACAGAAGTGGTTTTCAGTTAGGGAGTCATACAGCTCCACAGAACGTGGAAGGGATTCTGAGGCACTGAAAATTTTAGCACAGCCTAAAACCATCCCCTTCCACTCCCTTACTCTTCAATGTAAAATATTCTATTATCAGCCTCTTAAAACACAGACACACACCAATTATTTGAGATTAGCACTACTGTAATTAATACATTTTTACTTTTCATAATCAACATAGTGGAACCATCAGAATGTATGACTTTGCAAAGGGGCTGGTTTTGAAAAACATTGTTTTGCAGCACTTGGGGAGAAAAAGCAGCTTTTGGATAATCTCCAAATTTCCATTTTGACCCTAAGCCTCATCTCTATCCAGGTAACAGAAATGTCTCTTAAAAATTACATTTTTCTTGATTAATGTGAGAGCTTATGTAAAATGACATCTTAGTTTTCCATTGACACCAGGCCACTATTAAATATTAGTAAATACCCTATCTCTGGAATGCTAAGATAGGAAAACAAAACATCTTATATCCCAGATGGCATTCCATCTATCATACTTGATTTTTTTTGCTGAGAATAACAACTAAGATTATGCTTATTTGAGTCCCTGTCTATTCAAGTCCTGTGTAACAACAGGAAATAAGACTGAAGACAGGCTCCCATTCTTACCTTCTGTCAATGGATTTCAGGAAGTAATCAGCTGAAGCTGGCAGAACTGTTCTGCTGTAAATTTAMTGGAAGATCAGAATCATACCCAGGTTCTGCAAAGAATGACAACAGATATCTCTCAGTTTTCAGACAGCAATTATATTAGGCTGAATTAAGCAACTGCCTTCTGCATTAAAATTAACTAAAATATAATACAGTAAGGAGAAGACATTCCATATTTATGAAGTGCTGACAGTACGCTTGGCTCTATAAACATGGAAAAACAAAAATAGCTCTTGTCCCAGAGGTATGAAGGCAGGCAACAGAGAAGTCAATGTGTTATTATAAAAGTGTCTCTTAAAGAAATATCCAAAGCTCAGTCATGCCTGCCTATCTGGCAACGAGCCCCAGTGAAATCAGGGACAGTGGAGGAGAGTTGCGTTTGGCCTTATGTGGCACAGGGGAGCATAAGATACTGATATTTGCACTTAAGCCTTGGAGGCCTCTCAGGTTGATGGGGCCTGGTTTGTTACAGGGTATTTACATGCTATCCCTAATGATGCATTAGAGATTGCGTGTCTGTGAATACCAAAGAACATTTTCTAGATCACAGCATTTCTGCATGTTGGGTAGAATCCAAAGATTTCATTGGAGGAACGCCTTGGCCAAATTCATATATGAAAAATTCAAGTTTTTTGCCTTTTGAGTCTCTTTTATTAATTGACAGTCTAGGAAGAGGACCAGGTTGTATTCACTACGGGGAATACTAAGGGGTTTTCAGCAGAAGACCCAAATCTTCAAACCTGTATTGCCTAGCTTGCCGCCCAAGTCTAAATCCAGCAAGCTACAGGAAAAACTATAAAAGCAGTTTCTTTACAGAGGCTTTTGATAGATCATTAGAGATAACAGGAACCAGACTAAGCAAATAATGCTAACAGGTGGCAAATCATAACCGACTATTACTAATGCCAGAAACCCAGATTTCTGGGTAATATCTTCTGGGTAATTACTATTTCAGGCACTGAATGCATGTCTTAAACTATGTGTGTTGTATAATCACCCATCCTAGGCCTCTTCAGAACTTACTGGGGATGTGACTTGCAGATATAAATCCTAGAGAGAAGAAGAGGAAGGGGAGTGGAGGAGTAGCAGTTAAAGCCAGGGTCTGTCCTCTCTTTATTTCCTTTAGCATCCCATTAGTTCCCTCAACTATAGGGCCAGTTGATTTTACACAGGAAACTGTTCTTATGGAAACGGACTGGTGGCACCAGGTCTTTACTTCTGCTCTCCAGCTATCCATGGATAGTTTGCAATCTGCAAGATTTCCTGAGAATCTCAGCCCATATACAGTCTTTTTAGTTGTTGAGCATAGGTATGAGATCTAGTTGAACACACCAATGGAATGATTTCTAGCCATAGTAATTCCACACAGCTAGGCAATAAAATGGAAGATGAAACTGAATGTTTATAAAGCTATATATATGGGGAAAAACCAACCCTAACTTTATTTATACAGCGATGTGCTTTCAAGTAACAATTACCACTAAGGAACAAGATCATGGGGTTATATTAGGTGATTCTGTGAAAACGTCACCTCAGTATTCACTAGTTTTAATTAATAGAACCAGAGAAGAAAGATTTCTATGCCAGAGTGAAAATGAATACTGTATGTATTTTGCAAAATCATTTCAAAAGGGATACACAAGAAAATGATGGGATGATTATCAAAGATATAAAACATGTGGCATAAAAGAAATCATTAAATAAGACAGGTTTTCACGCATGGGAAAGAAAAGCCTGCAGGCAGATGCATTTCCTGCTTCTTTCAATACGACTATTAAGGGCATCAAAAGAAACTGGCACACGTAAGTTCAAAGCAAACAAAAGGGGCACTTTTCCCACACAGCGCATACTTCATTTGTGGCATTTCTTGATTCAGAAGTTGTGAGTGCTAACATTTTCTGTGGTTTGAAAAAACAAATACACATATCTATGGAGAAAAAACTACAAAGACAACAACTCTAGCCCAGGAACTCTTTAGGCAGAAATTGCTGGAGACTAAGAGAATGCACCAAGGAAGCGTTACTGTATCCTTGCCTTGTCCTCACACACTCCTTAGCCCACCACCCTTTGCCAAGGGAGAACTGGATTAGAAGGACATTGGTTATTCTTGTGTTCCTATGTAACAAATGGAGTTTTCCCTAAGCTCTGCATGGGAAAAAATGTTGCTTGCYGGGGCCTGAATCACCTGCCTGACTGTATACAGAATATCTGGTTTGGGAAAGCTTCAGAAACACACTCAGTAACCGAAGAAAGTGATATATGCTTATATACTCTTTATGCCCCAGACTCTGCTTCTGTTGCAACTCCAGAAAACCCCCTTAAATTTCCAGTACTATGAATGATAACAGAAGAGTCGTCTCACTTAGGTGCAGCAGTGTACAAAATGTGTGATTACTTGATAAATATCAGGCCCAAAAGAGTAGCTTCCTCCTTTAAAGAGTTAACTGGTTGGTTAGTTTGCCAAACTACAACCTCAGACATGAGTTTTTTATGATATATAGGAAGATATCTCTCTAGAATTGGGAGAGCTCATATGCATGTTATGGCTTTGGAAGAAATAATCTGATAGAATATTTTCTTATTTTGAACATCAAGAAACTGTGCATGGCATGTCCTCTGTGAATGCCCACTATTTCAAGTCTGAAAACACTCATCGTTAGGATCCACTGGATGGCTCACCCATTCCTCCAAGTCTGAGGTTGGTGAAGACACCTTTCCACTTTTGGGAAGAGACCTTAGCTTGGATCTTTCAGAGTTTTGTGCATTGTCCTTAATTCTTCCCTATGCATGCCTAAAAATAGCCAAATTCTCTTTTGAGTTACGTGGTTTTGGTCTACTAACATCAATGAGATTTCATCAATGTGGGTGAAAGGGAACCTGACCC
This sequence comes from Apteryx rowi, assembly GCF_003343035.1. NCBI lineage: Eukaryota > Metazoa > Chordata > Aves > Apterygiformes > Apterygidae > Apteryx > Apteryx rowi. The sequence goes on from NW_020449085.1 coordinate 1,944,350, forward strand.
AAAAGCGTTGACAGGAAAAAATGATGAGTCATACATTTTTTAATTATCAAGAAAACCATAGTGTAAATTCAGTACAGTACAGTGCAATTTCTGCACGGCATCATATGCAATTCAATGTCAAAGCAAAAGTCCTTGAGTGTTGGGGAAGGAACAGGTCTGAAGTTTTTTGTTTTAGGCTATCAGACTAAACAAAGATTTCATGTGTGACATGCTCCTGCTCAAAATTCTTTTTCTCCTCCGTGTACCGATTCTGTCATGTTTGGTGAGACAGGAATGTCTTCAGTACCCAATGTTATGTGATTTGCGGAAACTGCTAATCCCTGATACTTCATTCCCTGCCTCACAGGCTATAACTAACTCTCATGGAAGTTACTCGTATCCTGCTGCAGGAGATTAAGACCTCCATTTTATGAGCGTGGTAAATACGAGCAACTCCATTAACCTTAGGCTGAAGGAGAACATTTTGTTATATAAGCACATCCCTGCTGCTATAATGCTACTCATATTAATACAAAACACAGGGGAGATTAAGCAAGTAAATTAAATTTATTAGCACTCTGCTGCTTGCTTCCTAAACAGTGTGGAACCTTTTGGGACTGGAGACTCCCTCTGGTGGGGCACATATTCCAGACTGTGTGTCAGGCAGGCACCTATACCCATACGTAGTTGCATTATCATGGTTGCTGCATTCAGCTCTTGGCACCTCTGCAATCCTGAGGATACTTTGGATCACTTCTATCTTCATGTAATAGTAAAGTGACTATCTGGGAACAGTAAATTGTGCTGACACCTCATTGTGCTGCTGCCACTCTTCCATCATTCCCCCTCCTCAGAAAGAAATGACACAAATATATGATAAATGGTTGATGCCAGTACTGACAGTAGTGACTAAGATGATGCTGAGCATGCACATAGTATGATAAATGTACAGAAATGATAAATGCACAGAATAAAAGAGGCAGTGACCTAGAGACTGTTCTCTGCATCTGTGGTGGACAGGGCAAAAAAGAATGAGTTCGCACTGCAGCAAGTGAGGATCATTTAGACTTTAGCAAAAGTTTTCAAATGTTAACGATAGCTCTGCACAGGAATAGACTACCCAGAAGATTCTGGAATTTTGTAACTGAAGATTTTTGCAACAGGTTTGCCAAGAGGGGTAAAGTCTGTAGGAAAAGGAAAAAATATTTTATCATGCCTAGCTTACAAATAACAGACACACTTTCGGTACGAGTGCAGATCCATGAAGAAGCAACCACACGCCGAGAGGTTTATCTAATTTTTCTCATCACGCTTCCTCCTACAAGCCTTGCTTGCTTCACAAATGACATGGATATAGTGACCCAGCTTGAAGGTGATGGGATGGAGGGAGGTCCATTCCAACCCTGTTTTCTGTCATTTATAAAGATGTGCATTTGAGACTCAGTTGAAGTTTCACTGATGTCAATGAACACTGTGCCAGTGAGGACACCTTATGGTAGAGTATACCACAGTAGTTATGTTTACAGGAACGGATATTATGCAGCTGATTCCTTTCTCTATTCCTGTGCAGAACAGATAAATAAAAGAGTAGTCTTTAGGCATTCCTAATAATAAGTTTCTGTTAGAGGTAGAGGATTAAACTTATTTGAGAACACAGTTTAGTAYAGAAAAATCAGTCAGAATTTTGGCTGAGGACAGTAGGACTTTCAGAAGCTAGATGGCTTCAGTTCAATTAATGAAGTACATACAGTTTCTATAAAGTTAATCAAAACATTAGAAAATGTTGAAAAATATAGGAAAACTTTATCAAGGTTCTTTCTGGGAATAAGCAGTATTTTACTTATTTATGACTAGTATAAATACCTTGCCTTCTATCCTCTTTTAATTTATTCATTTTCAGTATAAGACTGAGGTTACTTTTCTCCAACAGTAGAATCATTGTTACACTCAAAAAAAGGAATCAGAATAGCTGTAAGGAATCAACCACTATACTAAGAATATAGGAACCTAAACCATGAAAAAGGAGCTGATAGTATTTCTCCTTAAGGGATTTTTAGCCAACATGCATTTGATTCATAAAATACTTGGCCTGTTTTAATATTCCACCTGCTGCTCCTGGGAAGATGGGTTTAAGTGTACTATATAGTCTACTTCTCATTGGAAGGCATAGGAGCTGCTCAGCTGCATGTCAAATTTAGTCTCATGTGATTAACAACTAGAAAAGATTTCCTCTAGTTTAAATGGCAGTGTATTTGAAACAGGAGGCTTTGAGTCTTGGACCCAGCTATCATCATTAAACTCTGAGTGGCTCTAACGTGCATTATGGTAACATACATAAAGCCCTATACAYATTTAGGGACTTCTTTCTACCTGTTCCTGCACAAAGTCATAGGTTGAACACATGATAATCCAGTAGAAAAGAAAGACATGCCAAATTAATGGGGGGGAGGAGGGAAGGGAAGAATACTYCTTTTTGAGGATGCTCTAGAGCTCAAGCCATAATCTCTTCTTTATGCACATATAACTCTCACTGACATCAGCTTTTGGTCTGAGACATAAAGAGAGACTCAAAGGGGCATCTTCCCTATGACTTCACTGCAAGAACTGCTAAAAGCAGCAATGCAGCCTAAGAACAAAATTTGTTTTCTCTCTTTTCAAGGGTCTGGTACATATTTCGGCAGAAACAAACTTTGACAGAGTTGTGTATTCAGAAGTCCCCTTCATGACTGTTAAGTCTATACCAGCATAGGTGGGCCGACATTAGGAAACATCCAGAGTTAAACAGCTGAAAAGTTAAAGCAGCAGAGATAACCAAAGGTTCTGCCCATGCCCAAGACTGTCAGGAATTTAGCTTACAATAATTACTCTTCTCTTTCTGCCCAGGTCGTTATTTAACCAGTGGTTAAATGAGAAGTTTCCCAGTTGATTAGGACGGGAAATCTTGGCAAAGACAAGGACTATTTCTCCTTCTACAATCCTCATCAAATAAGGGGCATACAGCAAATTGCTCATCTCTGATCTGCAATTCTCCCCTCCACCCATCTGTAAATTTGAATTAATTAATAAACGCCCTTATGCTTTCAAGGTCATGGAAAATGAAAGACACTCAGCAAAATGGATGCACTGACAGTGAAGTTTTTTTTTTTTTTAACGTAAATGGAAAATTTGTGAGGCAGAGGCTCTTTCATCTGTGCCTTATGAGTGCTAATGTTAGAAGACTTAAAAGCAGTGTAAATAAATCATGCTTTGAATAAATGTCACCTTCCCTAGAGAAATCCCAAGACTTTGGGTAACAGAGTGTCAAAACACATGATCAGGCCAAAGACATCATTAAGTCAAGGGTCAAGAAAAATTACGGTGTCTTTCGTTTGTCCCTGCTCACAGTGGACGAGCTCTGCTTTCTGTTGAGACTGTCCAGAAAGAACTGGTACAGGACTCTTCCACTTGTTGCATGGCAGCCAAAGAGACCTCATGTAGACAGATTTTTTTTTTTTTGACAACTACATTCACCTACCTATTTAAAGCTTCTGACTCAATTTGAAACTGTCTAGCAAGTCCCACAGCAGTGACAGGTAAGATAGATAAACTGCAGCACTGCATAGCTACTTTTCTTTTCACAATAATGAGGAATGTGCGCATCAGCATGCGCTGCTAAGTGAGGTTCTACAGCTTCATTAGCTTCCTTGTAAATCTTGTTAAGCATCCTGAAAGACAAATATCCAAATGATATGATTTAGGGAGCGAGCTGAATTTGTCATTTAGGTATAGTTACAAATGTCACCATTAGATAAACAGCAACAACACACGAGCATATGGAAACAGCTTCTGGAGACACACTAAGAGTAATCAACTCCTGAAAAGAAGGGAGCATTGAAGACTTCATTGAAGAAAACGTTTTGACTTTGGAGAAAAAGAAGAAGCAACTGTTTAAAACTCTAGAAGAGCCTGAGCCAGAAAGAATCCCTTAACTCCTTTGGTGCTTAAATGGAGGACTCTCAATCAATTCTTAATCTTGWTATGGCCATCATGGAGAAAAGACCAATTATGAAGTACATCTGCAAGATACTATTTGAGCCTGACGTCTAATACAAGTCATCAGACTTCACTCCTGCTTTTACAACAATACTTGAAGTACAGTCCATCAGAAAAGCAGCTATTTTGTTGCTGTTTTTTTTACTTAAGATGTTAAGAGTTCATTGCAAGGGATAGATTTTGGCAAAGAAAAACGTGAAACAGGATAAAAGCCATGAGTAAAATTCAGTGACTGAAGTCCAACTGCTGGGAAAAAAAGGTCTCTTAACAGGTATATAGGCCATCTCACTAAAGCCCACAATACTACATGCTCCTTGGCTCCAAATCTGTGGGTATGAGAACTCCTCTAAGTCCATCTTCCTCAACGCTGACATATGTTGGCAGACCTCATAATGATATAGTTTTGTGGTGGGTGCAGAACTGCTGGGTAATAATCAAACACTGAGATGTTGTAACTTCACTAGCACTAAGAGATCTGGGCAGTGAGGTTGCTGACTGTCAGATTACATTCAGATGAAAGTAGGACCAACTAAATAAATGATACTGATTGATGGAACGAACCTGTCACATACTGAGGAAGTCACAAGACTACCGGCAGCAACTAAAGCATAAGGTAACACTGTTCATTATAAAATCAAAGCAGTCGGTCAAGTATTCTGAATAGTCCAATGAAAGTGTTCTTCTATTATTTATGCCACTCTGAGTAATCTTATTTTTCACTTTAACACAGCTGGGTAGAAGAGGATGGTGAGATGTCAGTACTACAGAGAAATCTCAAAAATAGCCTCGATTTAACTTTTGTTGCTTATTTTATCAATCTCATGCATCTGGTAGACTCTATTTTATTAATGCATTATTTGTCCAATTTGTATAAGTTAATCAAATTCATCATTTGCATTTACAGCAAACCTACACCCACAGTAACAAACATATTACCATAGTTTTATTTTTACTGCTGTTATCACCGTCATTATTATTACAAATTAATCTTGTAGGTGGCTCAGCAAAATGCCTAGTACCAAAAATAACTGTCATGTATATAGCCTACACAATCCAGAGAGTAAGTTACTGTTACATTTTGCTCTATTGCCAAATAATCACAAATTTGTTCTGGTCTTTGCTATGGAAAAAAAAATAAAAACAAAAAACCCCATGCTATTAGCACATTATCAAATCCATATTCCATTTCTGCATACCTCTAAAGAGCTTCCTGCTCTTTAGAACTAAAAATCTTTAAATGTTCGACAAGGTAAAGTCCCTGTATATTGGGTTGTAAAATTTTCACTATTATGTTTTTAGCCTAACCAGAGGCCACTGGAAGAACAAGTTGAAAAGCGAAATCACATATATGAATAAAGAATTCTCAAACAAAACAACGGAAACATTAGAATAAAAGTGAATATTTCTAAGCTAAGTGGACACAACTGTTTTGGCAATGATATGAAAAGTAATCAAAAGAACAGCAGACAGTTCAAAAGCTTTCTTGGGAAGTACCAGAATTCAATTTCAAGAACATTCATCAGGAAAGGTTGAGCTAGTGGGATAATCTGGAAATTGGGGGTATGGCAAGCTTTAAGATAGGAAAACATATTTTTTGCTTTACAATCTCTTTTCTCCGTAACATTTTCCTTCTGAATTTTATATTTATATACCCTCTAGCTATGTATGTAGATAGTAACAAAGCTGCTTGGTCACTAAACCCTACTGGCAATCCTTGCAGAGGAAACAAATCTCTAAGTGCTGACCACAAGGAAGGCAAGTTGAGGTTGCAGGGAGACAAGATTTAATCCAATCCAAAATGAAAAAAAAAAAAACCACCTCTGCTTGAAACAAGAAGAATGAGGAGGGAAGGGTACACTTGAAAGAACAAAAGCAGCTGGGGACAGAGAGAAAATTCTAGAGCTAACAGAGCAACACATAAGAGATCTTTAACAATTCACCTTCATGAAAATAAATCAGCTTTACCAAAAGMTCCCTTTCTTGTTAGGTCTTAGGGGCATTTTGTAGATTATTAAATGCACCAATTTATAACTGCTGTTTGTTCTGGCTTTTTTTTTTTAAAGCAGGAAAGAAGATGTGCTGTCTGTCTGCTTTTTTCTGCTGGAAAGCGATGAGTATATTGTTAGCTGATTGAAAGATAACACCCAGATGTATAAGTACCAAACCAACATCTTGGGGAAAAACAAAACAAAACACCCCATACACACACAAAATCCTCCCCCCACAAAACCAGCCTTTACCATTTGAAAGAATGAGAGAAATAAGAATAAAACCACACTCTGATTTGACAAAAGAGGGAAGGAATTCTAAGCCTCATCTATTTATGGGAATCTGTCTTTTTAAGAGATTACATAAATTAAAAATTTCCCACCCCTGCCCCAAATTATAAAAAGATTTTTTTTTTACCTTCACCCTTATTTCCCTCCCCCAAACTCTCAGAAAGTGCAATTTTAGAAGGCGGACAGGACTGCTTACATTTTTCTTTTCTATAATGCTACTGCCTTTTACAGAACAGACACAAAATTGCTTCAGCTTGTCAGATACTATATATCTAATAAGGATTTTCTTCTAACTTAGTAACAGGACTATGTGATTTTTTGCTGCACTAGAATTAACTTTTACCACTGTCTGTGAAGTTTCAAGCAAATCTGAAGTGTACCACAACAATGGTAGTCCTTGTCACATACGTGAGATTTGCTATCTCATCTCTGATGGGACACATTTTAATCTCTCTCAGGCTCACCTACGAAGCCTCTTTTTCTATATTCTATTTTATAATTTAAAAAAAATTGGAAACATCAACAGCCTTTTGCAAAAAAAAAAAAAAAAAAAATTAACTACCTTCCTGCAGCTTTACCCTCTGACCGCAAAACTAATGAAGCAATTTCCCAAGGAACTCTGAATCAGCAAAAGCTTGTGGATCAGTCTTAAGAAAATACTATTTTTTTCCCTGTTTCAAACCTTACTTTGYAATGTGTAAAAAAAGAATGCGATATTCCTCCTGTAACTCATTCATGTCAAAAAAAATAGAAGCAAAGTAGCATTCCCCATTCAAGCAAAACCTAGGATCAGAAAATTAACAGTACTAGAATCATGTTTGAAGGTCAACATCATGTTTAAACGTGGCTATGATACCTCTACATGGGGAAAGTAAGAGATACTGCAGAATCAAGGTTGAGCTGTACTGGCTGAGCTTCAGGTCTAAATTAACTGCAGATATTGTATACCTGACTGAAGTGCCCTAACAAAGCTGTGAAGGAAAGAGAATTTGTATAGCCTTTTGCACACTGTAACTAGCTTTATATCCTGCTAATAGTTCCTTCCTTTCACGGGCCATTTCAAAATAGGTTATTTTAAGAATTTGATGGGAGCATCTGACGGTCTTTGTTTACTTCTGCTTCTTTCTAAATCACATTTTAAAATTTTTGTTTTGTTAAAAGATTGAGCTTTTGTTTTCCTCCTACAGGAGCCTTTAGCATGTCTGTCAGAAATCATTCTTGCAAAACCAGACACTAGAAGATGTTGCAAGCAAATCATTTTCCACAACTTCAGTTGAATTAGGGGAAAATACATTAATATATGTACTCATACTTTCTTTCTCTGATATTTATGTTACCTTCTTCTGTGGTTTCCAAGGAAGTCCCTAAGTTTACAGGCCAATTCCGAGCATTTGGCAAGTGCAATATGAGAACTTCTCTTGGAGCAGCGGTGATTAGAGAAAGCAACTGGTGGCTAGGAGGCCCTCTCTGTATTTCCTATTTCATTACTGATTTTTCTCGACAATCTTGTCAAGTCATTTAATTCCTTTCTGCCTGTGTTTCCCTATGGGCAAAACAGTCAGAAAAACATTTTCCTTTTCGAAACRCTGTAAAGTTGTTTACTATGGAAATGGTTCATCAAGCAGTTAATTTGGCTTTCAGTCTTGCAACATCAGATGAAAAACACAATGGCCACATAACAAAAACACCAATTAGTAAACAGCAATGGTTCAATCTGTTAGAAAATAACTAACAGGTTAACCCTGCACCTGGAAGCTTTATTTCAGATGAGGTAGTAGTTACTCATAACACTTTAACCTTACTCACATAATCTATGCTARCTGCATAAGGACAAACCATAAAGGTGACAAAAAGCAAAAAAGTTGGCTTAAACTTTGTTGTTCTGCCTAATTTAGAAGCGTGACTATTTAGCCAAGCCTCTTCTTGGTCAAATATGTGCTGCTAGTGACAAGCAATGCTCAGATCTGGGATTAATACTAATGGCATGACATGGTCAAGCATGCAGATGGAAGAAGTGGTTTAACAGGGGCTGCTGGTGACCAGGCATCCCTAAGTCAGTTCAGGTTAGTACAAACTCTCATTCACATCTTTATGAATGACCAGAGGCTCTTTCATGCCCACTTCAATGACCCTGGCTGGCTAATGCACATGCTTTTATTGTGAATGAGCCAAGGCACATACTATAAATGGAATACATAAGTGCAGCCTTATTATGAGTCATCTCACCATCACTCCTTTTCTAGAGAAAATGTAGGCTGCTCCTAGGATTATATAATACTAATAAGAGAGGAAGCAAAACAGGGAGAGAAAAGTGCAGTTTCTATTTATTATCCAGCTACACAAACCTGGGTTGGCTAATGACAGGCAACACACAGCGGAAAAAAAGAGCTGCTTTTTAAAATTTAACATAGCTGCCCATTCAGAAGTCCCAGAGTGCTTTACAGTCACTCTGAGAATAGTCTCCAGAAGAGACTGCAAAACAGCAGAGACAAAGTACATACAACACCTCGCTGCCCCAAGAACTGAAAAGGCAGTCTAGAGTTTAGGACAGCTTTTCTGCAGGGACGTAGACCTATTTCACCTGGGTAGGGATGCTGAGGACACACGGATGCTGACATCGCCGCTGGCTTTCGCAGGCGTTTCCCTGRGCCAGGCACCGCAGGTGGCTCCCCCGCCGCACAGCCCCGAGCGCGCTCCCTCAGCCCCATGAAACGGCGGCGTGCCTGCCCCTCGGCCCGCACCACCCTCTCTCCCGCTCCGTCCRCGCCCTCGGACGCTGCTGGGAGAAGGGGACACAGGAGCCACGCTGCCCTCGGGAAAGCGGCAGCCTCGGAAGGAAACGCCGCGGCCAAGGGCAGCCCAACGCGCTGCCGAGGCGAGAGGAACAGCTGCGGCGCCACCGGCCGCCTGAGGAAAACGGGCGCGAGCCCAAGCGCGCAACCACATTGGCTCTCGTTTCCCTCTCGCCCGCCGATTGGCTCCCTCTTCCCGCCCAAATTTTGATTGACAGCCGCCTGCGCGGCCCCTCTCCCTATTGGGCATCGTTGTCACCTCAGCGCAGGGATGGCGGCGGCGGGTGCGGGGTATCCGGACCGCAGCTCGGGGTCGGGGCAGACATTTGCCCGTGCTAACGGCCAGCCAGGCGGCGCCGGCACCACCTCGCTCCTCGGCAGCGCCACAACATGGCCCCTGAAGCGCTACGGCCGCTTCTTACCCCCGGCGGACGGCGACGACGACGAGGGGCGAAGCGGCACCTCGTGGAAGGTGAGAGGCGGTGGGGGGAGGGGCCGCCGCGCCGCGCCCCGCCCCAACGGCTGCGCCCCAACGGCTGCGCCCCCGGGGCCGCCCGCCTGCGGCCGCCGCTCCCGCCGGCCCGCTCCCCTCCGGCCGGGTTTTCCTGTTCTGTTGCCCTAAACCGGTGTGCGGGAGTGAAACGGGCGAGGGCCTCCGCCGTCGGAGGTCTGTGTGCTGGGGAGGGGCTGGGCTGGGCTGGGGGGTGCTGAGGAGGCCTGGCTGCTTGGTTTTGCCGTAGCGGGCTGCAGGCGGGTCCAGGAGGCTGCTGTGTAACAGGCAATAATAGTAACTTGAGGTCTGTGCACATATTTTTTATTAAATCCTGGCTCTCCAGTGCTATTGTTTAGTCTCAACTCCTTATTAAATTACCTAGTGCATTATATAGCCTCAGTCCCTGGTTCTTCATGCACCATATTTTGGGATTGCTGGTGGATTTGTAGCTGTAACCCAAACTGGAATTTCTTTTTCTCTAGATAATTTGTAGAAGTATTTCTTTTATTTTTTAGCAATAGCTAGATTAAAGCTCAGTGTGAAACAATGCAGAATAATCTGTGGAATCTAGGCTTCTTCCTGCTCCTGAGCTAGCTTGCTTCGAGCTGGCTAGSGTATCTCTGTACTGTAGTTCAGCCTGCAAATATGAAATTAATGCAGGAGTCAAGAGAGATTCTGCTTCATGAATTATTAATGTGAACACTTCAATGATGTGGTATTGGCTCACTTTTTTTTTTTCCTCCTTTAGAAGTGACTTGTGGTATTAAAAATGGTTGAAAACTATGGATTAAGTTGGAAGGGTTCATGTGGTTGTTTAGAGCTAAGTAGCTAAATTCATATACAGAGTTCTAATTTATAAGAACTGCTCGAATATGCCTGCTTTCTGTGGGAGTGGAGGGCAATTTGCATTACTGAGAAGTAATTCTATATGCCTGATTTCTGGCACCTGTATTTAAAATCTTTTGTTTTACACTGAAAATGGAATATGTAGATTCTGCACTTATAYGGCTAATTTTTTTTTGGTCTCTCTTTTTAAAGGTTTTTGAGTCAAATGAAGAATCAGGCCATCTTATCCTTACCATTGTTGTATCTGGCCATTTCTTTATTTCCCAAGGACGAGCAGTACTGGTAAGCTTTTCTTCCTCGTATGTAAAGAACATTTCTCCATGCATGTTAGCATCAGTCTTGACTTCTTTTCCCTTTTTAAGCTTCATGTTCTCGCCAGTGAAAGGAAACTGCCAGTTTTATTTTGCTCATGGAAAATCTCAAGTGGTATTTTTTTCTCTGTGTTTATCAGAATGATGTTAATGCACTATTTCATACTGGAGTACAGTGTTCCTTCTATGGCTCTAAAAATGTAGAGTAAGATATAATACTTGGTGCTGCTGATGTTGAAACATAGGTTGTTTTTTTTTTTTCCACATGATTCTTTTACCTAAGCAAATAGAGTAAATATGCTGTTAAGAAATAGATAAAAATATAACTACAATGTGGAAATTTCCTGCAAGATTCACTGTATAATCCAACAATTATATTGGCATTATATTTTGATAATTTGGTTTATCAGTGGTTTTTTTTTTTCCTATTGGATTATGTGATCTAAAATATGTCTTATAATATTGGAGACACAACAACAACATCTTCAAAACTGTATTAACTGGTTTTGCTGTAGCCTGTGTTTCAGGCACTAAATTGTAAAGATTTCACAGTGATGCCAAAGAGGTGAACAGAAACGCTCCATTTTGAAGAAATTGGTTTGATGCTGGGATTGCACTATGCCTCATGACAGAAGAAGGCCTGTGCTGGAAAGTGGGATCATATGTGTTCAGTGATGATAAGATGTAGAAAATGTCTGATAAATAGTAGAAAACTATTACAAACTACTGGAAAATGTGGCACTATGAAGATAGAGAAAAACTTTTACAGAGAATGCATAAGAGTGTATGTTGTAGATTTAAATACATACAATGCCATAAATTAGCTTTTGCTGTGCATCTTAAAAGGTCTTAAACTTACAGAAACATCTTGTAAGTATAGGAGGGGAGCCAAGGTACCCTTGAGGGTTTTTTTTGATATTTGGTTGAATGTGTAAAGGGTTTTGAATAGATAATTAATGAGCTAACAGACAGCTGTCAGTCTGGAGATCCCAGACACAATATATGGCATTTAGCTGTCATACTTAGGGAGGACAAGTTGAATGTCCTTGGACAAGGTAAAAATGGAACGTGGAAAGTATTCTGGCAGTTATGTGTTGAAAAGGAAAAGGAATGGTTAACTGAATTTAGTGGCTAGTGTGGACGTAAGGTAACTGCCTCGATTGAAATGCAACATGTGGAATTACTGAGGAGATCTATTAGGTTTCTTGGTTGTTTCAGCTTCTAACAGACATTTGGATTTTGCAGTAATGGTCACAGTTTAAGAATAATGTAGAACAGGGACAGAAGAGGTATGCTAGGTAAATATGACAGGTATGTGATAGAGTAAAAAACGTTTTTAAGAAAAAGCATTTATTTCAGCAATGCTTCTGCACCAACCTTAAGTCCACCACCACCGATGTTGTATTAGGTGTTAGAGAAAAGGTATACAAAAATTGCTATATGTATTTTAAAACCTGATTGTCAGTTTCTTTGGATGCAGTTCTTAACTACATGTAATTAGGATCATGTTGCAGGTGCATTCTGTGCATACAGAGCTAAAGTAGTGTGAAATGCACTGGTGCAATGTGGCAACGTGCCCTACACCTATTTATATCTCTCAAATCACTTGTAAACAGGAAACCCAACACAATTTGCAGATATCTGCCCATATTCTGAACTAGCTGATCAGATATTTGCTGGGTTTTTCAGTGAGTCTAATATATTTAAGAGGGAACTGACAGAGGACAGAGCTATGAGCAGATTAGAGCAGTTGCAGTCCTCTGTCAGTTCCCTCTTAAATATATGTGTTGGGTTTCCTGTTTACAAGTGATTTGGTCCTACACATCTGGCTTAGTTTTACTGCTTAGGCGTGTTCATTAGTTAGATACGTGTCCTCCCAGACAGACTTCCCTTTCCCGTACACTTTATAAGACTGACGTGGTGATAAAACACCCCCTTCTGGGACTGTCCCAATCCACAAGTATCTTTTCAGCCTTTGAGGAACAATTGGTCTATTTAGCAGAGAAGCCAGCGTCATCAAATGGAAAAGCAATGCACAGGGCTTGTGCTGAAAAGGACACCACAGGCACTGGTGCTGTTGGCCAGAAGCTGGTATCAGCATTAATATCAAAGTATGACTGTCACTGGATCTATGAATATATATATATTTTTTTAAGTAGCAGGCAGGGGTACTAGAAATTAAGTATCRTCATCTAAGGACAGATATACCAAGGTCTTTGTACAGAAGTCTTCTAAGCCCTGGTGAAAATAGGATCTGGACAGAAGGAGAGCTTATAGTGCAGTAGACTCTGCCAGACATTTTTTCTTGGTCCAGTCTTGGTTTAGGCTTGAGACTAGGACATAAACTGATCCTATGTCAGCATAACATATAGGGTGTGATTCATCTGATAAGAAGTAGACATCCATATTAAGGATGTGCTAATCTTCTAAAGTAACTTTTCAACTACAGTTTTTCTGCCTTTGGGCAGATTGCTTATTTCCTTCAGTCACGCAATGGGAGGTAAAAGCAATTCAGGTTCTAAATGCCTAAATGAGATATCTCCTAGTTTGACCAAAAGTCAGCATGCATGTATATGAAGTTTGTATAAAATAGCTGGCAGTAATGATGGCATGTTAATTAAAATGGATATTCACATCTGGCTATCACTATATTAAGAGTGGCTGGTAAGAGGTAGAGCCCATTAGAAGACAGGTCGTGGAAGTCTTAAAATACATCTCTATTTTTCTGCTGGGATTTTATGTTGGCTGTGACAAATTATGCCCAAACATGGTAAGGTGGTAGGTTAAATAAAGTGTTTACGCATCTGCAACAGATTAGTAACTAGGTATCAAAGAAGAGGGGGGGTTTGTCTCTCCAGGTAATAGAAAAGCACTGAATTTGAACTCAGCAATGTCTCGGATGAACTCTAGTGATGTGTGGGATATGAGATGGTGCATCACAAAYCTAGCCAAACATTCACAAGCAATAGACGAAATCTTGCATGCTCCCTGTCTAGATGCCATATAACAAAAAAGTTTCATTACTGGTATGTTATTGTATGTTATTGCTGTAGAAATAATCAGATTAGAGAAGTGGCTAATCTCACTGGTTCTGTCTCCCTGTGGTCTCCAGCTCCCGGGAGTTGTCAGAAACTGGTCGCAATATTTAAACAGGCATTGCACAGCCAAGTGCATGTAGTCTTTGAAACTATCACAGACCAAATCTTCTCGCTGGGAGTTCATTGCAATGGATGTTTTGTCACAGAGGGTAATGTGAAATGCACAGGTTTCTGCTCCAGAGGGAATGCATCAAGTTTGATAGAGTGCTGCAGCTGGAGTGATTCAGTTGATGTTCTTACTGCGTAGTTCATTTGTGCTTGCTGGCATGGGCCACTGAGTCTTTCCTTTTAAATGCCAAAGTGTTCTCTATCAGCTGCCTGCTGCCTTACTCACTTGCAGTAGAATTCCCTCTGCTGTACTTACAAAACTGTTTCTTGCTATGTAGTAACTACATCCCTTAAGTTGTTGAAGTCTAGTCTTTTGATCTGTCTTCTAATCCCTACTTTACAGGCTCTTTGAAGTACAATAGGCTCCTGGTTTTGAGGAAGCTGGATAACAACTATAGTTGCTTTGTGCCTCATACCTCTGCAGAGGAAGACAGTGAGGCACAAGATCTGTACATAGCCCTGTTGAATACTACTTCTGAAAAAAAGTCTTGTTGGTTATTTGGGGTGCTCATGCATGAATTTCATGGGATTCTCATTGGCTGCAACACCCTGGAGAAAACCAAATGATAGATGTCATTATTCTCTTTATAGTGTACCATGAAGACAGTTTGCAGTTTACAGGTATTAAAGAATGATAGAAAGGATCTTCTCCTAGGAATGATGTTCCTTGGCTTAAGCATGGTTGGTCTGGACACTGTTAGACTTGGTTTACTGTGGAGGTGTAATTTAGGTCAAGAACTACTGGATGTTTCATACTAATGTTTTGAATAACATAAGACTTAATGTATTAAAAAAAAAAAATCCCCAAACCTGCAACAAGCACTGCTCCTCAGTTTCCTGTCTGGTTTGACTTTCCTGAGGCAGTTGCTGTTGATAGAAAAATAGCCTTTTTTAAGATTATAGAACTTTTCTGGAAAAGTAGATATTTTTGTCATGGGAGAACATCAAGCAATCACCAATGTATGATTACAGAAATTGTAATCTGACACAAGCAAATGTTTCCTCAAGTTCGGTATCTTATCTCAACCACCGGTTACAACCAGTCATTTAAAAGACAAATGAAGCCCAGCAGTGGGCAGTTACTCTGTTGTCACAGGGACCATTTCCTTTTCAACTTAAATAACTATATTGTATTTTTGTAAAATTTCTGTGGATGAGTAATAAAAATGACTTTTCCTTTTCTCCCGCTAACAGTAATCCAAGAATGAACTGAACTGGTAACTAAATTCAGGAAATCATTAAATGTTAAAAGTGCCTAATAATATATTTTTTTGCAGTAGCATTTTGTAGCAGTAACAGAAGAGCAGGAGCCCCCCTCACCCCCTAACTTTTATTTTGAACTATTCTAAGTAAGAGGTTTAAAAACAAAAACCCCCAAAAGCTCACAAAAATTACATTTAACATCTGTAACAAAGAAAATTTATTAATTGGACACTTTTAAAAATGAACAATATTGTACTATGAACTATTCTTATCTCTTGTGGTTTGAAATTGGCAGGGAATGTAGTAAAATCAGTGCATTAGTGGATTCAGACTATCTTGTTTTGTACTGTCTATTTTCTTTACTAAGATAAAAGTGAGCGTACATCTGTTCTTCAATGGTGTGTGTTTTACAAAGGCTAAAAAGAACCTTTTAGCTGCCAGCAAGTTCTGCTTTATGCTGATAATATTGTGGGTGGATGCTTTTTAAAAAGTCCAGCAAAATATCCAAGTCGCATACAACTCTGAACTTCAGACCTTGGCTGTTTTGTGTTTCACATAGGACTTTTCTTTGTTTATTTTTCTGTAGTAAATGTTAGTGTTAACTGAAATAGTGGTTGCCTGAACCCAGTGCTCATCAGCTTTGTTGTTAATTTTCTGCAAAACTAATCTCAGTTGGCCAACATTCTAGCAATAGCTCCAAATGTTTGCTCTCTTAGTGATTCTTCCCTGAAACGTGTTCATATCCAGTGATGATTTATGAAATACTAAAATACATAAATTATTTTCTGTAGCATTTGCTCCAGTCAGTGTGAGAACAAGAGGAAATAGCTTTTGTGTGAGTTTAGGCAGTGAGTGCTCTTGTTTAGTGTCTACCTTTCAGCTATGCTCAGCTTTCACTACATCTCCATATGCACACAACTGAGGTGAAAGACATTTATTCAGAAATAGAAAATCTGTGTTTAATTGGTGGTTGGATTAATCTCATCCATTCTGGGAAAAAATATTTAAGTGTTTCTAACTTTATACCAAAATACTTTCTCTACAATGGATGTATTCAAGAAAATAAAAAGGAGAGAATGTGTAAAGCAGGTGTGTAAGAAACCTTTTATTTTTCTTAAAGAATTGTAGCTATTTAGAGCCAAGTAAGGTGAGACTATGACTCTTTTATGATCCATCTCTAAGAGGAATATTTATAAAATAGCAATAAAATTTTCATACATCCTAACAATTGATTTTTTTAATACATACAGTAGACTATAGAATAATTTTTATGAGCCTTAAAATAGTAGGATATTTAATGAATTCCTTTCTAGCAACCTTTTTGCTAATGGAATTTGAAAGACCATTTTCTTGCCAGAAAGAATTCAGTCTCAGCACTTATTTTACATCGGTCAGATTAGTATAATACCTTGTGCTGTGTACGGTGCTGTGTGGTGAGGTGCTATAGCTTTGACAGAATTGATTATAGTATCTGAGAATACTTCAGAATTGATGATTAAAGCACAAGTTCATGGTGCTGTAACAAATAATTGTGTATAATTTCAGCATTTCCATCAGTTGCACAAAGAAAACAATTTATTTTGATGGGTAAACTGTTCTTGGAAATGGGTATACTTCCAAGATTGTTTTAAACATTTTTTTTAATGATGGTGCCAGAGACTTACTTGAATTTGTCTTTGAATCTGTCTTAATAAGGAAACAACTGCTTTCCTTTAAAAATACAATCTGCTTCCTGTGATCAGTCAAATGGAGTGAAGAGGAGGGTAAATGGAACTTCAAGGAGTGGAACATAAAAATCCCTAATGTGTAATGCGAATGAAAGGGKTTTTTTTTGTTTTGGGTGTGTTTTTTTTTAAAGCAAAGTTCTTAATTTGGAATAAAATTGCATAACATTTTTAGGACATGTTTTTGCAGTAGTGTAACCTGCCAGACTGTTTATCTTACAATATAAAAACTCATTCTTGCACACGGTGGATGATAGGATTTTAACAGGAATACCTCAACGGCATCTCTGGCCATTCCTGGCCATACTGTCAAGATGCATCATGTTCTGCGTACCACACACACAGCTCTTATTTCCTCTTCTTCTTTCATCCTTCAAATCAGCACATCATGAAAATTATATTTTGGTGTTTTATTGGATGGAATTAATTCTGGTGCTGGAATTCTTAATATCCTACAAATTAAACAAATTGAAATTGTGAAGAGGTCTTATTAAATAGGATGAAATTAATCCAGAGTAATTGATTTGTGACCTGATCTTTTGAAGTGTAGACTAAATGTCCTTAGTGCCCTCCTGGTCCCCTCATGACTTCTAATAAGCTAGTAGTGCTAAGGACACAGTAGATTCTAACCTCATTAATTGTACAAGCATTCAGCAGAGGAATTGATGTTCTTGATGCTCTATTTGCAGTGCCTAAAACTTATGCACTGAGTTTTTGAGATGATATTCACAACAGTGACTTGAGTGGTCAAAGGTCCCTGTGTGATAGATGAGGACATTTGACACCTAGGGAAGTGAAGAGATTGCTAAACTGTCCTGCTTGCTGGTAATCCATTGGAAAGCTAGAGGGAGGTTCTTTTTTATAAAAGGTCCCATGATTGGTATTGGAAAGTGTAGAATTCCTAGTTCAAAAATCAACATTTTATTTTATCTTTTTTTTTATTTCAGCATGTGCTACTGAGATGATTATTTTGGACAAGCTGAATATCTTTCTCCATCAGTTTTCCCATTTATGTTGGATATAATGATACATTCCTTTGTATAATCCTTATGCATTGATGGTTGTCAACAGTAAGGAGTTTTAAAGGGTTCTGATCTTTACCATTCTCTTCTCAGGTTCTGTTCAAGTTGAGTTTGCAGGTGGGGTCATTGTCAGAGGAGTCGTCCAGCCTTCCCCAGAAAAGGACTTTCCCAAACCTCTTCTTTTGCCCTGCAAATGCACTGTGAAGAACACTGTGCTTGTCATGCTCCCCAGCTGTGTCTTTGTAGCTTATTTTGGGAAATGGATGGACTAAGGGACTGCCACAGGTGCCTCCCTGGAAACTGAGCATGGCCGTCTTGAGTAGGAGATTGCTCTGTTTTCTGGGAAACTGTTGTGTACCATGTTGCTCCCCAGCCTGTTTCAGAAAGGTGCAAGCAGGGCTGCTCAGAGGGTGCCTCTCTGGAGTGCTGCGTGTCAGAAGTTTTGCATCTCTAGCTTGAAGTGGTCCTTCAGTGGTACGCTGTGGACAGAGTGCTCTGAGACGCCAGCAGTGCCAGGGAGCAGTCCTACGCATAAATACGTAGGGACTTGGCATACATGTAAATAACCATTACTGCTGCACCAAACGCGCAGGGTGACTTGCACAGTACATTCTCCTGTTACTCTTGGATGCAACATCTTTTGAAAGGTACACCTTCTTGTCTTCTGTAACTTTCTATGGCAAACATCATCCAAAACAAAACTAATTCATACTGAATATCTGAAATATATTCTGACCTGTTCAGAGTGACCTACTAAACTTTAGCAGCAACTTGAACTGGACAGAAAACATTGGAAGTATGTATTATTTACTGATAAGCCATAATACCTCTAAAATTTCCATCTGAAACCTCTATTTCAGAGCTGCTGCAAAGCTTTTGGCGGGATTGATTCACAATCCATTTCTTTTTCTGTTTGGCTGGTCAATCAGTGGATGTCTATCTTGGAGTTTTAATACTGTATTTCAGTATTCATGATGCAAATGAAGTCTAGCTTTACTGTGGCTTCAGAATCTCAATTTAAAATTACTGTTTGTTGTTTTGTTCTTTGTTAAAAGTTTGCGTATCTGTTCTTACAGAAATCAAAGTAGTTTTTAAAATATTTCAGAGAAGTGTGACTGCTTGCATTCAAATCAAATTTTATTTGGACTGGCAAGCCATGCTATGGCACTGTGGTTACTTCTACAATATGACAGTGAGAGGGTGGCTTGGTGCTGGTGCAGTTGAAGTTTTCTGTCTTTTCTGCAGGTGTCTGTCTGCAGGATCAGACTAGGTGCTGAGGGAGGGCTGTGGGCACAGCTTGCCTTTTAGCAGGTTACGCTGGTAACCTATGTGAGATGCTGTTCCTTCTCCCTGGGTCTCTATTTACTGCAAATGTCAGGGATAGCTCTAGCTGCAGGGGCATACTCACATTTGTTGCCTGGGTTCAGAGCTTTTGTAGTTCTGTAAGCAGTAAGATGCTGAAGCAGGAATACAACCAAGGGCAATGTGTTAAAGGCACCACTGAGAGTTTGGGTGGGAGGAAAAAGGACGTCATGGGCTTGGGTGGGAATATGAGATATCCTGGAGCTGGATGTGCCCAGACAAAGCTGCAGAGGATTTCGCGGGTAGGCAAAAGGTTTGGCGATTGTGTGGTGACTGCAGCTTTATTACTGGGAGTACTGGAATGCAGGTGGTCTCGGGGAGAAGAAAAATAATTGATTTGATGAGGGAAGCACATGAGTGTGAATTGAGGTCTTGCTTTGGAGACAGAGTGAAATAAGATGAAGAGAGGCAGAAAGCATGGGACTGGGGAGAAATGGTTGGGTTGCAGTTAGCACATATGGCTCTCAGTGCTCTAAGCGTTTCTGAACATAGGCCATAGAATCAGGATGTCTGGCCATGTCCTAAAGCTGTAAACAAATGGTAGCATAATTCCTCCAAAGGAAGTGAACTTGTATATCAGTTCTAAGAAGGAAAATGATGAGTCTATAATTTAAGTGTGTGAAGTTGTTGTAACTTAAACTTAAAATTCACTCCCTGAAATGTTTTTTTGTGTGTGTGTGTTTGTTTTGTTTGCTTTAAATTTTTACAAATACTAAAAGACCTTCTGATCAAGGATTGGTTGGAAATCTTGTTAGTGTGCTACTGGCTGATTAACCCTCATCTAGAATTGGGGTCAGTAGTGTTCTCTTATGTGTATCAACACAGAAACGCATGATTTTTGGGGAGTTAACTTCTATCTCTCCAACAGAATACAGAGGAAATCTTTGTGGTTGAATGACATCAGGGGACATGGTGAGGGCATGCTGAAAAGCAGCAGCTCAAAAATATTTAACAGAGACCAACAGATTCTCAGCATCTTCTCACTTTAGTGCCATAGCATGGGCTTTACAACTTCCGCAGCTGGTTCACCCATAATTTAGTTCTTTAGCTCTTTTTCTTTCCACAACTTCTTCTGCAATTGCAGTTAACCTCATGAAGGAGGACTGCCTGACTGGAAAGGAATTGCATGTATCTATAATCAGTCTACAAGGGAAGCCTCCCTGATGGCCTCAAACTCTGTCACGATTGCTTGCTGCAGTGTGAAGCTTATATATTTTGGAGTGAAGGAATTGTTCCTCAGTTGACACTTCTGCAGAGCAGACAATTATGCATCATCAAAATCGTGTTTGGAAATTCTGAGCATTTACTCAAATCCTTTGTTTCAAAAAAAAAAAAAAAAAAATCTAACATATAAAGAGCAAGGAGTTGGTTCATCTAAGCAATGTTGCCTGTAATCAGACTGGAGTTAGCAGCACTCCTTCTGCTGCAGTGTACATCAGTGTATGTCAGTTCATCTTTACATTTACACTTCAAAACATTCACCTGCTGGTGAACATTCACCTCTTTCCTCACTTCTACCAAATGTAAAACACCTGAAGGACTGGAGAAGGCTAAAGGAATAATTTATTTTCTGGTTATTCCAGGAAATTTATCTTAGAAACTGATAAAGGGATACTTTTTTCCTGATACAGCTGGTCAGAAGAAAAATTGAGAGAAATTTTTTTCTAGAGAAGAGATCTGACTGCTCTTCAGTACTCAGGAACAGATAAACTTAAGCAATAAGTAAAAGCTTGTTGCATATCAGTTGAGAGTCTTGGGTCCCTTCTATGCCAGTTTCTTTATTTTCAATATTGGGCACAAAACAGGAGAGGAGGGGAAACTGGGAAGTATCACAGATGAGCAAATGTTTTCAGAAGTACTTTAGTCTATTTGACTTTAGTGACAGAAGAGCACTGATTCCATGGGTCAGGTGTTGAAAATCTCGCCCTCAACCTCTCTGCTGTGATAATGAGGCCTTGAGCTTCTCTCTTTTGCCATCTTGCTTCAGTTAGCTGCCAGAGGGGTCCTGTCTGAAAAGCACTGGGATATTAATTATTAACACAATAAAGTTCCTTTGATCTCATGCTGAACTCATCATTTCCTATGAACGCGCATTCCCGGTCTGTGTGATACGCAATGGAATCTTTAATTCATTATACAAGGTATACACCCATCTGAATGGTGAACTCTGGGGACAGACCATTATGTTTGCACTTCATCAGTGTTATAAGTGGTAGCTAAAAAGGGAAGAATGTGTTTGTTTTTTCTGTTTTTTTTAATATTGGCTATAATTTAAATAGGCAGAGTATATAATGTTTGTGATAAAAAGAAATGTTTTACTTCTTTCTAACTTACTGTCTAAATGCAGTTCAGTTTCATTTAAAAACATGTATACTGAATGAGTGAATCCAGAATAACTGATGTAAGCCAGTGTAGCTGAACTATGTCTGCTACACAAAAAAACTAAAGAGTAATATATGTTTAAGAAATGTTAAAATGTTTCCCTAAAGATCTTGCAGTTAAACATAGAATAAATAACCTTTTTTGTGTTCATATGTTGCTTAGCACCATATTTGAGGTTTCCAGATAATACAATAGAAATATTTGTAATAATAGGCAATACCGTGCAACATATAGATAGACCTCATTATTCGACAGCTTCTTGAATGCAGAAATGTAAAAGCGGAACAAAAGCATTTCCCAATTAGCGATGAAGCAGGCAGGTATGAGGCTAGACCAGCCTTATTTGACTTCTCTGCCTGATGTGAGGTGTGGTTATGTCTTGTCCTGGTTCCAAAATATTTGGGAAATGTTTTCTGCTTCAGCTTTATTCCTCTATAGGACCATGAGAGGCTTAATATTTTTATTAGAAAAATATGAAATTGGTTTCCTTTAATGTGGTGTTATTGCAACTATTACCCTGGAGAATGACATAAGGAGTATATGCATGATCGAATGCCAATGATCTTAGAGAAGAGCTCCCTTTTATATCTTCAAATCATAAACATTTGGGGTATTTTGTTCCTGACCAGTTCCATGTTGTTGTTCTGTCTATAATCCTGATTAATCTTATACTGCCACCTGTCCTTGCTCTTGCCCAATACTGCTCAGCAAAGCCCAGCTCTGGGCTCAAAGCCCACGTTAAGCAGGTGTGGATGTTGTGTGCAGTGACCACAGCTATCCCTGTTCCTGCCTTTTTGTTTGTTTGAACTATAATCTCAGAACATTGCCATCCAGTTTCCAGAATCTACTCCGTACTTCCTGGATGGTGGCAGAGATCTTCTAATTCTCTAGCTTTTGAATAATGGAGCAAGGGACAGATTTGTTGTGATCTTCCTTCTTGTTGCCCTGAATTCATTTATTTAACTTCATATGCAGATTTGTAATTCTCTTGTTGAATGAAATAGTTACCATTGTTGTTTTGCCCTCTCTCAAGCAGCCCYAAATATAGAGTCTTTGCAGATTGAGGTAACATGCAAAAAGCCATGAGGAGCAGAATGGACCTTCTTAATATTGTGCTAAATCAGGCTTATTTGCCGCTTAGAACTGAGAAAATGTAGAGGATCTTGATTGTAATGTCCATTAATGATGTAAACAATTTAAGGATGGAGTTCAGTCTGAGTAGTTCTGCAGACTTGAGTTTGTCCATAACTTTTCAGATAGCTTGCTTGCACCAGAAGAGCTCTGTTGTATTGCTTGAGCATTGCACTGAGGTATTCCTTTTTGGGTTAGCTTTTCTTAGTTTTGTATGTGTTTCTGCTTGGCAATATGGAATCAACCAGGGGTGCAAGAATAAAGGAAATACTTGGTGCTTTGTTTTTCAGTTAGCTAATTAAAGTTGAAGTTAAATTTCAGTTAATTAAATTCTGCTCTTGGAATTGAATAATTAAAGTACGTAAGTAAAAATTCCAAATGTTGTTGTTTTTCAATTTGCTTTACCTCAGAAAAAGGAGGTATAAAAGAATGACAACCTGGGAAATGTCAGTGAAGTAGTTGATAGGAAAATTAAATGTTACCTGCTTTTTATGATCTCTTTGAAAACAGTTATTATTTTAAAGAGAAAACATTTTTCTATGTCTTACAGTGAAAGGAAAAATACTATTAAAGTAAACTTAATATGGGAATAGCTGTTTTTTAATAAACACAGTTGGTGTGTATCAAAAACAATAAGTATTTGAAATGTACAGAGCAAGCACTAGGTGCCACAACTTAACGAAAGTGGCCTAGTAAAAGAATGGGATATTAGAATTGCTTCACCGACAGCCTTTTGGGACTCAGCAGTGGAAGCAGAGGGAGAGGAAGTGGCGAAGGGGAAGTTCCCTGCGGCAGGCAGCGGTCGTAGTCCAACACAAATGATTTCCTAGGTTGGTTGGTTGTCCAGTACTTGGTCTGGGTGCCTATCCAGGGTAAATGGTTCTGAACTGGCCCATTTGTTTTGAGGAGGTATGGATATTCCCATCAATCTCAGCAAGTTAAAAGTAGCTGTTCAACATTTACTACTTGAAATTAGGGAAATCAAGTCCTTGTGCTGAGATGGAATTCACCTCATGTTGCTTTGTATTTGTTTCACAAAAATAAATGCAAAAGCACTTGCTTTACTGCATTCCAAACAACAATAATGTTYAGTCTTCAGGTCACTTGTATAAACCCTGAGAATATACCCTTCCTGGAAGGGAGAGTGGGTTTTTTTTGTTGTTTTTTGTTTTTTTCCCCTCCTGCTTTATAAATTCCAGTTCTAAATATCCTGTCTTTCTCTCCATTCTGATTAGAGAACCTGTCCCCTACCCCATCCAAGCTCTTTTGCTCTACCTTTCTGCAACCAGTTCTCCATCTCGAATGCACTGTAGGCTGTACCTTACTAATATAATTTCAACTCCATTTTCCTTGCTTGCTTCCTTGATGGGCTCCCTTATGTCAACTATGGCAGCATGAGCATAGCACAAGCTGATAAGTGTTATAGATTGATGTTCTTTTAAAGTACACCTTTAAAGCACTTCTAATGTACACAAATCAAATCTGCATTTTTGTATTTTGTACAACCATGTACTGAGAGCTCTTTGTAATGTTTATGCACAACTAATGCTTAATTCGCTGTGGCAGATGCCACACTTTACTTGGATGATATTGGCATGACTGAAATTTTTGACGTAACGTTTTGCTGTGCACAATCATTAACCTAACTTGCTAATGCTTTTCCATACTCAGCATTAAATAATACTCTGCGGCCAATCTCTGCATCACTAAGAACGTGATTAGCCAAATATCAAAGTAATATAATATACTATGCACTTGAAAATATTACATGTGAAGTGCTACTGATTATTCTAGAAATGTTCTAAGGGTGCTGCACTCTTTTCTGAACCTATTGATCTCACCTTCTTCCTAATGGGACTAACAATGAAAATGAATTATGATGTTTGAAACATGTATATTCCTCAGTAGATTTACTGTTTAAAATCAAGAAAATACTTAACTGTGGAATATTGACATGCTGAAGTGGATACTCTGTGTTCCTGAGGAGCTCATAAACCTTGCCCGTTCAGGAGCCATCACGCTGGTGGTAATGGCAGTAGGTATTGCTGACAGCGGGTGAGGTAATGCCATGCTACACACAAGGATCTCTTCAGTTTTTCCTTCCCAACAACTGCAGTATGAGTCCTCAATTTCCTTTCCCTTATTCAGACCTTCTAGTTTGAATCGAACCAGAGGTGAAACTTCAGTCTGAAGAGATGTGCTACTGCTATTCAAACTCATTAACTTAGTGAAGAAATATGTGGCAACACCAGCCTTGCTGTGGATTAGCTACCTAAATTAGCATCTTCTCAGTCTACATACCATGAACCCTATGCCACTGTATCCTTCTTGTCAGTGTTACTTTACTCTTATTTTACTCTTCATAGTAAGGCTAATCACTAAGTTTTGCCAAGGTCTGCTGGGCAATTTTAATAAGAAGATAAATTTCACTGAGGCTTTCTCAGCTTCCAGTGCATTTGGTCAGTGAGATATTGTTGGGAGGTACATGTGCTATAGGCTCCTTGAGAGCTGAAGAATGAAAATAAGTATAAAATCTCCTGCAGCAATATGGGAGGTACAACCTTTCTGAATTTGCAGCTGAGCTGAGATAAAACTTATTGCAAGGTCTGTTTGCATTACAGTGTTACATTTATGGCACCTAGCTTGCTGGCACTTATACTGATTTGGTTTGGGAATTGCTTCTGGATCTATCATATTTGTTTGTAGTTTCTGCTGCCTTGTTTTCTGGAGTTATTGCTTCTTCATTTGTTTGTCTCTGGGACAGTGACTCTAAATTGGAGAGGATTTTGTCTCTATATGGGAGGAGGATGCCTTCAGTGTGGTGGATGCAGCCTCCTGCTCCACTGTTTCAGCAGGCTAATTGCATTGTGTATTGTGGCTGTGGAGTACTGACTTACCAAGCAAGATGCTCTCTTCTAGTGAGAGGTCTGCCATTTGACATTTGTCCCTATTAGGATCCAAGTTCCTTTAAATAACTCCTGTAAGAGTAGAGGATGGCCTGGCACTTTCCTTCCGTCACAAAGTGAGGTCATCTTATTCTTTTGACCTTGAGGCCTTTCACACCTTAGCAATTCCTACCTTGCAGCATTTTGGGCGCGCTCAGTGCAAACAGACATGCTGCCAAGTGACTGCCCTGTCTTACCTGCTGTCAGGGCCTTTCCAAAAACTATAGAGGGAAATTTTCTCCCTCTGACTTTAAGTCTTTTGGGGCTGATGCTTGCATGCTGTCTTACCATTCTGGAGTCTATAATAGTAAATATCTGCTCAGCAATGAGTCCTTGAGCCAGACTGCCTTCAGTTCCACTCTTCAATGTTTCTTAGACATCCCYCTTGCCCAGTTCAGTTAAGGTCCACATGCAACTGCTGTGTGAGGCTAGAGCCAGTGTCGACACCTTAAAAGGGCAGTCTTACTGCAGTGACTTCTTGTACCAAAACAGAATGGCAGATGGCTTCCCAGCCTGACCAGCATAAGATGGATATTGACTGGCAAAAACATGCTGCTGGTGGTTCAGGATGGGCCTGACTTGTAAGTTGTTTGACCCTTAGGACACTTACTGAAAGCAGCCAGGGCTAGCCTATGTGAAAAGTCACAGCAATTGAAAACCATTATTTGTTCAGATAAAACAGAAATAAGACAGACAAGTAATTTCCTCCCTGCCCTTAAGTTTCCCCCCCTCCCCAGACTTTGTCCAATGATGACTATGTGGCAGTCTGTGGAATACCTTGGGAATTGCACAGTCCATTGCCCTGCCGTGTTTATATGAAGTTTTCAGCTTCCTGGGATATTTTTACAGAATGCTAAGCAGTCTGTCTTGTTTGAAGAGACTACCAGTTAACACAACTGAAGCATAAAAATATCTTTATCAAGTTATAAAAGCTGCTGCTTGTTTACCTGAATTCTCTCTGGAGAAAATGCCTGTCTGGGTCTTGGATAAGCCAACTGCTGTCCCATTCTCCAGGTTTGCCTGCCCTCTGCTGCCCTCTTAAGCAACTTCATGGGATGCGGAAGGAGAATTTAAAACTCTCTGTTGCAGCTGTTTTATTACGCATGTCAAGGAGACTTTCATAATATATACACTCTGAAATATATATGGAAATTAAGATGTATCCTGACACAGTGTTGTTGCTGGAGCTACAGATTCTAATTTAATTCATAGTGTGGTAAAAATTAGGTATTGGCAATTGTATGCTTTCCATGTAATTTTCCATTAGGTTTACGGATAGTAAATCTTTCAGGTTTAATGAAAAAATATTTTCAAGTTTGTAGCTGATGGCTATTTCTGAAATCTTAAGTACCAGCTCTTTACAAGTATGTGATAAATATTGTTGGCTGGCTCCTTAGGAAAGGAAGCTATATCGTTGTGGTCTGGAATTCACAATGACACATGCCTCTCGCTTCACTGGTGGCCCCGGGAGGCTCCTTGGGCTGCGTGGTGGGGGGTCATAGGGAAGTCTTGTTATGTTTATGATTAATACAGCAGAATAAGACCCACAGATATGTAAGAAAGATACACAAACAGATGCAAATAGGCTTTATGAAGGATGAAATTATGTTAGATAACTTGAGCATTTACTTCTGATGGCTGCGTATTCACTGTTCAAGTAGTTCATGTTCTGCTTAATTTCAGGAAGGCTTTTCATTAATTGATTCCCACAAGTGGTTGAAGATAGTAAGAAGAGCAGACTGCCTGCTGTTTGGGGCAAAGTCAAAGGTCAGTAGAGTTGCTTCTAATATTTCTAATAGCCAACACAGTTCTGTATAGGGTTATTTAATACCAGACAAATTAAACCAGAAATGCTGAGATATTGTAAACTGTCCATATGAAGTAAATATATAAAGTGGACTGAATCATCTTAATGTCTTTTGCAACTCCTACTATCTGAGTCTTTTGGACTACTCTCTGAGAGTGAGCTACTAAAATAGCTAGACTGATATTTATTTAGAATTTGCTGATCTGAATGTATAAAACCTGAAAATGGGCCCGCGTGGTGACAACCACACTACTAACCATTAAAAAGATCAAGAGAGTCTTACCTGTGGCTTACATTCTTCAATGCTGCTTATCAATCATTTTGAACTGCATATACAACATCTCCCACACTGGCAATTAAATTTAAACATTTCTTTGCTTGGGAATGTGTGAAAGACAGGTTAGTTTTGCATGTATTCCCGTTCTTTCTCAAGCTTGCCATTAGGGTTATATCTCAGAGAACTGGTGTTTCCATTTTGGCACCTCACTTTGGCCAGCTGAATATCTAAACAAACAATTGGTCATTTCCTGGCCCCTGAGGCCTGGCACCGTAGTGTCTGGTTAGCGATCCAGGCATTTGGTATTGAAGCTAATGAAAGAGACCTGGACTTCTGGTCTTCCCCTCAGATCTCATGAAAAATGGTTGGTTAGCCTTTAAATAATTAAATGGCACTTGCTTGTTACTAACGTATGTATAAAATCTCAGTTTTCTTAGTTCTTAAATGAACTCTGGGAGGCTACTTATTCAGCTATGCTGAGCACTTGACAGGTTATTCAGAAACAAAGATTGTTTCAAAATGTGAACAGCTCTCCCTGCTCCCCTGATACTCTGATACTTTCTCGGTTTTGTTGTTGCAGAAGAAACAGCTGCCTTCAGTTTAACTGTTTGTACTTGACAAGAGAATTCATCTCTAGGTTAGAAATGGGAATTCTGGAAGGAGATAAGTCCCTTGTTCAGTAGCTACTAGAGACCAGTTTTAGCTCCTGCTAAACGTTTAAGATTAAAGATTCACAGGACTATTAAGGCATAAAAACATTCCAAGTATTCTAAGTTGTTCTAGCATTCTCCCTGCCAGGAGCTCTTGTGGGAGGTACAGACTGGGTTATTATAATCATAGATAATTGCAACATCAAGGGTAGCTGAAAACTGCACCTATGCCCGTTTACTTACATTTGGATCCCTTATCTGGCCAATTATACAGTTTTATATCTTTTATAAAAGATGATACAAACAAAACAGTATAGTTTGCAGAGAGGAATGTCTTGCTAATTGCAAAATATAAACAGATGTGAGGCCTAATAAATGTTGTTCAAATAAAAAGTCATCATCTCATTTCAGAATAAGCCTAGCCTGATAGTGGCACTAGGAAATGCAAAAATAAGTATCTCAACCTCTTTTAATTTCATGGATTCTTGCAACCTGAAACCAAAATACCTTTGCTCTCTGATATTTGTCAGATTGTATAACAATCTGGAACATCACTGGAGAAGACTGTGGAGCTGCTGCAGTAATTAGTTTAGATGAATCAGTAGATTCAGTTAATAAAACAGTTAGTAAAACCAGTTCCCCACCACAGTGTTAAGAGACTCTGCTGCATCTCAGAAGAAACATAAAATCAACATCACAATCATTTTGAGGCTTGAACAAAAYTTTAAGGGACATTTCACTCAGTCTTCAATGAAGACAATGCATCCAAATGCTTGCTTACCGTAAATTCTCACAACTTAAACTGGATTTAGTGGTATTACAGTGGTCCTATCATACAGTTTCTCTACTTTATATCCTAAAYGGTAGCTGGAGCGATCCCTGAAATGCTGTCAATGTATATATAGTTTCTGTGCTAATCTTTAAAAATACCGAAGAACATTTCAGGAAGCCAGCCACAGCACATAACTCCCTGTGTTTTGTCTTTGGTAGACATAAGTACAAAAGGTACTATGAAGCAAAGAGTCAAGCAGAAGGAAGTAGAAGCCGTTTAAGCAGAGGAAAGCAAGTTACCTTTTCAAAACACAGCTCTTATATTTGAGTGCACAAGGCAACTATGGGGCACGTACAACTAAATATTTTACTAGCTATCATTTGTTTTACCTTTTTGCTCTTTGTTCTCATTCTGTTGTCATTACTGCACTGGTTTTAGTTTTTTCACTGCTTTTCTATTCTTGTTTTCTTTTGCTCCTTGTTACCTGCTTTGCAGCTGTAGAGAGTTTGAATAATTCATGTCAAAGAAACATGGAGTTTAATCACTGCAATTATGTACATTAGAAAAAACTGTGTGAACATTAACAGATTGGTTTTCATAAGTCATTAGTATTGCATTTTTAGTGAAAAATTTCTTACAAAATATTCTTTTAACAGGGCCAGGGCTTTATGGACTCTTAGGTAGCAGAATGAATTTCTAAACTATTTTGAGAAACTTAGAAGTATACTTAAGGGAGAAAGACATGTAGAGTGGATACCTTTCACAGGTATACTATTGAAATTGAGATGTACTATCTGAAGTTAGTTTATTCAGTGAAGCATACATGTATGGCTGTGTAATTCTGAAGCCATATCTGTCAGACCTATGTATGTGTCTTATTTATCTGAAACAAAAGGCTGCATGGCTATGACTGCCCTCTATATCCGTCTGTCTCTGGTAATCAGTGATCTCATGTCAGTTTTTGACATGCCTCTATGAATAAAAAACAATTTTTTTTTAATATAAAAATCTGCAAACAGTACGAAGACAATAATTTACAATATTCTTGTATTAAGCTATTTGTCTTCGTACTGTTTTCATTGAGTCCACCCCTCAGAGTGGAAAAACGTGCAAATTCTATGATCCAAGTGATCTCAAAGCTCATTAATACTTTAGCTCTTGTGTAGTTCAGGTGCTACTGCCCAGTACTCACAGTTTATGCTAAAACTTGATGCATGTCTTAGCTTAATTATTACTACCTCTTTTTCATAAAGGAAAAAAGTTTTATTTAGAAAACTTACTGTTGTTTATAAACTTTAATCTTAAATGTATAACAGTCCTTATGAAAAAGTAGAGAAGAATACAGCCAGCTCAGACTAAAAATGGATTTGGGGATTTTAAGGGTAACTAAAATAGATGTCCTTCTGAAGGTCTCCAAAAGGAGTTCAAATTAAGGTGCAAGTTACTTTTCTCTCATTTTAATGAGAACTTACCTGTCTGGCATATCCTCAAATCAGTTTTCCATTATGTGAAGTTGACTCACTTGCCAGAACATCTTAGCCAATTAGAGGAAAAGTAACAGGGCACTGGTAAAAGGAGGACTGACGTTTTCCCTTTAAAAGGCATTAGAACAAGCTTTTATGCTTACAGTGCCCTAAAAATCACATTATGCATTCAGGCATGTAGTGCCTAAAAATCACATAGGTACATCTTAAAATAATGTGCATGTAAACATACAGACTGTGCCATGAAGAGCTGGTTCATCTTTGAGACAAAATCTTGAAAGTGAAATATGTCCTTTTATTCAGGTCAGCAGACAGTATGTCTAGCCATTAAAAAAAAAAATTGGCTTTGAAGTTTCAGGAAGAATCAAATAAGCCAGATCAATCCAAGTAAAATTTGCTCCTTTTCTGGTACTTTAACCCTATTTCACATTTGAAATTTCAAGATCAACCTGAAAGTCCCCGTAATGCATTCTTTAAATGAGTGTTCAATTTGTATTTGCCTTATGGCATGTGAATGTGCTTGGGACAAGCTTATGATGCACTACAGGCCTTTCAGCCCTCCATTTTCAGTGCAGTTTGCTGGAGCTCAGATATTTGAAATTTCTGTTATTATTATACAGCATGACAACCTGCATTGGAGGTTAACTCTGTCCAGTATATTTGTTTAGTTTTTAATATTATTTCACTACTTGAAGGAATTCTCTATTTTATTAAATAATGAAAAGATGCTCTTCATGAGCCTGTGTTACTGGTGTACATAGAATCTGCCATATTTCATGGTTAAGGACAACCGTAGTGAGTCAGAGTCTGACTAGCCCAACAGCATCACTATTAGAACACTAGACTTGTAGCTGATTTTTGGTATGAACATTTCCAAGGGCTGTTTTTGAGGAAAGGTTAGAGAAGAGTTTTTCATTTGCATAGTATCTCTCTTACTAAATCATCTGTTTCTTGCACACTTAATGATCTGTGGTGGTTTCTATTCAAGGAACATCTGCATTCATTCGGATTTCTACATTGAATTTGTATATTTAGCTAAGCACAGGCAAATTGGGTAGGTAAGGCTGGACAGGTGACATAAATCCTAAATGGAAAGCAGAGTTTTCATAACTTTTAGCTTAGCTTCCAAAGTTAGTTAACTTCTGCTTCCTTTAGTGCCATTTCACTTTTATCATCAATAGCTGGTCAGAGTTGGCTTATTTTAGAATACTACTTGGAGCAGTAAGCACTTAATTTCCCTGCAATATTTGTGTTTAAAAAATATAAAAATAAAATCCTGTTGTCATGGCAAGTTTTTTTTTTCATGTGGCTAGACTTTTGATTAGCTGACAAGTGACCCTGCTTGCTTACCATTTCCCTGATTTTGACTTATTTTTGAACTGGGAATCAGATGTTCTTCTGGTTTAGCTACTGGGATAGATGAAGATGCCATAGGGAAAACAGTTTTCTTCATATTTAAGTTGGTGCAGTGATCCAAGAGCTATCACCTTCTTCCTAACAATGAACAGGAATTTAATTAAATCTAAATAGTTTGAGGAGATGCAGAGTTAAATTAATTTCTCTTTGCTTTTGAGCAGAATGAATGCCGTATGTTCCGTGTTCAGTTTGGTGGAGAGTCAAAAGAACAGATGCTGGAACACTGCTGTAATTGCGTGCAGAAGCTTGCAGAGTATGTACCAGTTCAAGTAACTGATGAACAAAGCCAGATGCTCTATCAAAGTCTCAGTCAGCTGGCTCATGGTGAAAATCAAGTGAAGGACTCTGAACAAAATGCATCCTTACTACATACGGTAAGTAAGCAAGAGCACGTGGACTGGAAAATAGAAAAATAATTACCTCGTAGTGTTAGATCTGTAAATGATATCTGAGTGCATCTTTGGCAAAACAATCTTTTGCAACTGCTAGACATATATGAAAAATGAGCAACAAGCCATCATTAAAGTCCTGCTAAAAACAAGTTAAAACAATGTTTCCTTGACTGTTGATGGCTTGTCTCAGCTGTTACAAAGTTATAATTTCCCTGGAAAAAGACTTTTAGGTGTGTTTCATTATCAGCCCCTATTTTTTATGAAGAAAATGCTAGCCACTATTAGACTTTTTTTTTAATCATGAAAAGCTTCAGTTCTTTTTTTAAAGTCACTGTTCTAGGAAATAGACTTTTTTTTTTAATTGCTTTATGCATCTTAACTGGTAGATTCAGGTTGAAGTCTGAAGGATTTGTCATTTTTTTGGCACAATACCTGAACTGTGTAGAGGGTGCCAAAAATGACTAGAGTGATGCATCACTTCTAAGCTATTTTTCTTAGTTAAGATCTGTATTTCATGTCTCAGGAAACTGAATTACTCTTCCTGGAATCCTGGATAGGAAAATTTGGGAAACCCAAACCTGACATTCAGTTTACATGCAGGGGAAAATAGGTAGTGAACTGGGCTGGAGTTATCCAGGAAGAGAGCTATTGAAGCTGGCTATAATTTTCCTATTTTCTTAGTGTGCCTGAAAGAAAGGTCAACAGAGTAACCCTCAAAAAATGGTTCTAGCTCCTCGAGCCTATTATAACCTCAGAGCAATCATTTACCACCTTTGTAGCCTCAAACAGGTCAGTCATAACCAAGGTTAATATATGCAGTTCATGTGATTATAGGAGGATTGTATTAGGAAGTCTATGGAACGAGGTTTTTAGGTGGGAAAAGCTTTGCTCTGGGGTTTGAACTTCTAAGCTGGGGAGCCTGAAAATGAAGAAAACAAACAATTGATGCAGGGGCTCAGGCAAACACAGGAAGCTATTACTGCTAAAGAAATAACAACAGAGGCTACATCCAAGGGACACGTATGAACTCCCAAGCAGAGGGGGGTATGGGTTGGTAAAATAGTTAGATGCTTTCTGCTTAGGTTAATAAATATGAATAGGGGACAGAGGATAAGAGCTGAATTGTCACCAAGAAAATGTGTCCAGACTTTCAGTGTTCTTCATCTAAGACTGCTGGGAAGCACCTGGCAGCTTTTCAGCTAGATTATACAGGATAAGAAAAATGGTCAGAGTCATTCAAGCAACTAAGAATTTTCTCCTTTTTTTGTTTACCTACTCCTCTGTTTTGCAGTCATAGAATCTGTAAATACAATAGTTGCATCAATTTTAACTTAACCCGATACATTTTAAGTGATTTCAGGGTAACAACAAAATGCTCCCCTCTCCAAGACAAAGTCCTTAGGCAATTAGAAAAGGCAGATAATGTTTCTGAGGGTGACCGATTCTTGAGTACATACTCTTGGGCATCCAGAGGATCACATTTACCAGCTCTCAGAAACATCCCTGCAGCTAACTCAGCCAGGAAAATTCTGGGGCATGTGATAAAATGTTGAAGACCAAGCCTGAGTCCAGAAGGGGAATCTCAGAGTCTTCATTTACCTCATTTTCAGGATAGAACCTGGGCAAGTCCTGCAATACTGGACAGTGGAGTCAGATTTGGTAAAGAAAGTAGGGGAAAATACATTGCTCAGTTGACTCACACCTTTTCCCAGAGGGTGCATGAAAGAAGACCTTCAGCAGCTGATCYCCAAGATTTATGGGTTCAACTTGAAGCAGATCGCCTCTCCTTTGGGCTTTGCTCATTTTCTGATGAGCTAAAACAAAGAATGGAAGGTAAAGAATTTAATGGCAGAATACCATTAAACGCCATTAAGCAGTCATACAAATGTTAATTATGCTCTCACTCCAGAAGTTGGACTGAAAGCCTCACTCTGAAAACAGAAATGTGAACCTGAACCATTTTTTTGGGTGGTGTGACCCATAAGGAAAAAAGCATGCTCCTTGTGAGCATACASATTATTTTTTAAAATTTCTTCCAGTGTGTAAGTAGTTTAAAAGTTATCTTGGTTTAGACATGGCAGTTTAACTATAGGTCCATTATTTCATGTCTTTAAAAAGTAAAGACTGAACACATGTGCATTCAGGTTTCATAAAAAGATGCCTTTTTACTACATAAGGTAGCTGAGCACATTCTCTTCCTGTTATCTCTAAAAATGGAACTACTACCCTTCTTGCACATACCCACACTCTTCTTGCTAAGAAGCCTTTATTTGCATTTGATATTTTCCAGCCAGATGAGCCTTTACCAGATTCACACACAAGCTTTGGAGAAAGAAGATCTATAACACAGCTAGCACAGGTAAAAATCTAATGCTTGGATCCTGTAACTTCATTTCTCTGGCATGGAGAGAGAGTGAGCTATCTTGTACCCTGTAGACATCTGATAGCATCCTGATGCTCAGTGAAGTCTCCTATCAGCAATAATGGTTCATTTACTTACAGCCATACCAGCAAAAACACAGGATCTTGTGTGTAATGATCTAGACCTAGGAAATAAGCTACAAAAAGGAGATTTCATGGTATAATTTAAACATTTGCTTAAAAAAAAAAAGCAAAGAGCAAACAAATACCCCCATGCCACATACAAATAAATGATTTTGTCAGTGTTCCAGTCTGCAGTTATCCCTGCAGTTTCCTGCAGTTATAGCTTAAGTTTGAAAATATCAATCRTCACACTTGACTCGCAGCAAAAGCATCCATAATTCAACTGATAGTTTCACCAAGAAGTCCACAGTAAAATGGTGTTTAAAAATAGTTTGATGTTAATGTTACTTACTTTTTTCTGTATTGTCTGAAATTCACAATAAGATGATTGAGGAGAAACAACTGTTTCTAACCTTTTTTTTTTTTTTCTACAAGTTCCCAATGGATCTTTCTTGCACTTTTTTTCCTAGGGATAGAATGATCAAGACAATGCTTCAAATCAATGGTTTAAGGGACAATTCCTATCATCAATTCTGTCATCTCTAAATCCCAAAAGCCTTTTAAGTATAAAGGAACAGACTTACCAAACACTTTGTTTCAAGAAAGTAGAGTTCTCTGAGCTCATCTCAATGATGAGAGCTGTATACATGTCCTGCTGGTCAACTACCAACAGTTTT
The DNA here is from genome assembly GCF_003343035.1 of Apteryx rowi. Lineage (NCBI taxonomy): Eukaryota > Metazoa > Chordata > Aves > Apterygiformes > Apterygidae > Apteryx > Apteryx rowi. The sequence goes on from NW_020449085.1 coordinate 1,980,016, forward strand.
GTTCTTATCCTTGTACAGATCTGTGGATTATATTTTAGTACTTCCAGTTCTGCTGAAGCATGATAACTTGCAGAAAAAAATATTAACATTCACTTTGTTTTGGATCTAAGAACAGGCTCTAATTTTTATCTGCACTTTCAAATAATTAGGTACTTTCAAATAAAGCAGTGGCTGCTTAGGGTGGGACTGAGTTACTTGCGCTACTGCAGTATATTAGGAAGTTGCTAGGAAATCTGTATGTACACACTGCTGTGCAGCTGAGCTGAGTGCAAACTTAAGCTGTATCTGTTACCTGGCCATAGCTTGGGCTAAGAAAGCAAGCTAGAAGTCTGACAACACCTTAAAAATTTATTTTCTTGCACCTATATTTCAGTGTTTACTACATTTCYTCTCTGCAATAAGGGCAGATGGGATTTACTGACAACCTGAATGGCAGCCTCAGGACTATCTCAGACCTTCCTGATAGCCTGATGTTACCAGTGAGCAGGTGCCTGGAACAGATGGAATTAATGACAGTGGTTGCACMGGGCACAGCAATCCTTTCCTGTCCTGGACATAGTTTAGATCTGTGTTCACTATTCAGTATAGAGTGATCAAACAAGGCACAGCTGGCCTTTAGCAACTGTATTTTTTCATGACTAAGCTCTGCTTTGAGACAATACTAGAAAAGGTAAATTAAAACCAGCATTATAAAAGAAAAATTTAGCTTTTAAAAATTCCTGCTTCTGATAAAGGCTTTCTAGTACTGAGACCTTTCTTTGCCATACACATTCATCCATTTCTCCTCTGAACAAATAGCAAGTTCCCTGGCACAAAAAGATGCCTTGATGTAGTATTTTTCTGCACAGCATCCTCTACTTGTTTCTCTGCTTTTTAGTCAGCTTAATACAGCTGTGCTCAGAGATGGTGTTTCCCATCCTCTGGCCCATGGGCTTGCAATCCCAAGTTCATTCAGGGTTGAGCTCGTTTTCCTAGTTCTACTTCAGAGACATATCCTTTCAGCTGGCTTATTTATGCTCTGGAATTTAAATTTCCCATTTCTGCCACCTCAGGAGACATTTTCTGGTCTCCACTCACCATTTTAAAGTTAACAGAAGCTTTAAGCATTCTACCAGGGGTTTTTTGTTTGTTTTTTTAAACACATCCAACAGACTTCCATTTGTGTTTAAGGACACTGTTCTCAACTCAGGACTWTGACATGAGCCAGGAAAAAAATGATACTGCAGTGTGAACCAATAATAAGACGAGCAAAAATACTAGGATATATCCCCCCCTCCCCAGTCAAATGTGGGTATGCCCCAAATGTTAGTGTGCCCAGGCCATCTGGCAGTTGCCCTACACTGTTACAAGTTTAAGCTATGGAAGCTAGGGCCTGACTTAGCAGTTTATAGCAATTTTGACTTTTCCAGATGGCCAGGCATCTCCCAAATCAGTGCATCAGAAAAATRGGCCAAACTGTGCCTTTGAAGTTCCTTAAAACAAGACACAGACTAATTATTGTTAGGTGTTTCCCCCACCCCCAAATAACACAGCAAACATTCACCAYGATCCCCAGCTGCCTCTGCACATCACCCTTACTGCATTATGAAAGTACAGTTTCAGTCTTTCTTTAATTCTACTTTCCTCTCCCATGCAGAGAATCCAAAAAGCATCAGCAGTAACTGATGCTCCTGCTATTATAACTTTGGCAGAGATAGGTAAAGAGAGTGAGGGGGAAGTGAGGGCTGTAGAAGATGCACAGCCTAAATAATGGAAAAGTTTTGGTACACAAAGTCTCAGAGACATTAATGCATATTATGAATTATGCAGTTTAACAAGAGCAGCAACACTGACTACAGTAGGGCCCTTAAATGGKGAAGATGCCATTTCTTCAATATAGCTCACATCCAGCAGGGAAAACTGGCAGCCAACCAAAATAAAGTTTTAGTCAAGCTGGTTCGGATTGTTGTCATAGTAGCAGCAGCACAGAAAGTGCTTAGGAGTTGCCTATCAGGCCATTAGGCTTGTGCATTTCTCCAGCGTATCCAAAGAATGAGAGCTGGCATCTCCTACACACGATGGAAAGTAGTCAAGGCTTCCTCAAGCGTGATGCAGCACATCTCCCATTTTGCTGCAACTAGTTTTATATTGAAAAATGACATGACACACATATTCCCTCCCCACCATCACCACCACAAGAAAAAAAAAATGCTGGGGGGGGGGGTTAAGTAGGGATGAAAGTGGGTTTTAGGTTTTAAAAAGCCCCATAATTTACTTGTAAGAGACATCTTGCTAAATTAAGGTCTTTGAAACAAACTCTCTGGTAATTCTAGCTTCTAACAGCATTACATACACTTTATAAAAGATCCTTTTTTGTTACACAGAATGGATTCACTATGAGGCAAAAGTCACTGTTACCCAGGAAATTACCATTTCTAATTTAAACAATTGTACAGTCAAGAATTCAAAGTTGCATAAAAAGCTATATTAGAATTGGCTCTAAGTATCAGAAAAAAATTATATACAGAAATCATATGTGATTGAAAGTATTCAAACAGCATATTAACAAGGCAGATGTCTTTATTAAATACTGAAGGGAAAAATCTGAGCTAACTCAATTGTTACAAAAAACATGTAATACTACCTTTTATGTACAAGATTAATACAACACCTTTGTTTTTACTTTTGCAGTCTGTGCTGAAATCGAAGTTTGAGCTCCCCCTCGTGTATCGGCATTCTGTGTGGAGTGCACAAGAGCTGGGGCCTTTTATTCGCTTATGTCTTATGGATCAAAATTTCCCAGCTTTTGTGGAAGATGTGGAGAAGGAATTGAAAAAATTAACAGAAGGTTGAGAACTTATTACTACTAGAATATACAGCACTCGGGATACACAAGCTTAAATATTGTTAATTATCTGAAAAAATCTCACACAGTTTTGTCAGTGTTTTATTTTYAAAAACAGGTGAATCCACTTTTTATACATCATTGCACTTCAACAAATACACAGAACACAAGTTCATGCATCTACAGTTACGCACATCATGAGAACCCTGTTAGGTCTATTTCTACAATCTTTAAATCATGAGAAATTACAGTGTCAAACTAAAGAGTATAACTAGTTGCATAGAATATCACCATGCCGTAACATTTCATCATCATTTAAACAAAAAAGAAAATTATAAAAGTTTGCCTGAATTGAATGTACAAGAATATGTTGAACACATCAGTGCAAAAGGATTTGAGAATTTACATGATTTAACAAAAAAAAAATCACTTAAAAAGCAATCATATATATATATTTATAAACTGAAGTTTTGTTTTTGTTTTTAACTGCATTTCACCACCACCACTTTGTTGAACCATTCCAGCTTTTGAAGTCTGATTATTGGACACCCAAGTCTCTCTATATAGGTTAAGCCCTTAAGATAATTTCAATTTATATTACTTCTCTAAGTACCAGAACAGTATAATTCTCTCATCTTTCAGACATACAGTAAGGAATGAATATCAGCAGCTTAAAAATGAAACACATTTACTGTATTTTGGTTTTCCCCCTCCCCCAAAATATAAATATATACTGTATATATTTTTAAGTTTTGCTGTACTTTACAAAAAAGTATCACTAGATGGCAGCAGTGCATTTTAGAGCTTGGCCAATTTAACAGCTACCTTAAGTAAAAAATGGCGCATGCATGATTCAACTTGCTACTTCTACTGTTTAAATATATTAAGGAAAAAAAGCAACATTCACAGCACATCAAGCCCAAAATAGTTTACACCTTCTACACTGAAGCATTATTAAAATTTATCTGGCTAGGTCATCCTTACAGGAGAGGCTAAATAAGGCATGCTTTAGACAGTCATATTGTTGCTCACTTGAAAAGGAGAAAGGAAAAAAAAAAAAGAAAAAAAGACAGAAGTGAAGTTCTAGAACCAAGAGTTCCAAACATTAAATTTAGCAGGTCATATTGCCATCAGTCTCTCAGAAACTTAAAGCTCTAAAAAAGAAATGAGAAAAGGTATTAGTCAACGACTGACAGCATTTTCAATGTCACATGCCATAACTACATAAACAAAGCCGTTAACATCTGATTTGCTGTGAAATGAGATAAAGGCTTCCCAGCCACGGCTAGCTTCCAGATTTAAGATAGAATGAGGAGGCTTTTTTAGTAGTATTTTTCTACCAGAAATGCTAAGCTATAGTTTGCTAAGCTACAGTTGTGATTGCCTAGAGTTCTGCAGCTAGTGAATCATTAAAAGACCTACGTATTTCATGCAAAAATTTTTTGATAACCCCGTGTGTTCTTTGAAACATGACAGAGTCAGGAGGACTAGTGCTATACACTGAACAGCTGACAGCTTTTTAAATGCATGGACAAGCTATGTTTACTTATCCCGATCCCTACCAATTACTACCCAAAAAGGAGGACTTCAGTCTGACCATTTCTGACCCGTGTGCAAGTCATACTTACATTATAAGCATTTTTAATTTGTGTTTCTCTGACGTAAGTTTTTATCTTTATGATTGTTTGTAGAATTTGTTTTCCTGGAGAAAGAGAGAGAAAATGCAAAGTCATTCACAAGTATAGGAAAACTTTTCTTTGAACATACAGTTAAATAGCGTTTCATTCTTCCCCCTCCTGTCTCTAGGTGGTTAAAGACAGCACACACAACTTTTAGCCATGTATGTTGATACCTTCTTGCCTAGTGTATTCGCCTCCTAAATCATTCTGCTTCCTAGTTTTACCACTTACATTTTATAATTGATGCAGCATGCTTTTCCAGTTTGCCAGTTACTTATTATATTTGTAATATATCAAATATGTTATGCAAGACAGTCAGGAGACCACTTTTTGCTTTAGCATGAATATTTGTTTCTAACTCTTTCAACAACATTGTTTTTATAGCAAAGTTCTTGGAAATCTCAATCTTCTCTACTCCAGTGCTTACAAATGACAAAAGGCCAGAGTTCCCAAGTATCGGTGATGAAAGGCTTGCTTTACTTGAGAGCATTGACTTTTGTGGCTTGTCCCCTTATGCTCAGACTTTTACTCCCTTGCCCAAACAACAAATCAGAAGAGGTCAGCTTACGGGCTCTTTGGAGTGAGAATTTTGCCTGCTTTTAGGTAGCAATATAGTATGTGGCACGCTGATCTTTAATAAAGCTTCAGACTGTCACAGTCAGTAATGTCACATGTAATGTAGGTTTAAAGTAATGTAAACTCCCGTAAACTATCAGATCCCTTTGAGTAATCTCAGTAATATTTTTCTTAAAGTGCACTTACATTGGCCCAGCTGGTTCATCATCTGCAGCAAGAGTTCAGATGCAATCCAGTGAAAGACAAGGAAAGGAAAGAAAAACAAAGTCAGTCTTTGTACCGTACACTAGCTGAACTGAAACAGCAAACCAATCTACAGCATTAAAGGCCATTCCACTTTGGTAGTGCAAAATTCATGAGTTATTTTTCTGGATTCAAGTTTTAATGGCAAGTATGTTGCTTCAATGGTTTTAGTTAACACTTTGAATGCTTGTCATGAAGAACTGCAACTGTAGCGGACAGATTGTTGCAATATGGTCATACTCATCTTGTCCCCAAGTTCCAGTGGTTCAATCTCATAAAGTAGATGAGAAGACAAACCAACATTTCAGTTGTAAAATCCTGCTGTTTGTTTTCTTGCATTGTTTTTTTTTTTTTAAACCCATTCTTCAACTGCTGATGGGTAATTATTGGTATATACACAACAGGGTATATACCATATGCTCATCTTCTCCCATGGATCATACAACYATTTCATATTCCATTTTTCTTGAGGTCTAATTACACCGGACCAGGTTAGGAGGAGGTTGAAGGTGCAATACTTTATTCCAATATCCAAACATAGTCCTTGGATAGCAGCAGGCATTATGCATGCATCTAATAGAAAACAGGACCCAAAACACTAGGAAAAAATTATGGTGTTGTAATACCCCTAGACACAACAGACTTCAGCTACAGAAGACTGACAGCATTGTTCTGCCTGTGTCTTGGCAAAAAGCCAGGGAAAAACATTCTCTTTTAGGAATTGGAAAAATATCTGCCAATGAGTAATGTTTCAATGAGTAATATTAGTTCTTTCATGACCAATTGAACRTTATTTGAATTACAAATATGTTATTTTGCCAACAAGTTGCAGTACAGAAGACAGAAATTAAGTGCATTTAAATAGCAGTACACAATTAATCAAGAAAGTTAATGTTCCTGTAGAACTATTTTGGGGGACCAATTCACAACCTGCTATTTTTAGCATATTAATGATTGCTGTTCCCCCTCATGCTAGTAGGYTGGGGTTTTTTTTTCTTCACTGAAGTCTTTAAGAAACTCTCAGCAGGATTCCACAAGGGGGCTTAGTGCACATGAAGCAGTTATGGAAATTACAGTCTTAAAACAGTGTAGGCATCCGCATGAGCACACACTAGGAGTAATGTCTGTCAAACGGGACATTACTCCACCTGTACCTTCAAGGCAACGGATAGGCAAAGCCACCGCTAGCACAGACAGTGACCGGAACAAAAAAATATTTCAAAAAAAGAAAGAACTAACCACAAACCAATAGCTTTACAGCCAAAAATAACATACTAGCGACACACCAGTGTCCACAGAAGTCCATTACCAGCAACAGTACACTATCGGACAAGATACAGAGAAAACTAGGACTAGTAAGGACAACCAGACATCAATGTGCTGTTGTATATACAGTGGAGATATACAGAGACACATCAGGTACTGAAACACAAAGCACAGTAGAGTAAATCTAGATCTTCCCTCCACAAATATCTTTTGATTCACAAAAGATTTCAAAACAGACTATACTACGTACTCTGTATGCTCTGTGGGAAGAATGTTTTTACAGAAGTGGACAGACAGCAAATCCTTACTCCCCCCCCTCCACACTCAGTAGCGCTACCAAAGCCATTCTGCTTTCAGACTTGGTTATCTCGGCTTTCTATAAGCATAAGCAACATCTTGGAGAGTTTGTTTTGCTGAACTTCAGAAATATAAAACTGCACCATTAAGATACAAGCTCTCTCTTGCTATAATAACCATTCTTCCTCTCAATTAAAATATTTAGATGCATATTTCAGATAGGTAAGTTTTGTGTGTTAATAGAAATGCTTCAGGTTTATAAAGGCTGCCAGCAAGTGTTTGTTTTCCTAGCAAAGATCCAACAAAAATGCCTATTGGAATACTTATGATTATGCATAAGGTCTAAGACCAGTGGATCACCACCACTCACCCCTTTCCCATCTATAATCTAACAGGTGATACAGAGAGGCTGAGGAAWAGTTTCTTTACGCAATAGTCTCCTGGACAGCCATTTAACTGCTGAAGAAGCATCCCCAGTACAGTGCAATACAGTATAGACAAAGAATCAAAACCCTAGCGAAATCAGGGGGAACAGAACAACAGAAAAATAAGTACAAAATTAGACTAAATAAAGATTAAAAACAGCAAACTGAAATCCAAATTAGTTGTGAAYGTGAATGAAGAAGTTTTAAGAAAAAGTGTTAACATTATGACTTGTGCATTGTATAGACTGAAGCGGAGATTAAACAAACTCCAAAGCATGCAGATCTCTCACTTACCACCATTTTTTAAGGGTATGATGCAATTGAAGGGGGGAAAAAAAAGAAGTCATAGTAACCGACAAATATCAATATAACTCAAAACCTTTATGCCAGAAGACCTGGCTCTAGTAACTGTCTGTCTGTAATGCAATAATATTTGAAACATATGGCCATAGCGAACATGCCTCCGAGTATGCTGCTTCATTCCATTCAGTACCTGCAAGGTTCCCGAAATACTACAGCTTGAGCTCTAATTTTATAATTGACCACATTAAACCCCTCATTTTTCAGGAATTTGCTTTCTAATTTGGAAAGGATCTGCAGACTCCAATAAATCATTCTTTATCTAATACAAGATTAAAAATATTACCAAGCCTTCCTTGTAGGTACAGTGATTATCTGCTTAATGTTGCCCTCAAATAGCAGATTTCTAAAGTGAAACTTTATGCAATGTATTAAAGGTAGTAGCAATTCTAACAGGTATAATCAATCCTTCCAGCCAAAAACCCTGAACATTAAAATTGTATGATGATGACAAATAGATATAGTTTAGCTTTCCTCAAACTTGTGCATCTGGTGAGGTCGTGTGTGTATTAACTGTCTGGCAGTATAACTCTCCTGCTACAATAGTCTGAGAAGGGGGTTGTTCTTTGTGTCCCCAACCCTGCATTACTTTCAGCCTTAATTTAGAAGTCGCTTTGTTTGTTACTCAGTTAATTCTATCTCCTTTGAAAAATTACAATATTTATTTTTAATATCAAATTAATCTTTTGTAGCCTCTTATGACTGGCAGAAGTTAAAAATGAAAAAAAATTCCAAGAAATCTACACAAGGAGGAGTTAGGAGACAGCCTCAACAGTGTTTATTATACTGACACATAGCAAGAGTGAAACCTGCCTTTATATCAATAGTGAACTTGAGCATTATTAAAATACAYACCCGAGCAGGAAAACACCTATGTTAAAATTCTGTTCACACCCTCAAATGAAAAAGCCAATGTCTATGGCTGCTTCAGTCTTCTGTTACAATACAGCCTCTACAGTCTGCAAAGCAATTTTTTAGAACTACTACAGAAACTGCTAGAGAATTTTTATATTTAAAAACTAGCTTAAGAGTTTGCTTTCTGAGAAGAGAAAAATTTGACAGTGGTGCACGTTGACAGTTTGAAAACTTTTGAGAAGAATATTTACAACTGTAAGAATTCGGATGCGTTTGCCCAAGTTGAAAAAAGTAATGAATTTTTCAGTTATTAACTCAGAAAACATTCAGAAGCTTCCAAAACGGGGCATGATGACCACTCAAAGCATCTACTGACTTCCGCCACGCAGGCCGGCGATGCATTCTCACAAGGTGGCTGTTCACGGGGACAATCGTTACGATCTGTGTTAACAATTTAGAGCTCTGGTTACGTGCAGAGATTTAAAGGCAGTATTTGCCAGGTTTAGTGTAACGCTTCTATATTGCTTCATTAACAATGGAAATATTTTGGACAGAGGGGTAAAGAAAAGATGAACGGAGACGCTCGTCGGGCTCCATAGAACAAACCAATAAAAATAAAGCAGTTGTTCTGAACTGGAATGAAGGCATAACTATATTTGCAATGAAGAATATCTGGCCAAGATCAATTACATCAGACTTAAGGAGTTCTGATCCTATAATAGCGTCTAACAAGTTAGTATATAGGACCATAGAAGCCAGGCTATTTGACTACCACCGTGATACAGTGATCCTTGCTTTTAGGTATAGTTGATAGCTATACRGTCTCATAATGTGTGTGCCTGACAATTTTCTCCCCTTGATAAATTCTAGGCGTGGGAAAGAAAGATGACAGTAATAGGAAAAAAAAGAAACCAAAAATTAGCTTGTTACAAGGTAAACCGTTTAAGTAAAAACATTTTGTTTTTTTTAAATTACTTACAGTAATAGCAGGAACAGAGAAAAGTCAAGAAAAAAAAAAGTATTAGAAAGAATGTGGGGATATGGATGAAGCTTCTGCAGAGCCAGAGCAGAAATACATTTATGGAAAGCTTTTGTATTAAACTGACAAATGAGAAGGGAAGAATAAAAAAGCATGTATTATAACCCAGTTACCACAAGGGTTTGTGCTAAAGATTATGTAGAATATGGATTTTAAAGTAAAAACTGTTTACATTCCTAGGGGGGAATGCAGCCAAGAAGTTTTTACTTTCTACTTACCCCAGAACACACCCTTTAAAACAGCGTATTTGCCAATTTTAGGCTATTTGATTCATCAACAACAACCCCCCMCACACACTTTAAAAATCTTTGGTATACTATATTGAGGTAATAACAGCTGATGACCATGTCTATAAGCAGCTTAAGCTATACCACAGAGGAATAAACAGCTATTTGCTTCCTTTTATTGTAAAGTGAAGTCCAAGCAACTTGCATTCTGAGCAAAATGCATCAGCAATCCTCTACTGAAACTCTGCTTCTGATCACACATGCAGGGAAGTGCCAACATCTCTGGCCTAAACATGCTGTGTTCATGCAGCTTTCATCACCAAAAGCCACTGGAAGCTGCACGTTGTTTAACCACCACGATTTCACAAAACCTATCTGCTCTCTGGAAAAGGTATGTAAGCCGTATTGCTTTATCATGTGTAATGCAAGGCAAACTCCGATTTTGAAATTATGCAGAAATTCAAGCGCAATCTCCCCCTCCCTTCTTCCTTCCAGCACATAATTGAATGCAAGAGGGTTCGCATCCATAAGCAAGTTCAAGGAGGTGCTCACTGCAGTAACCTCCGCTCCAGGAGGGCAGGAATGCCCCTAATCCACAGGCACTACACCAAGGACCCGCACTGGGCACCCACTAATGCCAGCCTTGCCCAGCTTTCAGTGCAAATACAGACTGCACGATTCAGAACTTCCTATTTCTGCTACACAGCAGCAGGGGAAAAAGAAAAAAAAAAGCTCAAACATCTGAATTATGTGAAGGAGGAAATATTAGCAAAGGAGCTACTGAGCAGCCCTGTTCTGTGGCAGAAAAAGCAATTAAACCAAACACAAAAAGCAAGGTTCATGCAAAGTTAAAACTGCAGTCAGGAAATGCCAAAGTTAAAGGACCGTCCTTGCTCCTCCAGCACGGCAGTGTTTCCAGACGGAGGTAGCGCCTTTTAGAAGGCCAGCTAGCACATTGGTAAAAACGTCTTTTGTAGCACGCAGGCACCTTCCCCCTGCCTCTGAAACCTAAGTGGCAAACTGCACAGCTAAACAGCAAGTTGAGAAGAACTGCTCCAAATTTAACTTGGTACTGGGCACTCTACCCATCCCAGGGTACCAACTTCTTCTCTCTCAGAAAGGCTGTCAGGAGGATGGGGGAAGAGGAACACCACCAAAGTTACCTCCTAGGGGTGAAACGGGCAATTTTTAGCCTGTGCAACAGAGGTTAAGGAGAAGGGAAAGAATTAATGCAGTTGATCTCATTTTTGCTGGCCAGGTAGAGTTCCCAAGCTCTCTGGAAAGCATCCCAGGCATCTTCCAGGATAGAGATAACGTTTCTCTCCAGTCACATCCCTCTGCCAGTAACTGAGCGTTGCTGTTCAGATCAGTTTTCAAAGCCTGTTTTGGTGCTTATTTATTTAGTTTCCTCAAAAAGGTACCGCCCTCCACCTACAAGCCTTGCTTATTTCTTTTTAAGCCAATGCAGCTTTCACTTTTCTACGATGTTCTTGCAAACACTTTCTTGCCTGTATATATGTGCACTGCAAACACAACCAGTGGCATTACAAATGTGGTTTGCTGAAGGGTTAACTATCCGCGCTTTGCCTGGGAAACATGACATTCCTCTAAAAGCAGTTCCCTATCAGTCGGGGGTAGCGGGGGACCCTCAGGATATGGTGCTGCTYCGAACTGGATGATCCGTTAGAGGCAGGGAAAGCGGTTGAGTACAGCATTCTCAAAGAGCGGCAAGACAGGCGGCTTCTGGAAGGTGGCACCGTGAATTGTTAGCGAGGGCAGGCTGGTGCAGCTGGGGAAGAGAAAGGTAGGAGAAGCATTGATGTGAATCCTCTCTATTAGCCGAGTCTGAGGCCACCCCGCTCCAACTTGCAGCTTGGGCTGGCTTTGTCAGAGGGTATAAATGCAGCACACCCTGAAAGGCTGCCTGTAACTTGTGCAGGCTCAACTGAGCTAGACCTAAAATCTAGGTCAGCTGGGTACCATACGAGGCAAGAGCTCAGCGTGGGCCAGGGCGTCTGCCCAAGACCCCGGATAAATACAGCGCAGCCGCGTGCTACGTACGCCGCTACCGGTCAGGCTCGGCGTGGCTGCAGGCRTACCACCTCTAGGCTGCCGACCGAACAGTTCCTTCAGCTCAAGGAAGGCTTTCATTCTTCCTTATACAGGGGAAGTTGCCAAGTTTAACATAATCATTTTTCTCCAGAACTGTAATTTCTATTTCAGGACACATAAGAATATCTGAAGTCATCTTTGCACTAGGTCTGCACAGAAACCATTACTCAAAGATCCCCTCAAAGGGGCAAACATTAGCCAATACACCTAAATTCTCAAAAAAAAAAAAGGGGGGGGGGCAGGGAGGAATGACTGAACACGGGAGACATCTCCCTTCCTCTCCCTTAGGTGGATCTAAGGCACCCCACGGGCCACCTCAAAGCGCCGCAGAGTGGCGAGAGAGCAGGCACAGAACTTGCACCCCAACGTTTAGGCTGTTCACCGGCAGCAGCCGCCTTATCAGCGAAGGCAGACAGCCTGCAGCAGGGAGCCGTGCCAAGCCGAACGATAACGATCCGCTGGGCAGCGGTTCAAAGTAACACACGAAATGGCCATCCATCCTCAGACGTGACTGGGCTTTTTGGCTGCTCCTATCTGYTCCTCTAGAGAAAACAAAGAGCTTCAGAGAAATCCTACGGCTAAGTAGACTCCAGGACAGGAGGGAGACCAGGGAGCAGGGTGGTGGAGGGGTACGTTAAGGAATCTCACAGATTCTAAGGAAAAATTTGGACAGGTCCAAGGCTAAAATACAAAGTCCTGCAAAAAGGGCCATCAGGGAAGTTACTCGGCTACCAGCTTCTGCCCACGCAAGGGCGGAGGCACTAACAGCTCAGTCACTGCACTGCTTATTGCTGCAGCAGCCTCATATGAACATCTGATACAACCACAGCCCTTGTCCTTAAAGCTTAAAATGTCAAAACCAGCGCTAAAAACAGCTTGGAAACAAGCTGATAGTCTATAGAGACCACAGCTGTTTCCAAATGATATTTATACTAAGTAATACGGTGTTTAGAGTAGTACTAATTAATGAAGAGTTATGATAGGCATCTGTGTAAGTCACTGGCCCAGCCTTAGACCATTGATGTTACCTGCTCACTGCAGCATGCAGAGGGGAATATATGATTTTGGAAGCACCAAATTTAAATTCTGAATGATAAGCACACAGTGGCATTAAGCATTAACTTTGGCATTTCATAACCATGTGTATAAAAGGACCARTAAACTTAAGAGTAACCTGAGTTTTCAGTAAAACATTCAAGTGTGGAAATCAGCAGGCTCTGAAGGATTTCTCACATACACATTTGTAAACGCTGCCCCTGCTTATCGGGTGCTTCCCACCACAATATCACAGAAGGTTTTAAATGCAATTACAAAAAGCACAAGGAAAACCAAGGGAATGTAGGACTTAAGTCAGTTTTTAAGGTGAGTAGATTTTATGCCAATTGTGTCTCTTCATCCAAGCAAACCTAATATACAAACGTTGACTGTGACAGTCAGTATTTGATTTCCTCCTCCAGAAAAGCAGGCAGAGAGAACATCTCCACCACAGAGGCGCATCACTCTCCACAACTCAAGTTTAGCTGCCTTTAAAATAATAGCAAACCAAGCAAGCAAACTTAGTAACCTCAGTTACTTGGTTCATCATCTTGGACATTGCCATCAGAGATGATGATCCTGAGATTCCTCAAGCATCTGAAGAGTGGCCAGACCAGTCAGGAAAACTTCAGCCTTTGGAATAAACAGGTAGCGAACTCAGATATACAGTTCACCTCTGGGGTGTACTCCACTGGGCTAACACAGGCATGGCAATATTTGCAGTCGGTCAAATCAAAACCAATTTCTTTTGGATTAAGTCCATTTGAGGCTGATTACAATGAGTATTCCCACATTAAATTAGAGCCATTAATACCTACTTTTAGTCTTTGTGAAATGCAGGGAACTATGAAGAGCCACTAATGAGGCGAGACTCCTCCTGGCTACCCAAGGTCAGGCAAACAAGGCCCAGCAATATGGGAGAAGCACAAGAGAATGTTTGAATTATTTTTTCAAATACATTTAGAAGTTTTCTGGGCTGGTTAAGAGCCACTTTGAAGACAAACCGCTGGCGGTACAAACCTCTTAACGACTGTAAAGCTGTTAGTTATGCAGACATACATGCAYTACATCGTTCCTAGGTGCATTTCCAACAAAATTTCAACAGTCTCAATCGCATGCTCTATAAGCAGTTAGTAAATGCTACTAAAGTGGTTAAGATTAAAAAAGCTAGTTTCCTCTAGGTATGCACTATTCTTTGTTTAAGAAAGTTTCAGTCTGCTACGGAAGTGATCCAAACTGATCCAAAGTGATCCATTTGGAGACAAGGTATTAAAATTTGTTATCTGCTTAGTAAGATTCCCGTTTCCCCTCCCCTTCTCTGCAATATAGCTCAGGACCAGTGAAGTCGTTTTTGCCCAAACTTCACAAGCGGATCATTGCTTCAGCACCTATATTTTCATCCCAAAAGGTGAATGTCTTGCTGTGTTATCACTCTCTTGTGCAGCTCGACAACAGCTAGTCATTGCTGCACAAGTTACGACACACAGTTGCCTTCGGAAGTTTTCTAGCGTGCTAGAAGGCTTGTCCAAACTTGGAAAACACTAATGATTCAGTGCTTCCCCAGACTGACTCAGTGCGTAGCCCACTGCGTCTCATACAGCTCCCGCTCCATTTTTTGAATGCATTGCGTTGCTACAGCAAGCAAAGCGGCATACCATCCGTTTCTCACACGGACTCCTCGGACAGGTTTTCTTGGTAAACACTGTAGTAAGCAACTAGGTGTTACATTCAAGTCTGTTCATTGAGTCGGTTCTCTCAAATACTCATTTTAGCCTCAGACTGCCCCTTTCCCCATCTTTAAAAGAGGAAGATATGCAGAAGCTCAAAGATAAAACAAATAGAACTTTTCTGTATACCCCACACAGTTATCAATGCTACCATCAAACCCGGTAAAATAACCTGATCTTCAGAAAATATAACCTGCTAGACGTTACAGTTAGACAAAACTTCCAGAGCATTCCTTAAATTCATTACAAACTCAGTTACATACCAAAGAGAGGCTGCCCCCTGCCTCTTTTTTTGGCTGAAAACATYTAATGTTTTTTAACATCTCTGTGGGCACAATCCCTCCAAGTGCAATGTTCCCTTTCAAACCCGCACACTGCCCAAACCAGATGCCAGATTGAAGAGGGAGCACCAGTCGGGATTAGTGGGGGAAGCATCTCAGGGCTACTGAAGCAGGAAAGGCAGGAGGCGGCATTAGGCCCACCTTCTGCAACAAAAGCTTTAAAGATACTGAAATCACTGCCCTCCTGTTCCACAGCTGGAGAACCTGAGGAAATCCAGTGACTGCACAGCACTTGGACCATGTATGCTTACTGGGCTTAACGTCTGGAGAGTGAACAGCTGACAAGTCAAAGAACTTCTCAAAGCTGAACGAACTGCGCTGCTGATCCTTCCTTCTAGGAAGCCCCAGTCTGCTCTGCTGCCATAAGTCCTCTTTGCCTTTTCTTTTTCTTTTCTTATAAGTGGCTCTGAGAGCACTTACCGTCTGGGACTTCATCCGGCCGCTTCCTTTTCTCATAAACAACTATGATGACAACGAGGATAATGATTTCTGCCAAAATCCCCAAAAAGGGCCAGAGGGGAGCCAAGTGGCTGCGGACACGGAGGATGGTTGTGACAGAGACGGAGCCGATCAGGTTGGTTGCGTTGCACTGGTACTCGCCAGGATCCTCGTTTATCTGTAGATTTGTGATGCTGAGCTCGGTGTAGTTGTCTTTATTTGTAATGAAGAACCTGCCAGAGGAGTTGTTGATGTCCTGATAAAAGGAGAAAGATGGGAGAGGAAAGAGCGGGAGTTGTCTTTTTTATTTCTGAGGAATTCTTGCAAAGAAGTTGGTTCCTTCACACAACAGAACAGCCCACTGCCAGCATTTGCTCTGTACCCCTCACTAAAGTGAATTTTGCTTCAAAACAAAAAACTTGCTATCTTGACTGACAAGCTGTGGTCAACT
This sequence comes from Apteryx rowi, assembly GCF_003343035.1. Taxonomy (NCBI): domain Eukaryota; kingdom Metazoa; phylum Chordata; class Aves; order Apterygiformes; family Apterygidae; genus Apteryx; species Apteryx rowi. The sequence continues at coordinate 1,995,911 of NW_020449085.1, forward strand.
ACTTTAACAGCATCAGCCATGAAATGCTGACAGTCGTGATCACGTAAGCTACAGTGTTCTCAGCCTTGTGCTTTGAAAGAAACGGTTATATTCCATTCACCAATTTATAGTAATGGGATGAAACAGGTTGGGCTGAACATGAGACAAGTAACAGCATACAAGGTAGGTTCCCTAGCAGGGGACAAAAACAGATTTCAATGTAGAGGGTGAAAGAAAGAAAAGAAAAAAAAGTCAGTACAAATTAAGATTATTCTATATAGCATTAGCCTTTAAAAAATATATATATATATATATATACACACACACACACACAGTTTAAGGTATGAAGGGCCTACTAAAATCTTGCATTTTTTATGTTTTCCAGAGAAACACAGGTACTTCCTACAGATTTGTGCGCAGGGCAGCCTAAGCTGCCTACTTCAGGCATATTTAGAGAACATGAAATTTGGGGCACCACATCCCTTCGACATCTGGAGCAGAGAGTTCCAGAGCTGCTTACGCTTAATTAAAGTTTTAAAAAGGGACAAAACCTTGGCAGAACAAAGAACAAGAGAACAGACACAAGTTTGTTCTTCCTGCAAGTTAACCTTGGATGAATTTATCAAATAACTTTCAGGTTATCAAATAACCTGAAAAAAAATAAGAAAAAAAAAAMCCACCATGCATGAGAATCTACAGAACCACAAAGGGACTTTGATGATTTGCAAACCTTGACAAGCCATTCACACAGCAGTTCAGTTCAGCGTCCTCATAAAAGTTTAAGCTAGCACCTAACAGTGAGCAATCAGTCCATCCTCTTATTTACCGATCATTTTTTCCCCCATGTATCAAGCGAGTCGTTACGGCTGTGGCAGACGACACAGCCATGTGAAAATAGACGGGCTCCAGGATTTAGCAGACTCCAACTTCTCTTCTGCTATTTCAATTGCTGGTCAAATCTGTCACTCAACAGACCAGTTGCCACATGGAAAAAATACGGCCACTTACATACTAAAAGGTGTCACTGTCACATCCTCATACTAAGTCTTGTGAGCTCAACCAGTAAAACTGAGAAACAGTTTAGGAAATTTAAAACTAAGTGCATTAAGGTAGATTTCACAACTCGCTTTTTGTAATTTGCAGCAGGTGCCCTGAATATTGCATCTTTCTTGGCAATTCATAGCTTAGTCCAGTAGCAATGCAATAAGCAACTCCATTTGCACAACTAAGTTATAAATATTTATTCATTTTCTATTTGCTGCTACTGAAAAGCTTCTGCTTCGCTCACTGATGGCTTAGACTTTTGAGGAACTGCACTTTGGGAAATTACGAGGCACTAATATACCCCCAAAAGGAAGGTGCTCATTTCCTTCCGCACTGGGGGTTTCAGCAGGTTAATTCGTGCCGGTATCACAGTTCACCTACCTCGAACACGCCATTGACCTTCTTGCGCCAAACCCACTCGGGGTGCGGGAAGCCCACGGACTTGCAGTACATGACTGCCTCCTGCCCCTCGTTTTTATTTTCACTTCGTTTGTGGCCAGTGATGTCAGGAATAGCTGCAAAACAGAAAAGCTCTGTGTTTACAAGCTGCTCATTAAAGAAGTAACGATCTTAAGCCCTGAGAATTTGAACAGACCATGCAAGCGACAAATTCCCCGGAAGCGATCACCTTTCCCAAGCCGAACCCAACTTACAAAAGGGAAATTGCGATTCCCTTCTCTCTCCCACCAGCATCTCAACTGCAGCTCCGCAAGAAAGTCTTTCGGGATGGGTTTGCCAGGCAAGGGGAGGGACAGAGGAGACATCTCAACATCGCACTTTAGTTACCTACCGAAAAGCACAAACCTACAAAGCCCAAGCGGCCCAGCCGTCTGCGGCGCGGGAAGCACGGAAGCTCCCCCCTGCCCAGCGGCGCCCCATCTCCCTCCCCGCTCAGAAGTTCCCCGTGGTTCCGCAGGGGCTTTCGGCCTGGCAGCTCAGCAGGCAGGGACTCTGCTTGCAACTTGCCCAGCGTTTCAGGATTTTGAACCGATCCCGTCTTAACATGGGCTTCTGAAAGCTCAGTCAAGCCGTTATTCCTTTCGGTGGGATTTTAGGTTTGATCCACCAACTTGCTACGACTTGTTACACTTCACACTTCTTACATCTTACAGCAATACCTCTCCTTGGAGCTGTCAGATACCTGTAACGTGGCAAAAGTCAAAATCCCGCCAATACGGAATCTTCTCATTCAGCCTATATACAAATGTATACTCTAAGRAAGATGGAAGATAAGCTGGGGGCAACCCGGAGCAAAACAGCCTCGAATACCGGTGGAGGATATTCGGAATTAATTTGCCTAGAAATAGTGCCCGTCATTCACTTTGCCGTGTTTGTCACAGCAGCCTCTTGCAGCCTAACACCTCACGAGAGGTTACTGCGGCTCAGCGGACTGCCCGAGCCGAACCCTCGCTTAAGCGGATGGCTTTGGTGCTGCAGGGACCACCTTCAAAGCCCATTTGCTTTCTGGCTTGCTAATTATGTCACACGTGGCCTGCTGTGTGACCGCTGGACGCTGATCTGTTAATCCAGTCAAAGTCCAATCCGAGCGCTCCAGGAACAGACCCTCCGGCATGGGAATTTATTACAAGGGTCTGTTCAAGGAAAGTTCCTTTCATCACTAGCAGCCCCTGCAGAGAGGGGTAGAAAGGGAGCATGGGCTCCTGACACCATATCCACAAGGGCAAGTTAAAAGAATTAGACAAAATTCACAGTTCTGATCAGCGTCAGCAAGGAAGAACAAGCAAAACATCTTGAGCAACTTGCTGCTCTTCCAAGAATTACATCACAACTCTTTGGGAAAACATCCAGCCAGTTTAAGCGCTAAAGGAATTGTATTTCCAATGCAAGGGTTTTTCAAATGCATAAAATATCCCATGCCGCTCTCCTGGAAGATCTTCTTAGGACAGGAATGCAACTGCTTGATAATACTGTTAGAGGAGGCATAAAACAGGTTTCTGAACCACCAAAACCCATGCTCATTAGAATACTTAAGCTACAGCATTCTTCAGTACACATCTGTTCGTCTGAAGAGACATCAGCAGGAGACATTCGCCGACCCAGCCTCTTGAATCTACCCAGGTATTTTAAAAAAATAAAAATAATAAAATTCTAATCTGCCACCTTTGCAGAAATTCTGACCATTTGTCACATGAAGAAATGTGGACTTGCTGCTGACAGAAATCCTAACTTCCAGTCCCATTTGCTAACGCAAGGTTTGCTCCGACTCAGCAGCAGCCGGAGCTGTTCTTCGCACGGACCGAGAGGCCGAGCAGCCTCCTCCTGCTGGAGGCCGCTGCAGAGGAAGCGGAGCCCAATCCCGCAGCAGACCCTGCCCACCAGAAACTGAAGTTAACCCCAGGGATTTCTGGCAGAGCCCTAACAGGATTTATGCCATTTTTAAGTATTTTAACATGTTAAGCAAATTCTTTTTCTGATTTTAAGCTGAACACCTTTTCAGCAAGGGGCTATTCATTAGCCAAGAGAAATATCATTGGGATTGTAACATCCCTGTCTTATAAGGCAGAAGGTGAAGGAAATACTTGATTCAAGTCTTCAGCATTCACATGGACAAACAAGAGCTTTGCTAGCAATTTTCAAAATACATGATAAAAGGTACAACAAGATCAGTGGATGCTGCTAGACAAACGCTGACTATTTGCAAGGTGCTGCTAACCATAACCATGATAAAAACCATGCTAAGACTTTTTAAAAAAATACTTCTAAAAATGTATCTTTACAGATGCCGAACAGGAAAAATCTGAAGGAAATAAAACACGAGCTGAACAAAGACACCAGGCCATGACAATTCTCTGGTCTTATGCAAAAAGTAGCTTTTAGATATATAAACTGAAGTCAGCTGGAAAGGAAAGAACGTCCCAGGCTTGCTAAGCAACCACAGATACTGGCACAGGCAGTATTTCTAAGAAGAAATTAAATTTTCAAGTTGAAGGTCTCTAAGCAGAAAAGAAATCTGCTTTAGGGTTAAGTGGGCTGCATTATGTCTTATTAAGAACCACTAAGCACCTGCAATGTTCTTTTGAAACACTGTTTACAGCCTCAAAAAGAAGATTATGTTTATTCCTAAAGAAAGTGGTTCTTCAGTAAGAAGCAATTTCATCTTGCGATCTATTGAAAAGTCCCATCTCATCCCTGCTAAGTTTGGAAAGTTTTCATTTAAGCAGAAGCTAAGTAGGCCCAATGATTTCCTTGCGATTTTTTTTTCCCCTTACTTGAAGGTGATACGCAGAGATTACTTCCAACTTAACGAAAGGCCAGAAGTGGAGCACAAGAAACAGACTTAAGGTGGCAAGGTGACAGTCCCCAAACTGGCACTGATGGGCTGTCAAAAGCAATTGCAAATTATTCCAACGAGGAAAAGAAGAAATAGGATTCATCAGCTTAAAGCGAAGCCCCACACAGCCTCCATCTGTCAGCACTTCTTTTCTTTGCTGTCTACCAGCAGAAAGAGAGGCAAAGCAGAACCTGGCAGGGGAGGAACATGCCGTACGTCAGCACCGTGAAGCTGGCCCACTTCTTCCAGGAGGCCGCTGATGGATACAGAAAGAGCAAGGAAGAGGGAAGGCTTTCTAGGACAAAGCAACTTCCACTGCAGGGTGACCTAGTGTTCTCCTACAGCCAAGAGATAATTACATTTCTCGAAGAAGAGGACATCTTTGCTGGGTTATCCCAAGGAGAGCACAAGTGACAAGAATACATTCTGCTTTTTTCGTCGCCGGGCACACTCACGCAGCAGCCATCTCCAGCTCTACTAGGACAGGGACTATTTTTGTGCACAGTCTGAGGGGAGCACTACATGGAATATTAATATTTCAGAGCATCCTATGCTAGCTGGTTTCAAGCTACATCTGAGATATTAATCCGGTACTTATTCTACCAAAATATGTGGCTAATTGCATTCTGCTGTGCAAACTACAATTAAAATATCACTGCAGCTGACCTCAATCACAGAATTAGCAACAGAGCAATGTTCTCCTGTGCAGCCTTTCTAGTCAAGATTTCTTACACTATTCTGCTCCAGCACCAGCAAGATATAAAGTACAGAATGAAGCAGTTTTTGTTCATAAAGGATTTAGATTTCGCTTCCGCTTTTAAGCGGCAGCGTTCAGCAGAATTCACTTCCCAGTTCAGATRCAATTCGCTGGGGAGACGTGGACAAAACATTCTCCATCAGGTCCCACTTTAATGAAACCAAGTCAATGCCCCTGATAAAATAAAGCAGGGTTTTTATTCTTACATTATGAACAGGAAGACTAAATACTGAAAGTCTAAAGACTTGATTGAAACAGCATATAGAAAAGCAAAGACAGACAGGATTTAATTGTTAAAAAAAAAGTTAAATATAGGTATAGCCATTCTTAACAGAAAAGTAAACTTCTTATAAGCATCATTCTTTTGATAGTTTTAAAAAACATCACAGAAGAAAAAGGGTTTGTGCCTAAGTAAACTTTGCATCTTCAAGCATCAAGTACATAGTAGGCACAAAACGCACTGCACAGCTACTTCAGGAATTGTATTCTTTCAATACTGCCCTGAAAAGATTTTTTTTTTTTCCCTTAAAGGGCATGCAATGTCATTTTTTTTATACAAAAAAGGGATTCACTCCTTTGTTTCCAGGTTATTTTCAAGATATTTGACTGGAGTTACTAAAAAGGAGGGGACAACTAATATGCATAACAGTTCCCAACCATGTCCCAGTTAACAAAACCCCTTCAAGTTTTCCCATTAAAATACCAAATTAAAGCAAGGGCAAAAGCACCTAAAAATATTCTTGCATGTCAAAACCGCTATGTCTTAAGGATGACCTAGTAAAAGGGCTCTAGAAGTCTTATTTTTCTGCATGAGAATTCTTATCAATTTCTACCTTTTTAGTCTGGGTGTAGAGCTAAAAAGGTGCACTAAAGCTACTGCGAAGACAGAACGTGAAACGCCTTTTTTTTTTTTTTTCCTTTTTTCTTTTCAATGTATAGGACTATTCCAAGATGCAGCTGTGATGAGAAAATGCCAGATTTCTTAATTCACTTCTGGCACAACATTGTTAAACTGCTGTAAAGGTTTCCYGAGACAGCCAGGAATCAGAAACCAAGATCTTCCAAGGCTGCTGAAATAACCGTTCATTTTCCAGCACGCCACTTGGCCAGCACCAGAGCGAAGGCTGAAGAATCATGTGCCGGGTGCAGGTATCGTGTGTGACACAAAAGCCTCTGGCTCAGCACAGGACAGGACATTTTACAGAGCTGCTAAGTTTTATGCTCTCGCAGCAGCAGTGGGACTTGTTTGAGCCTTTGCTAYTGGGAAAGCAACTACCTGGGGGGGACAGGAGGAGAGGAAGGAGCTTTCTGGAGTGGRGAATGAGGAGAGAAATCAGGAGAACCTCCTTGATCCAATGACAGCAGCAAGGCTTTAGAGGAAAAGGCAATAAAAAGCTCTGCTTGTCCAGGGGTATGGAAAGAGAGGAACCTTTGATGAGAAGGCAGGGCAGAGAGAGGAGATGTACGCCATCACTACGTCATCTTATGTACTTCGATGTTTTGGTCCTTGCACTATTTCTGGACAGCGGGAGGGAACTGGAAGCATGTTCCTCCCCATCGTGTTCACACTGCTGCTGCCCTGCCCAGGACTATGGGTTGAAGAGCATCAGAAGACGCAGGGTGAACTTGTTTCCTCCCCAAGTTCTGGGTAAGAGCAGAAGGATTGCAAAGACAAAACCCTTTAAACAGTTGCAGAGGTTTTTTGTTTGAGTCTTCAAGTTTTCAGTAGAGCTCCAACAAAGTAACCATGCAGCAAAAGCACTGCAGGTGTTTCCACTTTGTGGCAATGGAGCAATTAAAAGCAGCTTACTTTGAGACAGAAAGGAGTTAGCACACCGCACCTTGACTAGTGACTCTGATCATCCTCRCGGTCCCTGCTGACAAATAACCGCATCATCCAACATGGGCTGGTCACTAGCAACACTCTCAGCCAGCTGACCTCTATGCAGAAGCAAAAGGTGGGAGAAGACCCCTATTCCAAGGCAGAAGTCTTGCAATATCCACATTTGCTCGGCTTACAGTTCCACGCTTAAAGCTGTACTCGTGCAATGCCCCCCTGACAGCTCGGAGGGGATCAGAGAGGAGCGTGCAAAGACTGCGCCAGGCGCTTCATCCAAAGCTCAGCGTATCGGCGAAGCCGGACTTGAGTCATTCCTGGGACCTCCCAAAGRTCGCCATTAAACCCCAGTATTCCAGTTCAACAGCTTTTATACTAGTTCTAGCCTAATAATTCCTTTACCAAGAACAGCTGCTTTTAATATGCAAGCACATGTAGCAATTCTAACAGCAACACTTATGTTTCTGCATTTTTATCTTCATATACACAGCACTCAGATATGCAGGAACAAAATAGGCAATATTACATAAAGGCAAATGGCACTGCTGTATCTTGGCTTTCATTTGCTGCGAGGTATTTGTTAAAGTTGTTCACAAGTTGTCAAAAAGTCACTATTTTGGTCCACAGGCACTTTCAGACTCAGAACCATCTTTTCTATGTGCATCAGCAATTAGCAACTGCAGCACAATTACAGTCACCAGTTAAACCATTAAAATTGTGTACATTTGCGTGTACACAAATACTGTGACAGGCCACACATGCCGGTAAGCATTAAATGATGGCACCTGCATGGTCAAACAATCATCACTGCTGTATTACCTTATACATTCCTTGATTAACGAGAATGTAACATCGTCCACAAATGAAGCAGTACCGAAATCAGCTTGACTGCAGAACTAGAACTGCTTTAGCAGGAGGTGGACAGTATCCACCACCGAACTGCAGGAACTGCAAAGCATGCCTTCCTTTGCAGAGCGGAAAAGTCTCGCGCAGTCTGTGCAACTAGCACRAATAGTATTCAAGGACATTTATATCCAAGAGAACATATGTCAAACCGTACAAGTTCTAGCTGTACAGCTCTTGCAGGAGCTGTAACTTAAATGAATATTCTGATCAGAATGAGTTTACGTACAGCCCTAGCATTGCAGGGAAACTACAAACACAGAGTTCTCCAACTCATGCTTTCAATGTGGTCTCAGTTTGCCACTACATAAGTTTCCATTTAATAGAAGTTAGAAAGAAAAACATGTTTTCAGTTTAAAAATACACATGTTCCAATTTGCTTTGCAGAGGACTTGACAGGGTGCTTCCCACGCTAGACAACCCCTGATACTTCTCTACGTTCAGGGAAAATTCAAGGCCAAGCAACTCTTGTGACGCTGTAAGGAGGAGCCAGAGAACGGGGTTAGCCAGTCCTCTAATTACGACTGCTGAGCAAGCAGAAAGCTTTATACCTCCAAGGAGTGGTGCTGGAGTCATTAACTTATAACTGATGATTGCTCATTGGTATTTATATATGATGCATGGAAAGTTGTTAGTACGATCAGTTACGTTTCTGCTCCTGCCCTTTGTGCCAGTAGTTCAATCACATGTATTGAATTTTCTTGCTATAATCCTGAAGTCGGTGTCCCTGTAGCATCCCCTCTGCCAAGCTCTCCAGGTGTCCCTATGCTCCCACCCACCGTGGTACAGCAGAGGAGCCGTAAGCCAAATGTTTCYGTAAGATCTTTTGAGAGATTATACCAAGCTGGAGAAGGTCTTATGCAATCCACTATCAAAGCTAAATTTCCCGTCTCTGGGAGTGGCTGTTGTCGCCCTTGAAAACAGGCTGGAAGAGGCAGAAAGGAGTGAGATCTTAAGTAAGATAGTATTAGMAGATTTGGCAAAATAAGAGAATAAGAGCAGAATGCAAAAAAGAAAAAAAAAAAATCAAAAAACTTATGTTCCTTCTTGAAAACCCAGAAGACAAGCTCACTAAGTACAGCATGAACTTGAGTTCAACTTGATCTAAGCAAGGCAATGATTAGTTTTGAAACTGCGGTCACGTTTTCAGCAGTAATAGGCAGTTCCTCGTGTGTTCACATACTTTACACCTTTTGGCTAGGCCAACAGGAATTTGTGGTGCATTCATACGAGCACATGTTTTGCAGASTTCATTTCTCCTTGCAGAGATACCTTCTGGGCCAGATTTGGTTAAACRCTGGGTATATTTAGATAGGCTACTTTATGAAAGATCCTTAAAAACATAAGAACACCCCCAAAATACTGTTTAAAAATCAGGACAGTCAATCAGCAAGCTTTTAGCTTTTACTACAGATCTGTGGTACCTAATTTAAACAACAATCACAAAATAAATCAGGAGAGGCTCCATCACTGGTAGAGGAATACCAGGAATGAACATGAACCATCCTCCTTCCCACTTGCTATTGGCCGGACAGCAGCAGAGGAAGTTCTACATTTGAGCTGGAGACGTAATGAAGATGGTAAGCAACACTAAATTAGGTCTCAAACAAATTTACAATACACCTTCATAAAACAAGCATCAGTACAATCCCAGACATGCATAAACTGGTTGCAAGACTAACACATTTCACGGTATCTTATCAGTCTTTGATTAAAAAGCTGACATAATGCATCATTCTGTGTTGCTACAAGGGGAAAACAACGGCTACTGCAGAGAAGYGAGCCATAGCCTTACATGGGCCAGGAATTTCCACAGCTATTCAGGGAACAATAACTGTATTCTAGATACAGTTAAACACTGTATAAAACACTRTTGTCTCCATGCTACCTCTGTTGTGTATGTCTATAAAAGAAACACTCTTCTCTTGTTCAGCGTCTATAGTAAAACTCAGTCCAAGGAACACTGATTTGTTGCAGTGCAAAATTCTCTTTCAGGCAACTTTGGCATTTTGCAGTTTCTGTCCACAATTTTAGGCTCCTAAAGATGTCAGAACAGCACTAAAACACACAGGACAACAACTGTGCATGAAAGTAGAAAACCCCATCAGTCTGGTACGGGGCACCCGTCCAACGTGGAACCCAGGCTCTCCCAGCAGCTGGAGCAGAGTCGCCAGACACAAGCCTAGAAGTACACCAGCTCCAAGCTGCCRTACTTGAGATGCTGGTTCATACTTTTTTTCATTCAGGAACCACAGAGAAATTCAAAGCACATTGAATACATTCAGAAGAAGGCCTCATTTATTGCCATGCTGTGAAACAGGGAAGAAACCACAGATGTCTTTGCATCAGCACAGCCATATTCTATGTGCTAGAAGGTAAATTTAAGTACCCTCTGTGAGGATCACCAGTGCAGCGTACATAATCCCGTATTTGTTAGATCTTCCCTGCGATTTGGTGCAGGGCTTCCCCAGAAATTATAACCACGGRTTAGATAGAAACAGCCATGATTTCAAGAGGAAGTTTTCTTAGGACAGGCCACTTGAGTTAGGCTGTCTTGTATGGACACCGAGTGAGATGGCAAAGACAGTGAAAGTACTTCGCTTTCAGGGGAGAGGAAGCAAAACAAAACAAAACAAAAAACGAGTACCTCTCACTTCTATAGTGGCGTTGGCTATAGGAGAGTTTGAAAACACAAACACGCACAAGTATTCCCCTGACTCTTCTGCTCTGGGCTTCAAAATCCTGCAGACAGGGAGAGAACACATGAGCCGCGTTAGGTACTGTGTTAGCAACCAAAAATGAGCAGGCTAGGAATTTTTTTCTTTCCCCAAAGACTTTAATCTTTCAACTGAATGTCACAGCTATAAATCGTTAATTCAAGGTATGTTGTGCAGGTGTACGTACTTGAAATACAGTATGTTGTTTGCCTAGAAAAAGGGTAAGCTCTAATCTGGCAAGTCAGTACCATTTTAGCTGGAGAAGCTGCATTGAGCTTAAAAGCAAGGAAAGAGGCTGACATCTGTTATATTATACACTACAATTAGTTTGATGCAAGACATCTTCAAGTCACTAGTCTGCACGGAAGATTAGGCAGGTATTGCCTCCCGTTGAGAGGAGAATGTGATTTATATGTACTATCTGCATGGAGAAGACTTGTAGCACATCCAATTGAAATGTGTCAGACTACAAATATAACCAAGGCTGACACTGTCATCATCTCATAAGCTGTTTTCTTTTTTAATAAGAGATATGCAACTGGTCCATTAATAGTCTTCTCCGATTCAGACTGGACATGGAAAAACTGCAAAAGCTGGTCAACCCACAAAAGGAAGACACGGCACTGGAGTCTGCTGCCACTTAAAATTACAAAAGACCCTAATGCAACAACAACTAGTAGAGGAAAAAATAGATGCAAGTCAGCCAGAAGAAAACTGGAGCTGCAATAAACACAAAAATCAAGAATTTATGTTAAAGATGGTGCTAATTTCAAGTCCACCAGCTTTTGCCGTCCTTCAAAAAAGCTTTTGGATATAACTGAGTTAAAAGCTGTACATATATATTCTTCAGATATTTACCTGTAAAAGACATCTTTCTTAGACTAGGGAAACATACTATGATGTGATGTGGAATCTTTATTTCCATATCATCTTTCCATAGCACAGAACAAATCATTAGTTCTTCCCCTCCCTCCCTTTACTGAAAGGCACCTTGGTGTTGTTTTGTTTTGTTTTTTAAACACATTAAGTGAATAGCATGCAGATGAACAGAAACCCTGAAGCAGAAGACTATTGTAATAAAAGAATTAAATTGCACAAGGAAACGGCTTAGACACACGGAAAAAGCTCCCCAGTTTAATACAATACTTCGACTCAAGTCTCACTGTGTTTACAGCACTTACTTTCCAGAGTCACTGGTGAAAGTCTAAAGTTAGTTATAAATAAAGTTAATAAACTTTTCAGACAGGCAATAACATACCCACTTTTTAGAGTTAAAATTAAAGACTTAACAAGAGAAACAACGATTGCTCCCTATTATCATTAAACACCACAGCAATAATTGCAATTTAAACTGTAGGCAGGCAAAGTATCCTTAGGAAGTGCACAACAACTCATAACACTAAAGCCCGCTGAGACTACAGGTAAAATGTGGGAAAGGGGCACTTCCCACCTACCTGTAAWGGGACAACCCCACGCAACCATCTCCTCCATTCCTAAGCTATTGTGAAGGGCTCTTAGTTCTGCTGGAAGGCAGAGAAGACCTGGCTTTTTGTCACTGTGTCAAGGACCCAAACAGTTAAGTGATCACAATTTGACCTCTAGTTTTTATCCACTACAGGCAACGCCTAAGGGACAAGGGGGAGCATAAAACACTGCATTCTTTCAGTTCTACAGAGGTTTATTTTTAAAGTATGAAACTATGGCAGCTTATTACTAGAGTATTCTTACCATAAATTATTAAACCACTTAAGTGCAAACTGATACGGCTGCAACGTCTTAAAGACAGACAAGCACTTAAAACAAGCTTGCTTGGCCAATAATTTCCCTCAGTCCTGTGGTTTTAGGAAGGGCCCAGCTCTTCACAGCTGTAGATTTTTCAGCAGATGCAAGAAATATTTTCTTCCATTTAGCTCAGCAACCTGTCACCCAACTCTGAATTAACTGACTAGGAACGTAGAAGCAAGTGATCACTCTTCTCTTCCAAACTACAGATGGAGACCAGGTGACAGGTTTGCCATCTGCCATTTCTACGTTCCTCAAACTACGGGACATCCAGAAACGCTTTCTGTCACTGCTTGTGAAAGAATACAGTTTTAATTAAAAATGAACAAGAGTTATTAGAACGGTTTGCTGAAAAGCTATACTTTGGCTTTTCTGAACATAGCCGCATTCCAGCAAGAACAGCTTTATCAAATTGGAATGACGAATTAGGGAAGATGTGTTCCATTTCTAATGTTACATGAGTTCCCTATTAACGTTATATGAGGTAGGGCTTTTTAAGAGGGTAAACGTTTTAACCTATGAGTCTGAAGCTTTCTGGATGGTACACAAAGCTGAATTTGAAGTAATAACTGTATTTTATAGCAAACCAGCTTAATCACTATGAAACACCAAGAACCTGAAACTTTTTTTTTGGTCAGTAAAATATCAAAAAGCTGCTCGGGCTAAAACTTAATAACTTGTTTTAATTACATCCATATTGACATTGCTTCCATGAATCCTCACTGACAGAATTTGATATTCCTGGATCAAAAAAAAATAATAATAATAATTTCAATCTAGAAGTTAAGGAATGGACCAAATGCAGTGCGATCACATGCAGAGAAGAAGTGACACAAAGCCTGGAACCAGGACATGCAGCAAAGTGCAGCAAAGCGGCTTGCAAATGAGTAGGAATTCAAGAGCTACTTTTTAAATGCAAATTCACTGAATTCTCAACCAGCCCCTGTGTTTGCAGCAGGCTCTACTAAAACCCTTATTCACCAAGAACGAGGTAACAGTTTTACAGACTACCCACCTTATCTATTCCTTCTGCAGGAAGTTACAACTGCAAGTTTAATTCCTCCTTTACAGAGGAATTTGGAAGGAAAAGTCCACCCTAGCATGGAACAGCTATAGAGAAGTCAGCCTTGATGCTTAGTTTCTTGAACAGTAACATGCGATTTTCAGCAATCTTGCCATAACATGCCTGTCACATCACTCAAGTGCTTTTGTACAAGATGGCTCACTAAATAAAATTCCGGTCCCTGATAAACATGATGAGTAAGAAAGTGGACCCTTTAAAACACACTCCCAGTGTAAAACATTGCACTGAAGAACTAACAGGATGTAATTATAGAACTAAATGAGACTTACTTTTTTTTCCAATTGCAAATTTGAACAGATAATGCAAAGTGATTTGAAGCGGAAAACCAAGGAAAAACTTGAACACCTACTTTCTGTCAGAATCAAAAACAACTTCCAGAACCTCATGAGAGAATACTCTGCTAAGGCAATGAAAATCACGAGTATTTCTTAATCCTGTGCCAGAAAGCAACACTAGTGATAGAGCCCACTGTATTCTGCTGGAGATGAGAGAAAAAAAATCAGATGAGCGTAAGACTTGCTTCCATCCTTTAGTGCAGTGAGACCAGCACAGTAAACCAGATGCTGTGTAAATAGCAGGCTTTGCCCAGAAGTAGGCACCTCTTTCTGGCAAAATAGGTAACAGGAGGGTCAGAAGTGGTCTAGTGTCTCCAAAGACTAAATTACTTAAGTGTTCTCCATTCTACCTTAACACTGCAGAGAAAGTTGTATTTGCTGTCTACACTGTCATCAAGAGAAGAAAACAAAAGGGGGAAAAAAAAAAAGGCAAGAGAACCACAGGTACAGAATAGATCTCTGATGTCATCACTGAGCAAACTCTCCCATGCTCTCATCAACTGCACAGCAAGAAAGTCCCATTTCAGGAATATAGAAGCCCTCAAAGAATTTCTGCTGCGGTGAAATGGAAGAGGTGGCTGAATGCACTCTCTTCAGATAGAAAGTATGGAGACAAAGCCGGAACATGCACATGTGAGACAGATGAATGCTTAAAACATGGATGTACTGACAAATAAGAAGCACAAGTGATACAGCTGTACTGGTTCAATCAAGATCTGGTAAAATTTCATAGTACTGTACTCTGATGACACATCAGTAACAGCTCAGAGAACACGGTCTTTCATCTTGCAAGGCTTGAAGACAACTAAAACAGCCGATTTCAGCAGTGATTTACATGCAGCGTTTTCCCTGCATGATAAAAATCACAGCTACAAATGCAGACACAATGTAGACATAAGCAGGCTATAGACTGCACAATATACTCGGAGGAAAAGAAAACTAGACTTTGTGTCTGTGCCTGTGTCCATACATCATGTGTAGTCTAGAGAAGCACTAAAGGAGTTTAGACTGAAACTATGGGCTACTTGCCAAAGAGAAATTTACGGTATGTTTATGTTGATATCATGTTTACTTAACTCAAACAAGATAGCTATAGGGAACAACCTTTCCAGAATCGTTCTTCTAACACGACTCTCAGATGCGCTCTTTGCAGAGCCTTGAACGCAGATCACTTCACGCAGTTTGTCTAACCACTGTGAAGCTGAGCCAGGGACCTGGTAGTCCCAACATCCCATCATCTATTTCAAAGYCATAAGTCTACCAAGTTTTTTGTTCTCCAGCGTAATATCACGATGGTTCCTAGTTGACTTACTTGTATTCTGTAGTGTTTGTAGATTTTCTGGTGCCGGGGATCTCCTCTCCATTCTTCACCCAGTAACTGGCAGAAAGGGGGCTGGGACTTGTGGTGAGGTTACACTGCAATGTGACGGCTGAACCATACGGATGGATGGTTACATCCTCGCTGGCATTGATCCTGGGCTCTGAAACAACGGACACGTTAAATAGCAACAAATCTTCGCTAACGATCGTGCCACACTAGTCTAAAAGCGAGAGGGGAATTGGGAAGGGAAGGAGGCTACACAAGGAACGTCACTGCACTAATTTGGGAAAACACCAAGAAAGTCACAAGCAAGCAGCTGACCACTAGCGAAGGCAACACTTTAGGGATCAGCTTCCCTCTATGGAAAAAAGAGAATTATTTATTTTAGACTTTTTTAATATTTAGCATCTCTATAGATTTCTGTATAATACTGTTACTTGGTTTTACACGCTATTCAACATAAGAGAAAGCGCAGGTCCTGTGACAATACGTAAGAAACCAGCTACCCTTCGGGAAGCAATTTGTTTCTGGCTATTAGGTGGTTCCTCTACTTATTTTGGGGTTTAAAAACAAACCCTTTTTCTATATAGAAAAGCCTTCAAAGTTAGAATCTTGTGAATAACATTTCCGGACTTCCCCTCTGCAGAAAGGCTAATGTCCACCTAAGAAAAATACCCCGTCTGCACCAGGACACATTTCCACGCAAGATGCAGGCACAGCTCTGCTAGTATGAAACCCTGCAGAGCAAGCGGGCAAAGCTGCATTTCGATGAAGCTTAAGAAAGGTTTCATCCTGTGCATACAAGATATTTTGAACAGTGCAACTTCTCTGATGTCTAAAATTAGAGCAAATACCAAACGTGAATAAGGCACAAGTCTGATGAAGAATGGCTGAAAGCAGGCCTTAATGCATAACAACTAAAAAAACCCCAATTACGTACCATGTTAAAAGTAAAGTCAGGAACTATTTAGTTTATAGAGTAACCTTAAATGTAARTATTAATGAAGAAAAAAAAAATTGAGCTTCATTTAATAAACAGAGCACAAGAGTTTCGGACTTTGCTAGTTGCACTAGGTAACTGAAGCCAGACTGTTTCGCTTTACAATCTTACCTGGTAAGGTCAMATTCATATTATTTATTGGTAAGGCTTTTCAAAAGCGATAAGGCTAACATTAGGGCACTCTCCTTAAATTTGACAACCGAGTTTTCTTAAAATTGTGCAGTTGGTTATTGCTTCCTAACAAATAAGACTGATGAATTTTTTGAACCGGCTGAGACAAACTTCCTCCCAAACTTGGAAAAAAAGACCTCGCTACTGAAGGCCTACGGGGTCTCAGCTGGTTTCGAGTAGTCTGTAAAAACTCAAACACGCTTCACATAACATATCTGGAGCACAAATTCAGTCATACCCATGCAGTCTTCTGGATATAATGCACTTGGAAAATAAATTATTATATGAGGGGAAGTGGAAAATACCAGTACCCTCAAAAACGTTGCATTTTTCATCGTTTAACATTTGTCTCTCCAATGCAGTATTTAGACTGCTGTCCAGGGATGCAAGGAGAAAAAACATTTATCTACTAATAAGCTGACAAAGCCATTTGAGTCCTGTAGAACCTTTTCTCCTTTCTTCAGCAGGCCAGCTACAGAACTTTTTTCACAGCTATTTAAAATTTTTCAGTCCGCAAAAGAGACAAAGTATTTTCCTTTTAAGGGCAAGCTGGCAGCGCAGGCTCAGGGGCCACTGAAAGAGAAGACGACACATTCGGAGGGAGCAGCTGGAAGAGCCGCTGCTGCCCGCGAGCTACCAGGGCGACGGGCCGGCAGCGAGCCTGGAAGCGGGCAGCGTGCCTGCGGCCATCGGAAGGTATTTCTTACACAAATCCTATCAACAAAGGAAAAGTCACCAAGAGGAAATTGCGTCCAGGCTACAGAAGTCAGAACGTTAACAAGGACACCGTCCAGAAGGCTTTTGAAGGTGGTAGTTTGGTTTTCACGTGTTGCTGGTAACGGATGATCTGAGGTCTGCTCCTCAGACTGACRAGCCAGAACACACAAACGAAAAGCCGCCTTCAATGACTATTTCTGCTGACATCTCTCAGCTAAGCTGTGATGTCCAAAAACACTTACATCTGTCCCAAGTTTGTAACACACTGAAGTAAAGGCAACTGATAACAAAGCTTTTGCTGGAGCTTTCTGGGGGCTTTTGTGTCCGACTTGCAACATTTTGAAGTTTTAGGATTGAAGAAAAATGAAAGGAGACTAGAGGCAACTTCAGTCTCCCTTACATCTTTTACCTGCATTTACTGTATTTTAATCTGTAAAAAGAGCAAGCTGGCAATTCTAGCCTGATTTAATTCTGGAAGACAAACTGCAAATGGATTATTCCTGGGACAGAGACACCCAAAGAAAGATGCCCCACTGCAAGAGCAGGATGCTGAAGATGCTTTCTGCACTTAAACTGTCAATTTTGTGCAAGATCAGTTTTGTCTTGTTTTTTTTTCCTTTAATAAAAAAGGACATTCACAACTGAAATCCATTACCCAGATTAGTAACGAGATAGATACCAGATTCCAGTTCTCAGGTGCTAATTTTTAAGATCAGCAGTTGCACTTGATCTCTCTGCACGCCATTTGGGACATCGGACACGAGCTATGATTTAAAATGACAGTGAAAAGAAGCTGTGCTCTTCCGATATGTTCGACGTTCCTCTTCCACGGTGCTGATGTCAAATAAGGCCAGCAGCAAAACGGCCACCAGCAGCAAGAAACTCCCACACTGTTTAGTCAGAAAATTCCCATTTCTAATGCAAACTGGGGTTTGCGCACACAAAGCGGCCGCACAGACATTTTGAGAGGCTTCAGATAAGATGCCTCCCATGTTGCAGGAACTGCTTGGAAGTCTGCTTTCCCCCCTTATCTCTATTTTCTGTATTGTCATGCAGGGGCTTGATATCTGTGTGCTCCGTTTCCCAAACAGTTGGTCAGATCTCTTAATATATGCAGTACTACAGAGCAAAAGCATAAAAGCATTAGCTGGACATTGTCCCTCACATCAACATGAATAAAAAACAAAACCAGAAGAATTGTCCTGGGTCCAAGGCACTTAGCAATGAGTCATGGTACACACTCCAGAATTAGTAGTGCTGGATGCAGATATGACAAGAAGCCTTCAACTGGGGATGAAGAGGAAAAGTTAAGCTTCAACCCCCAGAACAGGTTAGTTTCAGTGGCCAGAGAGGAGGGAAAAYCCAGCTTTCCATGTGGAGACATCTTCACAGTAATTCACTTCCAAATTCATGCCACACGAACACCATTACTGACTTTACATATGAGAAGGATTTTCTTCCTCCGTAGGTTACTCAAATGGACTGCACAACCAGGAGAGGAGAACAGAAACACCTCGGATATTTCCATATGCAAGAGAAGCTAAAGGCCTTAGCAGGGGCATGGAGAGGGGGGATTTCCAGGAGATGCTACTTCCTGCAGAAAAAAATTTTTAAGCTTTGTCTTAAGGTAGTATCATTTCCTAAAATTAYGCAGTTCTTGCTATTGTAGGCATTACAAACGGTCTACAGACCTGAGTCCTTTGGGACCTCAAAGGATGAGGGAGGGATCAAGCATTCAGGCTGAAAGCTGAGCAGGTTTGAGCCCAACAACCCAATGCTACTTAAATTTTTAAGTAGATCCACACCATTGGGTTCATTCTCTACTTATTTTTCCACACATATCAATGTTCTTCCCATTTCCCGGAGGGAGGTTCTCTGATCCGCCAGCACCGACTGCAGCAGACCGCTCGCCCTCTTCCAGCTCGGCGCTGGGGACATTGCCACACCGCTCCGTCGCGGCACCAGGCAGTCCAGAGAGTGAATGCCCAGMGGAACAGCAGCCAGAGGTGGATGTGCTTAGGGACACACCTCTCTAGGTAGCCCAAAAATATAACTGAGACATAATTACAGAGTTTGACACTTTTGTACTTAGACAAAAATCAAAGTCGCACATAAAGGTCTATTGAAACAGAGTGCAATGGCAAGACAGTATCTACCTTCCACTATTCCACCTTAAGGCATTGAGAAATCACCAAGAAAGCAAGTTCTCCTGTACCTTCCACACAGCAGTCACACTGCTCACAGCTCATTACACATTTACTTGTTAGCAAATGAAATAGGGTTCTTCTATACTGACTCTGATAAAATAAATGTCCAAACATGTCAGGGACTGCTTAAAAAGCCAGCAGGATGCTTAAGACTTGTAAAAACAGAGAATAAAAGCAATTCTGGGTCAACCATATTCTCCACTTTTGAAAGCTTTTCAGTTGCCAAAAGTTGCGTTCTCAGATGAAACTCATTCAGCTAAAGTTAAGTCTAACATTGGGGAAGGAATTTTTTCCTCCCCTTTCACAGCCTAGTTTAAGAATAGCTGCATCAGTTCGGTGCTTCCGCATCAGAGAACTCATTAGGAAACATGCTGCTGTTCAGAAAGGAAAAGAAACACCATGATTTTATGGAAAAATCTACACATTAAAGGTCACATGTAACTGAAAGGGAAAGATTTGTGCAGAAGTATATATGCAACCAAAGCCACGTGCGGAAGGCATTCAGAGAAATTCTGAGAGAACAGAAGAAATAAAAATAAAACAGTTAGATCTGGGAAGAATATATAAATCAAATATAAAGGCACTCATGGAGAAGCCAGCATTAGGATGGCTGGAAACCTACTACAAAACTAAAGGGGGCAGGGAAGGAACAGAAAAGCGACACTGGGCGAGTTTTCACACAGGAGCTATGGAACAGATCCATAGGTTTTCCCAAGTCCTTTGATCCTAAGGAGAAGAGACACAGATGGCAGACACTTCAGCTCTACAAGTGGAGGGACAGGTCTGGGTGCAAAACAACAAGACAAGGTGGAGGAGGGTTATACCAAGGGTAACGGGAGGGGTAAGGGTCACCAGACTGCCTCTAGTTACTACTGTACCACCACTGCAGGGTGCCGGACTCACTCTGAAGGACGCTTATAGTAGCCTGGGCTCGAATCCACGTTATGGAGGGGTTTTGCCTCAAGTCATTCCTCCTGGGATCGTTGCTGGCCCTGCACTCGTAAGTCCCAGAGTCTTCCAGCGTAAGGCGGGTTATTCTCAGCACACTCACCCCATTCGCCCCGTAGGCAGTGTTAATGGCGACCCGGCGCTTCCGAGCGCCATCCCACAGCTGTTTGAAAGCCTCAGCCCGGTTGACTTCCGCATACCACCACTGGATCTCTGGAGTGGGGCTCCCAACCACATCACAGTACAGTTCAAAGGCGTCCCCCGTGAGTTTAGTTTCTGACATGGGCGACTTGACAAACCCGGCTAGAGGGAGGGGCAGCAGAAACGCAGTGACAGACCAGCAGAAAACAAAAGAGCTTATAAAGAACAAAGCAATGAGTGGCAGAAAACAGAGAATCAGATAAGACATTAGCATCCACAATAACAGCTGTTAACATAACTTTTATAGAAGAAAAAAAAAAAAAAAAGCACGACAGAGAGCACTTGCAGGTTGTTGTTTCGCTAGCGGGGAGCTCCCGGGAGGCCCGGCTTCACGGCGTTAAACGCTGCTGCTCCCGGCTCCGGAGCGGCAAAGCGGATGGACGCGGGGCAGCCGGCCCAGGGCAGCCGYGTGCTGCACCGCACCCCGCTTGTGCCCCGCTTGCGATTAGCRGCTTAGGAGATCACTCCAAGACAGAGAGCCAGCTGACGGGTTCGCCGTCTTTTCAGTTGTGCCAACCGTGTAATTGGCAAGTGTTGGGTGTTCAAGGTCAGACGTCTTTCTCGGAAGAATTTGCTAGTTTTATACAGCCTAGCTACAGAAAAAAGGAAAAAACCCTCAAGCTTCTGCCCTACACAGCTCTCGGTAAACTCCGCTTAGACCTTTTCTTCCATCTGTTTTGGACTCAGGAGGCAGGGAATTCCCCAAGATACAAGTGACCTACTTTCCTGAAGTCGCTACATCACCACAGCTGCAAGTCTCACAACCTTCTAAGGTAAAAGGGATTTTAGGGGTGTATGTGCACAGGCAAAAAGATCAGTTCATTACTCRGGAGACTGACAGCACCAAGCGAGCTTCAAGAGAAGAAGCGATGTTTGCTTTTTAAAAAAAAAAAAAAAAAAAGTGGTGCTAAAATTCAGTATCAGGCTGAAACAACCCTTTTTATGGCATGAATTTCTTCCTTACTTACCAGCTTGAGGACAGCGTTATGAGCACACATAAAAGTGCCCTTCAATCCTATTTTCAAAGGTATCCGTTGAGAAGAAGGTCGCTTCAAAGCTAGTCTCTTCCCCTCTCCCCTCCTCCCAATGAAGATTAGACTGCAGCTGGCCAGACAGATTATGCAGCAAAACCTGCCGTATTGCTACGCTCTCCGGGCAGCAGGAGTCATCGCCAGCGAGCAGCGCTAGGAGGGCCACACGGCCGATAAAACACAGATGGTTTCGTCCCTCTCCTCAAATCCATTCTTTACCTTCAGGAAGCAGGCTGGATGACACTTCAGTTATTTTATTTTATTTTTTAAAGGTAAGGTGGGTTTAAAGCACTGGTAAAACTTCTGGTGCACGCTCATCGAAGAGCTCCCCCCAGCATCGTTTGGGCACACCTCATTTCTTACAGGACACGTGAAACGGCAAAACGCAGCGGTACGTTGCCAGCCGATTCCCGGGGAAGCTCGCACCACGGAAGCTTCGCTGAAGAATCGTTCAAGTGACAAAACAGAGAGCAAGAGTCTCTGCAGCACGAGCAGCCGTCGCCCCGCGCTGGCACGGCGCTGCACGCAGAGCGACCGAGCGCTGGCTGCAGGTAACAGCTACAGGAACAAATGCTCAAAGAATCGGATCAACGCCGGAAAGCCTTTCAATTACAAGCTCGCCTGACGTGGATTCTCCAGCCTGGTGCTCCAGCACTGATGGCAGGGGAGCTTTAGGCTCAGCGGAAGCACCACTGCAACTAAGCCACTGCTGCAGGCACAGAGAGGAAAAGCTATTCCCCCAGAAGTGCCCTCATTGCTGGCGGTTACAAACCCCGCCGAGACCACCGTTGCTCTTTCTTGAGGTTAACAAGGATCACACTGCTGCTTGGGGTACCAAGAGAGACCAGGTTATGCTCTTGCTCTGCTGGACTGTCCCCATTTCAAGGGACGCTGAGTGAGGACCTTGTATTCCCACGGTGGCATAAATCAAGCAGCAGGACCTGGATCTATTTGAACGTGGTTTACGAGAATCAAAAGGCTAAAGCAGTAGCATATGGCATAACCCAGTTTCTTTCCAAATCTTAATTATTAGTTCCCTCCCCTGGATACGATAGTCTTGTTTTCCTGCCTACCATTTCCATAATTTGGAAATGCCACTCTCAGCCAGCGAGATGACAGTACCTCAGGGAAGATTGCTCAGAAAGTCACCACGACTCTACAGATTCCCACTTTCCAGTAAACACTGATCCACAAGGAAAGTGAACCACCCTGTCATAAAATGGGTCACTGAAGTCAAAGGCCAAGCGACCCAAAGCTGCAATTCGATCCTGTCTCTCCGGCTGCCCAGACTACTCAGAAACCACGTCTGCATCACAGGCATCTCACCTAGCCTCGCGGCAGGGATGAAAGGGGCTTTAGAAGACAAAAGAGCAGTAGAAAGAAGTCACCAGTATGTTCTGCAGTCAACATGATACCGCTCGGCATCATGTATATTTTAAAACAACCATTAGCTGAACTGCTATTCGGGCTACACAACAGACACATGTAATATGAAGGGGCATGGTAAAATCTCTTGTTAAAAGGGGTATCCGTAATTTGAACGGCACGAGCTGTCAAAACCTTTCAGGTTTTGACAATTTTGACTGTCAATTTGATTTTGTATTTTTTTTTTTTTATCAGCTAAGCTGTTAAAAATGTTCGAAGTTTGTGCTCGGACAAAGCTGACAAAGAGTCAAAAAACCCAAGATTAAACTGGACAACTGCATCAAAAGGCCTGTTTAGTAAACATGCCTGGAGCTTAAGTTTTAAATCCTACGTTTCCATCACTTTCAAATCCCCTCGAAAAAACACTCAGATTATCATAAATTTCAATGCAATACTTTCTCTCTTGATCGGAATAATTGTGTTTTCAGGGCAGACAATTAATAATGGTGACAACAAAAAACTGGGTTTGTTGGGAGCCACCCCTGTCCCACCCGTCCTAAAGATACAATCGTTCTTCAGAAAGGTTCYGGAGAAAATTCTGGAAGGGAAGGGAAATTCTGGAAGGGAAAATGTGAAGAGGTGGTAGAAAAGCCTCCACACGCAGATTAATAAAACCTCCGCATTACAAAGGACTGGCAGTGCTATTTAAAACTCTCCAGCAGAACCTCCGGTCAGTGTTTTGCATTTTCAGCAGTTCACAAACAGCAAGGCAATATACATCAAACAGCATCACTAAGTTGAGGCCCTGCTTCCAGCTACTGTACATCTGCCAGAGCCATTTCTGATTAAGATATCCTGCCAGAAGCTGCAAACAGAGCTAAAATCCATYGGTACCAAGCAGACATATTAAAAAATATATATATTTTTTTTAACATGGAATGCTCTCTGTAATACAACAGAAGTCCAGAACCTGATCTACCGAGCCGAGTACTCCTGCTTTTTGGCACTTCTGTCGGCATTTTCCATAATTGTTCAAAACCAGGCTGGAGAATGACACTACACAGATTTCATTGCTTACATAAGAGGCTTTTGAAGCCCAGCAGCTTCCTTACTTGGCCGTCGCCGCAGCACAGGACTCGCTGCGTTGTCACTACCGTGTTCTGCACCGTTCTAGAGACCTGAGCATCAACAGGCGCCCAACAAAACGAACAGCTGCATATCGAAATACAAACCGATTAAGACAACAGGTCAAGGTTTTGTTAAGGGGATTATAGTATTATCAGTTGAAAACTGGAAAACTGCTCTCATGCATATTTTATGGCTGCCTGTAGTTTTCGAAGCGTAACCTGCAGGAAGCACTGGTTGCAAGAATGATTTTTAAGGGCCTCGATGCAAGGGCTCCGCTGACTGCGCTTCAGCTTACAAGTGTCAGTCCGGTACGGAAGAGCAGAGCAAAACTGGGGCCAACACTCAAAAGCTGGCAAAGGTAAGGGCAAAGCAGGAGACATTAGCTAGAATGCCACTCTGTAAAATCATACAGACCACTGGAAGTGGCGGAATAGCCCAACTCTTATTTGAATCCTTGTTGTTCAGTAAAATGGGAATAAGCATCTTCAAGTGCTTTTAAGAAAAAATTCTTATTGAGGTTTGATAAAAAGTGTCAACGACAGCTGTATTTCTTTTGTCATCATTAATAACTTTGTTTTATTAGTGAGTTTTCCCTCACTAAAAGAAAAAAAAATTTAAAGGCTAATTGCTATTGTGCATAAAAGAACAAGGGAAAACCTGTCATTAAATATCCCTAAATCCCGCAAGGTCTTTACAGATCTTCACAATATATCAGAGTGCAAGGAAAGTAACGCAAGATGGTCCAGAAGGTATACCGATTCAAGTACACTATCATGTTTTCAAGCATTTTTTTTTAATAATTTACTGTTATCTGCCTGCAGGACACTGAAGAACAAGTGACAATTATACTAAATTGCTTCTAATGCACTGTTTGCTTATTGAAGTTTTGATCTTCCCCCACCAATTGCGAGGGTAAAGGTGAGGAAAGCAGAAGACTAATACTCTAAAACTAGAGAAACAGGTTAGTCTCTGCATGCAGTTCTGCCACAGGCGCACAAATTCCAGTGCACAGCACAGGCGCTTCATTTGTTAGAGCTGCAAGTTACGGTTTGTTCCGTAGTGAAGATCCAGAGTAAGAAAAAACAAAACAAAACTGTATTTTGAAACAGACAGGTGGACTTGAAGTGGGAGCGGGGAGAAGCGAAGAGCTAATGGAAAGGGCAGCCAAAAGTTTCCATATGCAGCAAGAGGAACGTGTGCAGCAGACTCCGAGAGCCAGAAAGCTAGGAAAGCTCCATGTTAAACCACTCTAGGGTTCAGAGGAGAAGAGGGGACGAGAAGGCTAAAGATCGAGGGTCGAAACGAATGTAAAAGCCTAGCCTCGCTGCTCTTAGGCRAACTGCTTTCATTCACGAGGCTTTATCAATGAAAGACATCTTCTCAGATGATTTTTTCTTCTGCCAATAATTATGAGCTACCTGCGGGTCAAAAGCAAGCGATGCCAAGCTAAGCTACGTTCCAGCTTTGGCATATAAATTAATCACAGCTTTACATACTAGCAATACCCTTTCCAGCGTCACACGGTAGCTGCACCGTTTGCTTGCAGACGGCGCCAGGGACAGTCAGGAACCTGTCACCTATGGAAACGTGTGGCGGGGAGAGGGAACAGACCTTATCCACTTGCGGATGCGATCCTGCAACTGGAGCCTTAAATACAGCATGCAGCTAGGAATTTAGACCTAATAATATTAGAGGTACAGAGAAAAATATTTAATTGTAATTCAAGCCAAGCCTAGCTTCTACAGCATGTAAGGCAGCTTGCATTTTGGGCTGGAGCCCAAATGAAAAAACTACATAGAAGAAGATTCCTTAATAGCTTAAAAAGAGCATCATGAAGACCAAAGAGCTTCCCCACTTCCTTACCTGCTAGTACGAACACACAAAAAAGGAGCTGGACAGAGAGATCAACAATTAGCATAAAATACACGATCAGCTATCTACCAACCTACGAACAGCCAGAAGGCAGTATCTGCCAAAAATCATCCTTCGTTTGTGAAAATGTTTATGCTATCGATTTAGACAAGCTTTTGTTACCGAAGCTTCACACAGGATACACTAGGTTGCAAAAGCATCAACGCCAGTGGTATTGGAAAGGCAAAGCAGGGGAATAATAATCTTTTTAAGTTCAAAAAATTAAAATAAATACATTTTTTAAAATAGGTTTTGCCTTAAGAAAAGAAAGTGTGGATAAATGCTAGTTGACAAAAACATTAAATCAGTTCCAGCAAAAAGACATAAGCAGCTAGGAGTAAATGAAACGCAGGGATTGCAAAAAGCCCTAATGAGACTTAGAACAAGCTATAATTTCTCTAGATTTATTACTTGTATTGGGGATGAAGGTTAGAGCTGAAAAAAGTGCAAGTCCATCAACATCAAAGAGGAAGAGCAGATAGTCTTAAAAATGGAGTCTACAAAGACAGAGGAACAAGAGGGTTATGTAGCTCAGGGACGTGAAGGACTAGTTAAACCAATTCATAGAAGAACACGTGCACACAAATGTACAAAGGCGACCCAAATTAAGGAAATACAACACATTTCCAAAAATGTTTTTGGTCACAAGGAATATAACTACACCGCAGCAGTTTTGCGGTCAGAGGCAAGGCAGCGTGTATCTGTCAAGCATGATAACGCTCCTCTCGTCTCCATCATATGGTGGTTTCCACTTATACGCGGAAGAAAAAACAGAGTTCAAAGCTCAAAAAGGAAAAAAAAATAAAATAAAAAGTGTTTGCAAAGCTAGGGTAGAAACACAACCAATTTCGAGCACAACCCTGCAATACACAGCTAAAACGCCGACTGCTTAGGGACTGAACGCTTTGCAGACTGTGTATATTTACAACCAAAGCCATAACGTAAACAGCGACGGGGCTGATGTTTCCTACTTGTCCCATTAGCCTGCCATATGCCCACATTTCACCGCTTCCCCACAGCCCTCAGGCCTTCGGCACGGGTCGGGAGGGTTTGTTTATATATATTGGTTGATAGCTTTGCCTGGAATCCCATATGTTTATACACCGAATAAAGCACATCTCGTCTGGCCCATTTTTCTGTCCCCCTTGTCTCTGAACAGCCAGAAAAAAAAGTTCTTCTTAGCATACTGTAACGCATTTTTGTAAATACATGACTTCAGAAAGGCCTTTCCCGAACAGACCACCGCACACCCAAATATCTTTGCCGACGCGAAGTTTCGGATGTTCTCTCCGCTAGTGCTACCCAAGGCATCCCAGACAAGATAGGTACGTTCTTCTAGGAAACGCCACCACTTTTTATGTTGAGGTTCTGCTGCCAAGACCAGGCATGCAGGTTGAAGCTTTCAGGGAGATCTCCTTATTGAACTGTTTTCATATCCTTTTCCTAATTGTTATTTTGAATTATCAACTCTTGGCAGAATGTTTTGAGGAAAAAAAAACAAAACCAAACTTCCCAAGTACCCCAGGCTCTGCATAGGAAAAACCAAGAGAAGTTTTATGACCACCAGCAAATGCTTCAGAATGACCAGACAAATCGTTTGATCCTTTGTCTTGGAATTACGAAAAAATTGCAGTTATGAGGATTTAAGAGTGAAGACTACAATATAACCAGGTGCAGACATTTAAGATGCTTCTGAATGGCTACATTTGTACAAAGAATTAGAAACAACTGCCTCATTCTAAGGTATTTACGGGTTCAAAGTGTGCTTGGAGCAGGAGAGGAGTGACCAGGGGGATTTTGCTTTCAGGAAGGGAGATCAACTTACCTGGTAACTATAAAGACTTCATTAAACCATGAAAGCACGGATGTTCTCAGGTAGTCTACAGAGTGCTTCTCAGGTGGGTTTGCTTTGCACTCACTTTAGCCTATTTTTACCTTTATCACAGGGCAACAATCTCACTTGTAACTGGCATCAGAATTTCAAAAGAAAACTGCATTAAGTTGCCCTCCTGCCCTGTCCCTCCCGAAGACGCTCATCATCTGGGCTTTGAAAGCCTGAGTGTCTGCTGCTTAACCTGGTACTCTGCTTAATTAAGACTTTTTTCTTCTCCAGTGAAGGATGTTAATTAAGTGATAAATTTTCCAGAAGGGAAAAAAAAAAAAAGACAGCATCACTGACAAAGTATTGCATTTTTATTCCGGTTAGGAGGGAAAAAAACAGCCTAATTAACATGCGGTTTCTTTCCACTCCTGACCTTTACTAGAAAAAAGCATTTCAAGTGAGTCAAATGCGTACAAAAGAAGTGACAGCTGACATGCTGGCTGGAGGAGAGGGAGAAAGATACTTAAATTCCCTGGGAAACAGGAAAACATGCTGCGTTTTCGCCTACCATCTAGCAGGTTTAATGGCTTCCCATTCATTCAACACAGGAGAACCAGTCTCTTATCAGTGAAGTGATAAAAACCGGGTTTAATTTTCACAGGGCACTCGCTGTCCCCTTTGCTGTACGGCCCCACGAGTTTAACTCCTTAGGCGCCGCGGCACTGGCGCACATCGCGTGCCCCGCCGGGCAAGCGGCAGCAAGTCTCCTAGGTGCATGGCATAAACGCAATGAACTGAGAACTTGCCTTCACTGCTGTGGTCTACTTTGCCATTGCCTACTCTTTATCCAACAGAAGATGCTTTAAAAACAGCACTTGGACATTTGGATCAGACGTCCAGACGAGCGTATGTTGGTCTACGAGAAAACTCAGAATTGGAGCAATACAAGAACTTAGTTCCCGCAGCTTTATATAGACAAAGGTAGGTTATGCTTGTTATGAAGGAAAACATTATACGGTGAGTATCATGCCAAAATGCCCAAGTCCAAGCTGCAGCTTTATAGTCATTTCACAGAGAGGGAAACCTAAAGATTACTTTCTCCAAGTCCACAGATGTAAGGATTAACATTTTCTGGATTCAGACCAACATTCTGTATTTCTCTGTGCATCAGAAAATCTTGCTCAGTTTGACATAAAAAACAAACAAACAAAAAAAAAAGAGTGAAGGACAAACTAATATCAATTATTTACCAAAGTAAAATTCAGAGAGACCAAAGTAAATGCTTCAGAAAATGCTTCAGAGCCTTCTCTGCTGCAAGAGCATCCTGGGAATACGTCCCCCGTAGCCAAGGAACGCTTCCTTCCTCCCTGCATCTGCGCAGAGGGAAGGGACATGGTGATCTGCTCTGAGGTTAGAATCAGGGAATTCAGACTGGAAAGGGTTTCGGAAGGGTCTGGTCCAACCCCTGTCCCCAAAGAAAAACCCACTTAGATCAGGCCAAGGAGCTCCGACACACATGACAAGGTGTTCATTCATGTTCTCCCACACACGGGGAACCTGTGGAATTTTTATTTAAGATTTTCCTCCCCGTAAACAAACAATACTCTATTTCACACAGCAAATGCTTCCAAGCACCACTACTATTTTACGGGCGCTGACACCACACATTGTACCTGTGCACGAACTGATCTCATTAACTATAATTCCCTGAAAAACGCGTCAAAACACCGTTCATAGAACGAGATTGGCATGCAGTGGGAATTATAGCTGTGTCTTTCCAACTTCAGGAAGCTACTTTCACCCCAAATATATTCTTACTAAATAATCTTTTGGGGTCCAGAAACCTTCTCCAAGCACCTTTTTCATATACGTACACGTTTTCATGAGTTGGAAAGTTCTTGTTTTGCAGCAATCCTATGCCTGTATATTTTTGATAGCATAAGGTAAGTGAACTGAAAATACATTCAAGTCTGGAATACCTTAGCAAGTGAAAAATATTCAGGACAAGAAATTAACATCTACTCCCTCATTTTGGCTCCACGTTGACGTCAGCTGGCTGGCTACGGTCACGTTTTGAAGCATGTTAGATTGCAAACCTTTGTTCTTTCTACTTAAAGCACAACATCCACATTTCTGAATCTCTTCTACTGCAAGACATCATAGTCTGAAGATCTAACTGGAACACCAGCTTGTGTCCTTTACAAAGGACAGGGAAACTTGATATCTCACTTAGTTACGGCAAAAGTGGGGAAACAAAACCCAAACACATTCCACTTTAAACAGGAAGAAAACCTTGACATTCATATTTAATTGCTAACTTTGCTAAGGATATATAACATGCCGATTCCTATATTTTTCTGAGAGGGGCTCAAAAGTGCTGATAACTAATGCAGTGTCTTACCTGACTAAATTAACTACTCGGAAGACACACAAGGAGCAGACACGGGGTAAGTGGGTGCTGCTTTCACACAGGCGCATCCCCATAGCGCATTCGGAAGTTCCCAACATAGCTCATTTTCTGCTGAGCGCAAGCCCCGTTGTCAGTTTACAAGCGCTTCCTTAAGAAAGTCTGCTTGCCTCTTAAACCCCAATTTCTTACTAGAGGCAGTGAAGGAGAATCTGGAGAACTCCAAGCTTCACTGCCGTGTGAGTTTATTAATGTCCTTTTATGCACTTAAAGAAGGGTATGCTATTACAGACATTTTAGATATCACTTCACACATGATCAAGTGTTCTCTTCTGCAAGAAGTAGTATAGAAAAGTCTACTTGTATAGAAAAATATATGTAAGTACAGAAAATTCCTCGCTTCTTTTTAAGACTAGGATCAATGCTCTCCAAATAAACAAAAGATCAAAAGCAACAATTTTAAGCTAGCTCTGATCAGTCTGAAGCATATATTACCTGTTCTGCAGCACGGTTAACAGTATCCAGATCATACAGCTGGTCAGTGCCTTAGAAGCCCTATCTCAAAGAAAATGCTAGAGGACATCAGCCAAGAACTGCTCATAGCAGTCTTTAGAGTAGCTCACATACACTGTAAATACCAGAGCTGAAGACCGTGGACAAATCCTAAGTAACGAAAGCAGGCTACTTCTTTCATTAGGATTATATTTAGCTATGGGACGTTCCAGTCGCGTGCTTAAACAGGCGAGACTGTTTAGCTTCATCTGGCAGTTTATGCCGACCAACAACTTAGGTAACGTCAGTTAAACAAATCTGAACGACAAAGCCGTTACCCAGATCCCAGAAAAATGGCAAGTTCCCTCGCAGAGGGCACCCGGCTGAATTCAGGACAGCGCCATCAGAGTGCAAATCAGGTTTAATATCAGAATACGCCAATGGCAAAGGGGTTTGTCTTCATCCCGCTCCTGAATGCCACATGGATGAGCTACAAACGTTGCCCAGGGTTGACTATGAACTGAAGGGCTCAGCATTGATGCAAGAGTCAAGTGATTTAAGGCAGTTTTCATTCTGCAATCAACCGAGTAAGGTTTCAAAAGACACATTTGTAAGCTGTAATCAAGTTTACTAAGCATTCGCACCCTCCCTCTAGTAAAACCCTGAGCTATCAGTATTCTAACCTCAAGGCACAGAGTCCTCTTATCTGCAGACACTTAACTGGTTCCGAGTATCAGACGCCCAATCTAATCACCTCAATGAAGCGAGACTGTTTGTTGTTTCCTGATGCTGGTGCAGTGCAGGATGTTATGCCAAACATTTTTAAAATGAGATAATTGAGTGACAAATGATGCTTTTGCATGCATTCAAATTCCTGCTTGTTCAGAAGAGTGCTCCTTGTCAGGAGACTGGCTTCATCCCATGGAGAAGCATTTAACTAGATTGCCTTCCACTGAGGATCTGCAGACTAGTTTCTCAAAAAGTTTTTTTCCAAAGATTAAGCCTGCCTCATCCTTAGAAAAGGTTGGGAGAAAAGGCTGGCATTATTCTCCAGTTCTTTCCATTTATGCTTCTCTCTGACAGAAGTTAGGGGGGAAAAAAAAAGAAAAAACAGCATTTATTAGTTTTAACTCCTTTTTTTTTTTTTAGGTCACTACAGATTTTTTTTTTCTTTGTAGCTAGAAAACATACAAGAATGTCTCCAAAACACAGAGACGCAGCTCCTGTACGTTGCTAAAAAAGATGTGAACAACCAGGAACCCACTCCACTGAAGTAAGTGGGAATAAATTCATCTTCAAAACACAGAAAACCAGAGTTCCACAGAAAAGCAGAGCTGCCAACAGCTCAGCTGCTAGTGTTTCTCACAGAAGACAGCAACTCAAGTGTGTCCAGTGTTTAAATGCAACACAGAGACTAAAGCCTGCATGCCGAAGATCTCAGGAATATTAAAAGCAAACAGATTTGCATCCTAAAATATTGAAAACACTGTAAAAGGTTGGTGAGGATAACAAAAAAATCTTGTGTTCAGATTAGTTATTTAAAATCCTCAGACTATTCCATTAGAGAGCTCAAGGTTTAAACTACTTTCCAATTCTGTTTTCACCTTTCCTTAACCAACAAACGTGTGTTTGAAAGGGGACTGATTACATTTTTCTTTAGTACGAAGGAAGCGCATACTGAATGGCAAACCTATTTTTTCCCTTTTAGGCATTCTGCAGAAGTACGAGCTGCTCTCAGCCTCATCTGTGATGAGGAAGCAGGGCATTTTAATACACAGACCTTTTTAAAGAAATGCCCTTTGCAGAAATGCTGGATTATGTAACAGGTCATGCAATCCAAGGCAGGCTCGAGAACAAGTCATTCAGCAAAAATATACGTGCCCAAGAAGCATTATTAGAAAAAGGTACAACACATTTTAAAAAGCAAATCTGAGAGGTCAACTTTTAACGGAGCAGGATCTGCCTAACAACAATACGTAAAACACTGCCCCTGCCCCGGGGGTGCAGGTTAGAGGAGGGATGCTTTATTTACATCAAAAGTTTATGCTCTCCACAGCTGGAGAGAATCACTGCCTATTAACTCCAGAGAAACATCTCTCCAGCAGGTCAGGTCTTGATCTTCCCGGTCAAACAAGGTGCAGCGTACACATGAGCGGCAATGGACAACCCAAGACATGGAGAACACCAGACAGTGTTCTGCTTACAAGAACGAGGAAGGCAGGAAGGAAATTAAGAAGCAAGGATGCCACAATTCTTTTTATTTGCCAGATTTACGCTGCTTTGCAAACTGAGACACTTGTTTTAAGTTGCATTCTGCAATAGTTTTTCCCCCAAAACCATTTCTACAGCACCGTTTAGCTTCACCTCGCTCTGACATGCCTGTTACTCTAACAACATGCCTTTGGCCACAGGAAGTCACTGCTAACTCAGACGTCCACAGCGAGCTGTCTCTCCATACCTCACGCTCTGTATATAGGACATTCCAGTAGAAATAGCTTTGTCCTTCACACTACTTTGTGCCAGTATCTGTAGCTGCATCTGAGCTGCGTCATAAATCGGATCCTTCTTTGGACTGGTGGCTTGACCTCGCAAGGCCTCCTGACTCTGGTTTGATACCTTGCACGCAAATAAACTTCTAAGGGCAGCTCCTACACAGCGTCAAATATGGCTATTTATGAGAGAAAACTCAAGCTCAGTATTAGGCAAGATTAATACAGTGTCTAACAGTGATTGCCCAGATTGGGTACTTTAACCACTTAGATCTGGTGACTTTGCCCCTGCGCCTCTCAAATTATGTGCAGAAGGGCAACAACAGCAATAACTTCACTCAAGGTTAGAGTAATCCATTTTTGAGCTTCTGGGTTCTCTATCTAAGAAGAATAACCTTACAATGTTAAGGGCAGACTGGAATTCTCAGCTGACATTTCGGCTTTGATCACCCCAAGACTACCCCCTGCTCCTCTTTACGACAAAGGCCGCAGTTCAGCTAAGGGATACGCACATTCAGACTCTTCAAATGGGTAGAATAAAACAGAGAAGATAGAAAACGCTGACAGAAATCTGTTCCTTTGTTCAGTGTAAGCATGAATATTTACCAAATAGCAACGTCAATTTACCAATGCTACGTACAGAAGAAAAATAACTGTATTTGCTAGAATGCTTCCGAAAGAATGACAGAAGCCTGCCAACAGTTCAGTAAGCAGTAGTCAAACACTCATTCATCAGAAATTCTTCTGATCTTTTGAATTCAGCAGCAATATTGTCACATCACCGATACAACACTTCATGCGGATAGCTTGATGGGAATAAAAACCAGAAGCTTGAGAGGCAAGGTTTAAGATGACTTCATGGTGAAATTCATGAGATAGGAAAGAAGAAGAAAAAATACCAAACGGATCTGCAAGATCTCAGGGGCCTGCACTGTTAGAATTGATGTCTGGACTACTCGAGATAGCTGTGGTTGGGTCCCCTGGTCCAAGTGCCTCCTTGAGAGCACCCAAAAGCAAGAGCTACCACTGTAACTACTTGTGTCGCCTCATCAATAAGACAAGCTTAAGAACCTACTCAACACATATTTTACCTCTTCCTCATCTCAGGCCCAAGAAAAGCTCACTAGAATTGCCCGCTGTGCTTAAACTGCCTTACTGAACAGGATGAGCACCTATACAGTCAGTATGTACCAGTCCTATGGGACACTGAACCATCATGCCACTGCATGAGTGAGATTTATTTAAAAGAATGTTAGACATTTTAGAGATTCTGTAGTGTTTGAGAAGAATATGAATGGTGATCTAAATAATTTGGTTAAATTATTATTTTAGTATTTTGGAATTGTCTCTCTGAACTGAACTAAAATTGAAAGGTACTTATTCATCTATTTTATACCATAGCACTGTAAAACATTGTTAAAGAGTTGTATATAACTGCACTGAACAGTCTTTCACATGCTCTTAAATCAAAGACCACGTTTAAATTGTACGGTATTTTACAACAGCATTAAAAGGTATTTTTCAAATACCTTATCAAAGGTCAGATCAAAGCATCAAAAGAACTTATCCTGTACCTGACCTTTAACAGCGATGGCCTCGGGAAGAACATAAGAACAGCTCAAACATTTAGCGATGCTCCCCCAGCGTACACTTACTCTGCCAGCCTTCAAAAGGTTGCTACTGAGGGATTTCCTAAAACAGAGGCGATGTTTTTATAACCATCTTAGAGCAAGTTTACATTTCCACAAAAAACCTGAAAACTTTATTTAGTAGTTTTCCATCTCATTTCAGTTTGCAAAGGAAGACTACAGCAGGATATTTGGAAAACCCTTTGGGAAATATAAATCCGCCTTTTTGTCACATCGAAGGCCCAAAACAGCACAGCAGCAATGCAGGACACGGCACACTCATTTGTACCATGACACCGACTGAGCGGCCAATGCCAGGTTAACACCCGATAGGTGCCAGAAAAAGAAAAGGATAATCATCTCTGCAGTAGTTTCCAGCCTAGAAGAGGCACAAATAAAGCGATAATGAGCAAGAAGAAAGAAAAAGAGAATGAGAATGTTTGCCAGTGGCCTACATGCAATTTTTTTCAGCAAAACAGTTTAAACTGTATAGGAGGTCAGTGACCAAAAATAAATAAATAAAGCCCGCATCCTATTGTGAAGGTAAGACTGGAGAAGATGAAGAAATGGGGAAAAGCACATGAAGAATACCATAAGCAGTACTGTGTTCATCCCTCCCCTTTCGCAGTTCCTGCCGTGGTCGTTATTTATAGCTGCTTCACAGCTATTTCTCCCTGCCCTGTCTGTTCTGCTCTTCTCCCAACTACTCCCTCCTTAGAGGCCTAAAATGACTTTCATCTTACTCTACATGGCTCAAGACTAAGGTCCTTAAATTGGTCCCGACAGCTCTAGAAATAGGAGCTTGGAGACTCTTAGACCCCAAACATGCAGCTTTGCACAAACCTAACTCTTACCTTTAAATAAGACCATAAATCACTACAGACCTCACAGCAGATTGCTCAAAAACTTGTCAATTCAAAATTAAATTTTAACAAATCAAATTTGAAGGTGAATCATCAATACTTAGTCTGATGCTAAGCTCAGTACTCTTAAAACCGAGGGGAGCTGTAAACTATCCCATTACTTGAAGCAGTTGTTTCAGAAAGCAAACAGCCAGGAAGAGACCGTTGCATCGCTTCGCACTCCATCCTTTTTGTCACCGCTACCTTCAAAACCTTCATTTATTAACACCTAAAATTCTATGCTTTGGCTTCACAGTAAACATCAGCAAAATCCATACTTGCAAAACTTGAAGTATGGAGAGCTAATTGTGACTGTGAAGAGAAACCCACCGGACCCTCTAAAAGACTACGAGAAACTAAAATATATTTATATACATAAAGAGTTACACTGCAACCAAACTAAACACAAATAATGAAAACATTTATACTACTGTCATGTTGACAACAAGCAGAAAAGCTCTCGCAGGACAGAACTGTTAGTGTCAGGTACTCAAGCGTCATCTTCTCAACACCTTCTGCATAAAGAAAGAAACAGCATAAATAGGGCAAAGCTCAAACACTTCTGAAAGTGCAAAGGTCAGAGCTGATAGCACTTATATTGAAGGGTGAAGGAAAAAAAGGAGAAAACCCAAAGGTGAAGGCAATCTAAAGCATCATAAAACCCAAACATAGCAGAAGGGAGAGCAGACAATCTTGTGAAGTAGCACGAGAAGCTTTTAGGCAATTCTGCAGACCCTGGTGCCAGACCAGACACAAATGGTCATCCCCAGGCGCACGCAAAAGGGTGACGCTCGTGAGAGCGGAGGGCAAGGACCCAGAAGGAAACAAGATAAACTGCCATCACTGGCAGTCTTCGTTTCTAGATTACAGGGACCAAATACACCACTTCTCAAAGTGAAGCGCAGGAAGCCTAAAGGGAGCGGCAATCTGATCTTTCCCCCATTGCCACCCAAAATGCAAGCAGAGTTCCCTCCTAGTACTGATAGTTAACAGCAGTTACAGAGCAACTGTTAAGAAGTTCTCCAGGTATGCCTGAAATGCCTAGCTGTTCAGCCAACTGGCAAAGACCGTTCTCTCCTCTGCCCTCTGGAAACATCCGCACCCATTTCTCCAGCACACCTGAAACACGCTCAGATTTTACTACTAGGCTAGTTACAAACCCTTGCTTCTAATGCGATTGTTCATATTATACAACTTCCCAGCCAGCGATAGCTCTGCCACTTGTTAGATTTTCTTAAAGCATGAAAATGCAGAAAAAAAATCCGTCGGACTGAGCAAGCCCGGTTCCCAAGACACGCGAATGTGGCAGCGGAGTCCATCCAGGGGAGACTGCCAAAGACATGGCGCAGGCTGCTCCTCAGCCCCGAAAGCTGCGTGTTCAGCCGCTTCGGGATTTTGAAATCGCTTCCCCAAGGCACCTCTTGGAGCGAAGCGGTAAGCCTCAACCGCAGCTAACTGCCAAACTCATTGCTTATGTAGCCTCGCAGTCATAACGGGGAAAAAACGTTTGCTGCAGAACCCTTGTTACCATATGCAGACACTGAACACGACATCTCCCTTAAGGCAAGGGGCCGCCCTTCATCGCGCCACGGAAAGCTAGGTGGTATCACTGACCATAGTAGTTCACAAGTCGCATTTACCTCCCCCTCCGATGACAGTTACCTGTCAAGTTTTTAGTTCTTCCTCACCTTCTCATCCAAAAATCTATTAATTATCCTTTAGTGTATTAGGAATAACATGCAAAAGAACCACATCCAATTCTCATACTGCCTTTCACAATCTTGGAGCCGGTGTCAAGGCAGCTTTTCCTTTCCAAGGCAAGTGACCCTAATGGCCAAAGCCATTATTAAAGCCACCTTCACTGCTCTTCCAATTCTGGACTGTAAGAGCAATTTCAGATTTTACCGAAGTGAGGTATCATCTAATATTTTGTAAACTTAGGACAGTTGTTAAATACTGTGCTTGGCACTACAGAAAGACATAGGCTTTTTAACCCGAGGAGACTTGCATGAGTTTAATGAGACTAAAAGAAACAAGCTGAACTCCAATCTGGAACTGGGTTGGACTAGATGATCTCCAGAGGTCCCTTCCAACCTCAGCGATTCTGTGATTCTGTGAACTGCATTTAAACCAGTTTAGTATCACTTAAGTCATGCTTAACCACTTCAACTATAGCCTAAATCGATTAAAATGTTTTTACATTTACAGCTTGAACCTGTTAAGGTAGATTATTTAACTATCACACAGCTTATCTAACATAAACTAGGTCAAAAAAATTTAGAAGCTATCAGTCAGCACAATATCTATCTCTTTTTTCTTTTTTTTTTTTTTAATCACTCAAGTGTGTATGTGGGGTTTTTTTCTGTTTGTTTTTAACTCCTGCTGCTGCCTTCGCTGAATTATTTCAATCTGCCTTTGCTCTGCTATGATGTCCTTTGGGAGCCTACTGCACTGACAAAATCGTTGTCAAGCTCTTTTGCTAGACATTTAAGCTCAATTTTTTCTTTCTCGGTTCCAAATGTAGCCTTTTGTCAGTCTTACCAACCGCTCAGAATTAAGTCTTTTTTTTCCCACTTGTGCTACTACCTGAAGTTACGGACTCATGGGATCTTTTCAAGTCTTCCCTTTTCTAGTCTAGAATAGCCCCCCTTCCTTTTATGTTCTCGTGTCTTCAACATGCTTCTTAGAGACTGCGTGTAGTAGTTTAGGTTTCCAGACAAGCGCACACGCTCTAGGGAGAGCCACCGTGATCCCTACGTATACTCAAACCCAGCAGTGGTTCCCGTAGCAATGCAGTTACGGGCAACAAGCTCAGGAGTACTTTGGCTTAATAGATTCATTAGTGTGATATTTTAAAACATTCAATGTAGAACAAACCTATACAAATTAAAGGATTCTAAAACCTGCTTTATTCTTCATTCAAGACAGAACAAGACATTACAATCTTATTTTTCTATACAGACACACCTCACATGGCAAATTTGTTCAGTTAGTTACCTGCTGTTAGTCTGGTTTGGATGCTATCACTTGGAAAATTTGTTCTTTGAGAAAGTCACACCCCACCTGTCTTTTATTTGTGTGTGTTTATGTGTGTGTGTGTGTATATATACATACATATGTATGTATGTGTATGTAGACACACATAAGAGGGCTTCCAATCTGTTATCAACAGCTAACATAGTTTATAAAAACATTGCATCCAAGCCTTCTCTGGAGACTCAATCATTAGATCAGCACCTAACGTCCATCTTGCATCTTACTCTCAAAATACTTCTAATTCCAAATTATGGCAGAGCTCTACAGCTTCCGATGCCAGATGATGAAGAACCCTTCACAGCTTCAAAAGCTACTGTCTTTTTTCCTTGAATGAGTTTGCGTCAGCACGGAAGTTGTGACTTCAACCACAGAGATGACCCAGAAAAGCTTCAAGCTTATCAACCTGGAATGACTTTTCAGAAGTCTACAATAGTTATCTTACTAGGGGGGAAAACACTTTCAAGTTTTGACACAAATACAGACATTCAATCCAGGCTGAAATTATACTTAGATGTATTTAGATTGGATCTTTTAAGACAACATAAAAAAGACAATGCAGTACCAGACCATAAAAAAGTATTTAACTCCTAGAGTAAAATTCTATTTAATATATCAAGTAAGATTTTTGAAGGCACATAAGTATGTTTCAGATAATTACCACATTTTAAGAAACTGGATCTGATTTTTAATACGGACTTTTGATAATTTCTGAGTTATGTTTTAACAGCCATTCTAACCCCCTCAACTTTATGCAAGTCTGGTTTCATATTTGTGCATTAACCCCCTCTTTCCTCCCCAAAAAAAGATGCAAGTCACCACAATCTTTCTGAAATACAAATAAACAGTTCCTTTTAAAATGAGTTTTACCAAATACGCAAAGGCCATCCTCAAGCATCTAATGGACTGAACTCATCCACCGTGTATAGAATCAGATTCTAAATCTGCACATCTAGTTCATTGCTTTGAGACAGAAGTAGCACCTGAATCACAGATGGGTTCCTGCAAACAACCTGCACAACTCTGACACGCTCGGAAGGTTCAGGTGAACAGTAGAGCCTGGAAGAAGCTCCTACCATCACATATGCCATTCAAAGCGGCAGTATTATAGTGACAAGGACCTGGTCTTGGGGAAGAGCTCTAGGAACACGTCAGAGATTGCTTCGGAAAGTTAGATGCTGTCAGGTTGTTGGGTTTAATTAAAGCCATCCTACAGTACTTGTGGAGGACTCCTAATTTTACTAAGGCTTTTAATACTGCCCCATACAAGAGTCTCATAACCAAAAATAAAACTCTATCTCTTAAAAAACACACACATGGTTCATGAAGCTACATTATAGTAAGTAAATGAGTAGGTGGAAAACAGCCTAATATAAGACCAATGATGGGCTAGAAGCAAGCTGAAGTAGTGGTGGGTGCTCAAGAAGATAGAATAAGATTTCAGAATAATTTTGACTACTGGGATAAAACATCAGAACTAGATAAGATGCCTTTTTAGTAAGAACATACATGAACTACTTGGTTTAGGTAGCAATAGAACGTGAAGAAGCAGCTCTGCACAATAAGATCTGACGACCACAAGGGATCCCGCTGGACGTGAGTCAACAATGTTATATTGTACAAAAGCATTTGTATGATGATGCAAACAGGAATGCCATATGCAAGACACATTAAGTGATCCTTCCACTCTGCTGAACTTTGGTCTGGTCCCAACTGGAATCGTGTCCAGTTTTACATATCACACTCCAAGAAACGTGACTGGAGAAAATCCACAGAAAAGCAACAGGAACGGTCAAGAAGATGCAACTTATGAAGAACAACCATGATAATTAACCTGGAGGAGCGCTGAAAGTAGCTGCTGATGACAAGTAAATACACTGCTCCCCATATCCACACCGTTTAGAATAAGGAATAAAAAGCCTAAAACGATAGCAAAGCGGGTTTAGGTTAGATTCATGGAAGATCTTTCCAGCTAATAGATAAGCAGAAACAGATTATCGACCTTTCATCGTAACAGATTTGTGACCGGGAGCTGGAGCACCTCCATCATTAGAAGAACAGCACAAACACAGTTGCTCTGGCTTTGCAACAGAAGGATGAATCACAGGCTAGCGCTGTCCCTTACAACGCTGTGTTTTACAATTGCCTCCTCTAAAGTAGTACTTACAGAGAGAGAAGCGGCTCATTGTGAAGGAGAGAATGCGCCTCATTCATGAGCGTAACAGCAAGTAGTCTTCATAAAGCATCATACTGTTAGGGTACGTAAAGCTCTGAGCAAATGTCACCATTTAAAAGTAGTTCCACTGAGTTCCTGGGTTTGAACTGTTTTTTGCCAGAATGAAAAATACCGTTTGAGATGTTTAGTACCAGTGCTTATTCCCTCCTAACCTGTTAGCAGAGATCTGCTAGAATTTATTGCAGTTTTCAAGTGTATACACATTAGTCATATTGCTTGTATTTAAGTTTCCTATGGGGGAGTTGGAGGAGGAAGAAGAAAAGAAATGGTGGGAAAGAGAATAGAACTTTGAACATTTTTCTCCATGCTCAGCCCACACTCAGTCTCCATAAATGCTGCATGAAACTGTTTCTAAGTTTTACCTAGGGACCATTAAAATCATTTGTCAGAATACAATCAGCGCAAAATGGATGAGAACCAGCAGTCAGAAAGAGCATTGCAAGCATAAAAGGAAGATTTTCTGCTTGCATTTTTAAGAGGAGACAACTACTCCTCAATTTTGTGGTCATTTCTATACTGGTTTCTGCCATCAGAAAAGCCACATTATGTTTTTAAATCAGCTAGATCCCTCTCATTCATCCAATCAGAGTATGAAAAGAGCAGATATAAAACAAGTACCACCTAACTTAAATTCCTTTATTTGTCCTTATGTCTAGCTTTGAATATCCTATGTAGCTTTATTAAATCAGCATTCACAATATTTTAAAATAAGTGATGTTTAAGAACTCACTCCTCTACATAAAACGTGACTGAGTTTGTTTTCAGATGCACTTTGCCAGACCAGAGCTCTGAAAAGGGAAGCACTAACTTTAAAAATTGACAACAAATCAGCTCACGTTGGTGCACTGGAGAAACGCTGGGGATTTAACAGGGGCAGCGCAAGCATCTATTTTAGACAACAGTAAAAATATAGCCATGCTCCTTTAAATCCAAACACTCCAAAGTGAAAGCATTAGTACACTGAAGTCTTTATTTTTAAGCAAGTAGCTGGAGAAGCAAATATATTGCTACGGTTAAAAAACAGCAACCAGAAAAGGCATGTCATTTTAACAACAAACATCCAGGTCAATCAGGAGAATAGCATCTGGTTTGAAGCGCTAAAGTAATTTTCCAACAAAAATCCGTTGGGAAGTATGGGTTTACACGGATCTTCTTTACAGACTGACTTTTTCCAGCTGTTCCTCCTCATGCTTCCTCATCTCTCTTCTCTCCCTCCCTTCTGCCACCTCGTCTAAGCCACGCTCCGCAAACAAGCGACAAACTAGTATGCATCGGAAACGCAGTCTCGCAGAACCTGACAAGTTTCTCAGAAGACTCCTCAGGAAAAGTTTAAATTTCTGACATGTAAATTTTTCTGTGATCTTCAGGTGTTTATGTAAGAGCTCTAAAAAGAATGCGTACAAACGCCCCCAAAAACAACTTACAGTTTTATTAGGCTTAAATCTGTAGGTGATTCTAATTACAAATATTCTGAGCTACATTAATTCTAAAAAAAGAATCACTGGCAATTCAGTGGCGATCTCTTGTCAGAAGCAGAAGAGAGGCCGACTTCCTGCAGACACTCAGGATTCCACAGCACATATTTTATGGTGAAGCAAGTGGTTTCATCAAACACTGTGACCTCTCCTGCAGTTTCAACAGGTACATTACTGTTCATTTTTCATCCTAAGCTGCCATAGTGTTATTCTACATTCAAAAACACTTTGGAGCATCGCCTTCCACTACAGCGATGGCTACGTATCAATAAAAGATGGTGCGATTCTTGGGTACGCGCTCCGGGATCCTTCGAAGAGCGTACCTGTCACTACTCACATAGGGATTTTTAACCAAGTTGTCACTGATGTATTTAGACGTACCTATTCAAAGAACAATATTTTTCCAATGACTTACAAGAAGTATGCACAGTTCAGTAAATGGCTGTACACATGCTTCATGTGAAAGCACAGAGGAATTGTTCTGCTTCGGTAAGCGTCTCTTTGGCCATTACTAGCCGAAAGAAAACAGCTCCTACAATCTTGCCTACAATCTTTAAATTCCTTTTCACATTCAGGTTGGAGTAGCACTTCAATTAGCAGCAATAAACCTTTTTCAGAAGGATCTCCACCTTTCCCTTTGCTTTACACAATTTCAGCGCTCCGCTCCTTTTCGAGACCACTTTCACGCACCTATGCACATTTCCTTCTATCTCAGCCCAGAAACTCAGTCTCCCTTACCATATAATTGCTAGGATGTCCCTAGCTAACCAAATAAAAATTAATGAGCTTTCAGAATATATCTGGGGTCTCCAGTCTTACCTCATGCTAACATTTGGTACTGCTTGGCTAACTTCATGTCAGCAATGGGAGTCCTGACTAACACATGGAAAGCCTAAAGCCTTCCATCCACCTCCAAAAATTTATTCCATTTTTGAGCTTCAGACATGTAACCACTGTCAAACAACAAGTGTTTGCACTGCCCATCAACTGGCTACTCAGAATTTTTATACCAGCTGCCAGCACTTGACACCTTGCTTGCTAACTCCGCACAGGAACAGCTTCAGGCACACGACCCATTTAGCTCGCATTTCTGAAGACCGCTCACCTCCCTCCAGCCAACTGAAACGGGAAACATAACATAGGCAGATAACTCTGCCAGGATGCTGCTCAGATAGCAGAGCTGTCGCAGCAATCAGACTGCATCCCTGCAACAGAGAACCAGACTTTATCCGCACCACCATCCAACCAGCGCGTTCCTGGGAGCTCGCAGGACTCGGATGCTTAATTCCCACTGAACTCCAGTGGAATTTGCCCAGACTCCT
This sequence comes from Apteryx rowi, assembly GCF_003343035.1. Lineage (NCBI taxonomy): Eukaryota > Metazoa > Chordata > Aves > Apterygiformes > Apterygidae > Apteryx > Apteryx rowi. The sequence goes on from NW_020449085.1 coordinate 2,039,447, forward strand.
TTAGGCTCCTCACAAAGTGCCTGGTCTTGCAGGAAGCCCACAATTTTCATTCACATAGTGTGGCTACCAAAGCTGCATCTATTTGGTTAACGTAGTCAGACATGGGGCTCAGTTCTGCTTCAGACTGCAAAATCTGCATATACTGAGGCAATAACTCATATCTTGGATCTTCAGGCCATTATTACTATAATCTACATTTCTATTACAGTTGTCAAACACACTGAAAGCCTCATGGTTATTCTAGAGCATGCAGTCAGTGAAGCTGACCTCATGCTGCAAGGTAAAATTCTCACCTCAAGAGAGGGCAACTGCTAGGTCTACATAGTATCTGCAGAGCAGAAAGGAGGGAGGGAGAAAGAATGAGAAAGGGTGAAAACTTGCATTCCACTGTTATAGTAATAAGGTATCGTTTCCATCTAGACAGGTTTTCCCAGCGCACACAAATCTGGGTCTCCTGTGAAGCAAATACCCCTGACCTTTATAGCGTCGATACGCTAACGCGTTCCCTTTCTCAGGTCTACCATGATGCTGCATAAGAAAGCACTCACCAGAAGGACTCTGCTTACGCACTTTGGGAGTGCACAGAACTGACTTCACGGTGCACATTCAGCTTTAGGATCACATGATAAGACATGCATTTTTATAAGCTCCGCAGGATCTTCCTCCAAGTGCTAGGACTGCACTCATTTAGGCCAGCCTCTTGGCCCCGCTTCATTCTGCCACTAATTGTCATGCACTTGGCTGCAAACTCATCAGGGAGGAGGTATGCTATGCTAGATTTAGATCACACTACCCTATAAGAACCGGAGCAGGGTTTTTTTCCCTTCCGTGGTCCTATCAGAGGATCCCTTTAGTTGCTAAGAAACTACAATTTTATTGCATTATAAATCATTTAAAGCAGCTCAGCAGATGCAGCTTTAGTAGGCGGGAAGCGATGTTCCATTTTACCAGGAGCGCTCCGCACGCCGTTCGGGGCATCGGGCGCCTCCCGAGCGCCTCGAGGGGGGCAAAAGCGAGCGGCCGCCGCGTCCCGGGCACCGCTGCCCCTCGCGCGCCGCTCCCCCCGCCCGCCCGCCCGGGCCACGCGGGAGCCTCCTCCCGGCCGGCTGCGAGCGGGGGCGACCGGCGCGCGGCACCGGCGGCCCCG
>NW_020449085.1:2041244-2044006 GCF_003343035.1 Apteryx rowi
GGGGCTGGCGGTGTTCGGCAAGGGAGCGGGGCAACCGGAGCCCGGGCGGCGCAGCGCCGGGGCCGCGGAGCTGCTGCGCGGGCGCCAGAGCAGCGAGTGCTTCGTTCCGCAGCCCCGAAATAAGTTGAAACGCGAGTTCGCGTGTCGCCGCGGTCCCCCCGCGCCGCTTCTCGGCCCGGAGCTTGCGTGGCAAAGGGATCTCGCGTTCCGCGAAGCCGCGACCCGGCACACGAGGTGCTGGCGGCAGCGACCGCGAGGGGACATGCGCCGTCCCGCAGCCGCGAAGGTGCTGGGGCGCCGGGGCACACGCCACCTGCGAGGGGCCTGTCCGTGCCCGGCGCCCGCYGTCACGCCACCCCGGGGCTGCCGTCACGCCACCCCGGGACACCACTCTGTATAAAAACATATAGCGCTTATGTATTTCCCAGGAGAGGGTGCTTTGCGGGGTGGGCGCTGGGCTTGCGGCTGCGGAGCTGGAGGGCCGAGGCCCCGCAGTCCCCGGAGCGCAGGAGTTTGCCCGGCTTAGCAGCAGAACTGGGCGCAGGACGCGCAAGGACCAGCTCCCGCTTCAGCGGACCAGCCTGGACGGCCCCGCCGCAGGGGCTGCGGCGCGCGCCGACAGCCGACGGCCGCGGTTCCACCCTAGGCTGGCCCCATGAACGCCGGGCAGCTCACCCAAGTTCTCTCTTTATTTCCCTGTCTGGAAAATACAGATATGCTGCTGCTCTGGTTGCTCTGGTGATCCCAGCCGAGTGTAAACCCGGTTTAGCTGCCCATTTAAGCCAGATTTCTGACAGCTCTGAATCACAGGACGGCACAAGCGGTTGGAGCGTGCTGCCGAATGCGAATCCATCGTTCTAGCGTGCATCTGAGGCGGGGAGATACAAGATTTGCAGAAGGCTGTGGGAGGGACCGGCACAGAAGGATGCTAACAAATGTGGAAAATCCCTTGAGAACAGATTTTCTGCTTTCTGCTGAGAACCCTGCTTCCAGTCTAGAAATCCCAACAGGATCACACTCCTAAAGGAGTGTCCAAGGAGTGTCTGATACTCCTTATCCTCCCCTCTAGCCAGAGAAGCGGCTCTGGGAGACTGCTAATGCCACTGCAAGCTGTATTGCCCTTTGCAGGGAAACCTTCCCTGCCATTAAATCCCATTAAAATAAATAATTTCTTAATTCTCTGCCTTTACCTCCCTGATCATGGTTATTCTCTGCTGATCCTTAGCAAGCTGAATCCAAGTCCCTTTATTGTCGGCGGGTCTCAGAAACCAGCCCGAAAAGGAAGGTCTGACACACCATTTCCGCGAAAACCCTGCTACTCAACTGAGGCCAACGAAATCGCTGCTTGAGCACCTCAAGACTTTGATGATGGCCATGGACTTGCAACGGCAGCTTCCTGTTGCCAAGGCCGCACAGGAGAAACGTTTAGGCGTGGTTTTAGTTCTTTATGTAATCAGGGTTGTCCCTAGCTCTCCAAGGATGCCACGGTACTAAATTTGATCTGCATCAGATATTCCACTGTGCCGCGTATCCTGCGCTTGAGAATTTCCATGGTGTACTTCCATGACTCACTCTTCTTGCCAGCTGAATCATCTGTGACACTACTATTTGTTTTCCTGCCAAGGTGCAGAAGCACCCTCCTTTTTTCTCCCCGTTTATGGTGCTGTGGAACGTTTCTGACAGGAGCACTTGAAAACCAGCAGGAATCGGCAAGGGGAACCAGCAAGCAAGGCTTCGCGCGGTGGTGTCCTTCCTTCTGCTTTCCGCGTGCTGTTTTGCCTGCTCAACGTTAGCACCAGTGGATTTTGCTGTAACTCTCATTTTTGCAAACACCCACTCAGTATTAGGCCTTACCTACACTCGAGTGTTTTCCAAGTTTGGAACTAGTTAGTGATGCACTTGCCGCTGAGCCTGGTTCGTCTCTGCGCAGGAATACTTGTTCCGTAACCATGGCAGCTCGCCGTGAGTCATCCTGCCAGGGGCCCGGGCCCAAGTTAGCAGCCTTTTTTTCCTCTAACCAGTTCAGTGCACTGCTGTTTTGCTAGATCTTCTCCGCACCGTTGCGTAAGGCGTCCACCAGCTTTCTCGCTCCCCTGGTCCTGTCCCGGGGGCAACGCCGGTCTCGCCCCAGCGCGTGCGCCCGCCAGGCGCTGTGCCGGCTGGAGCGCCGGGCCGGGGCTTCCCACGGAGGCTCGGCTCGGAGATGGTTACCCGGAGCGGGTAAGGAAGAAGGGCGGACTCGGCACAACACGAGAAACCAAAGCGGAGGATTGCCACGGCCTGCCACAGAGGAGGGCCGGTGATGGACCCAGCCTGAAGCCTGCTGTGGTCTTCAAGAACCTTTTGAGGGACAAAACAGGGTTAATACCAGGTCTGTAGTGTGCATGGGCTGTATGGATACAGTAAGATCCGTTCTGCCGTATTTGGTGCCCTGCCATGGCTGGTATGGAAGAAGAAGCTGCTCTTTTACTGTGCAAGACTGTTTCCTCTTACAACAAGTTGTGCTTATAGCGAAGCTGCTGCGTAGAAAAACAGGATTTGCCAATCCTGGATCCACTGTAATATTTATTCACCATAATGGCTTGATAGTGAGAAAAGAACAGGTTTTTTATTACAAATTCCACCAGACTGAATCTTTAAAGCACAGGCCTTATGGGTGCAGTCACCTTCTTTCGAATCTACTACAGAAAAGTTGAAAACTGTGGAAGAATGGTTAAGTGAAAAGGGGCATGATCTCTTAGAAGTGAGCAATCCTGTCTTCA
>NW_020449085.1:2045316-2061168 GCF_003343035.1 Apteryx rowi
CTACCCCTGTGGGGACAATGCCGTCCACGGCACAGCTGTTCAAGATGTTTGAGCAGCTATCTGAAAAGCTGGAAAAGCTGGAACTAAGAAAGGGGGGGAGGGACCTTCCCCCATGCATGCAACTCCCTAGTGGGTTTGTCCCGAGGGAGTCCCGGTGGAGTGGGATTATCAAAGATGCCATCGTTGAAGGGCAATGGCAATCAACCCCCGCGACGGGTGGGCCGTCGGCCTTGGCCTTCCCGATCCTCTACCAAGGGGGAGATAGGAAATGGGAGCCACWYGATTGGAAGATCCTTCAGCAGGCCCGTAATACGGTGTCTACCTACGGCATCAAGTCCGAGGCAACTCGGCAGATAGTTAGTTGGATATTTTCGGCAGATTTGATGTGTCCGTATGACTGTAAGAACCTGATGAGACTGCTGCTCACGCCAACACAGTACCTTCTGTGGGTGGCCTCATGGCAGCAGCGCAGCACGGAGGAGGCCATGCGGCATCTAGGCCAAGATGACCCCTTGCGAGGGGTCACACCAGAGATGCTGGTTGGGGAAGGAGCCTGGTCCAACTATCTGGACCAGGCCAATTACCCCCCATCCATGCTCCAGCTGTCAGCCCGTCTGGCCTTCGACGCCTTCCTTGCCCTACCAGGGGGAGGCACTCCATCCTTCGGGAACCTGATGCAGGGCGTGACCGAGAAGTACAGTAATTTTATCGACCGCCTCTGGGAGGCGATAATGCAGCACCCTGACCTCACGGARGACAGTAAGAATCAAATGTTTAAGGTGCTCGCTTTTGACAATGCCAACAAGGTCACGAAGCAAATTCTGGCCAGCCTGCCAAAAGGCGCTGGGGTGGAAGAGATGCTGATGCGGGTTGAAAGGGCCGAGGCGCAGAGGCAAGGTGCCACCGTTGCAGCCGCCGTCCAAGGCGCTGTTGCTGCAGTGGTACAAAAAGACCGCCGGCCTAACCCTAAGCGTCGCCCGTTGGACGCCCCCTTTAAGGGTCGATGCTTTCGATGCGGTGAGGCAGGACACACCCGACCTAATTGTTGCACCCGCACCGCGGTGTGGTGTGACAACTGCCAGAGGAACACAAAAGGGCTAAGACGACAATTCGGTTTAACAGAGAGTGAGGCCCGAGGCATTGCACAGGCCTGCCCAAGATGCGGGAACCATGGCCCAGGCATTGGGCTTGGGGTAAATCCAAAAGGGCTGAAAGCTCTAGAATTATGGCAAATGGATGTCACTCATGTTCCAGAATTCGGTCGATTAAAATATGTACATGTAACCGTTGATACCTTCTCGAAGATGATATGGGCAACTGCATTACCCGGAGAAAAGGCACATCATGTGTGTAAACACCTGTTGGCCTGCTTTGCCGTGTTGGGCGTGCCTGAACGCATAAAAACGGATAATGGACCTGCCTATGTCAGCCAAAAATTCAGGGCGTTTCTGKCCCGATGGGGAGTTGATCATGTTACAGGAATCCCACRCTCACCCACYGGACAGGGCCTAGTGGAGCGCACCCATCAAGTGTTAAAGGACTACCTAAGGAAGCAAAAGGGTGAGGAGACGGACGCACAGCAGAGGCTGCACCGTGCGCTCTTCACCCTGAATTATCTCTGTCTCRTGGGCGACCGTGAGGAACCCCCRGTGATMATTCACCACCAAAATCTTAAGTTTGATAATACAACAACATTACCACAGTTTAAAGTAATGTATCGGGACCCAGTCTCCGGAATACGGATTGGGCCYGCCCCTGTTGTCTTTAATGGTCGAGGTTATATGTGTGTCTCCRCAGATCGTGGTCCAGTGTGGGTACCCAGCAAGAACGTGAAGCCTGTCTTGACTCACCATGACTCATCTAGCGAACAAGAAGACAGAGATCCTGATTCTGGGAATACTGTTCCCAGTGGTAATGACTBTCCACAAGATTGAGCACAGACAAAATATGCGGGTTACCTGGGCGAACAAAACAGGGCCACAAGCCTTTTGTCTGTCGCTAGCTTCTGCTACGCAGCCCTTTAGAACCTGCCTGGTAGGAATCCCCGGCTATGATAAAAGCGAATTTTCTGAGTATAGCAGGGGGAGGTGCAACAGCAGTATGCCTGCTAGTAACTGTAGTGCCGCGCTTATTAATGCTTAGGCGGATGGCTAACTAACCTGTTTGGAAATCTACCACAGTGGCTAACAGGGTTGCTTACTGAAGGCTCACGCACCTTAATGATCCTTGTAGTTATAGGTTTGTGTTTATGTGTAGTATTAAGCTGTATTAAGAAAGCTCTGCTGAAAGTAGTGAACCAAGCCTGGATTGCTCAAAAACAAGACGGGGGAATTGTGGAAGAATGGTTAAGTGAAAAGGGGCATGATCTCTTAGAAGTGAGCAATCCTGTCTTCASGATGSAGGGAGGATCCCACGGCTATGTGAACTGTCCTTGAGCATTCCTAGACCATTACARAAGGGGAAGGCAAGTAGTGGTAAACAAGTMAAGGAGGGGGCCGACAAGCCCCTCCACGKGAACAGCAACTTTGCACCAATCGTGTATTCGCTTTAGGCGCGTGAACAGAGACTGTAAACCAATCATACAGCTATTGCTAGCACATGCTCTATCACCTGTCTATATATACTCTGTGTAAGCTCTAATAAAGGGAGAACGATCATACTCACATTGAGACTCCGTCGTTACTCCGGGCCCGTTCCCCCCACTCCAACAGAAAACGTAGGGTAGAGCATGAAACGTTGTGTGACATCTAGCAGGGAACCTAGCTACTGCAGGGGTTTTACGGGGCTGAGCAGTGCTGCGTAACGTTGGTTAATGCTTCGATGGCGACAAGCTAGTGAAAACACAGATCTGCACTTCAGCGGACTCAAATCGGCTGGTAGCCGGCCACGTGCACGATGTGCCTGCAAGGCAAAATGTCTCTGCGTGGAAAGGCTGCGTTGCTGAACGCRTGATCAAGATACACATTGCATTTGTTTTGCATCTGCAGGGGAGAGAGATAGATGGGTTAACAGAGACGTAATGCAACACGTATACGTTACGTAGGACTAGCCGGAGCGCAGCTCGAGCCGCTGGGCTCCCGGGCCGCGGGGGCTGCTGCTTGCCTTGCAGAGTGCCGGGGGCGTCCTGCTCTGCGGCTCACGTCCCGCTCRTCTTACAGCCCGAGGGGGGCTACCGCCCACGGGGGAACGGGCCTCCTTATGGGACGCAGGGAAGAGCAGCTCGGGGTGGTACACGACTTACTATGGGACGTTTAGGGGAAGGACCAAACCCGGGAAGGGAGGAAAGAGCATGGGAAAATAAGGGAAAAGGGGATAAAAAAGGTTGGTCATATATAACCAGTGCACTTGTCTGGCCATACCCTGCGGCTGACCACCACAGTCCTATTAATTTTTTTTTTAAATTCAACTCCATTTCTAAGCATTTTCCTGGGCAAGGGGCTCTCTATTCCACACGCGTGCGTGTATGGAGGTCTACGTGCCAGCACCAGGAATCAGACCACGAGTCGCAGGGCGCCCCGTGCCTGGGGTGCCAGCAAGCGGAGAGCCCCGAGCGCGTGCATATCGCGTGGGCGCACACGTCAGCATGTGACAGCTAGCAGATATCAAGCTGGATTAGTCAGCAAGCAGGAAAAGAGGCTGCGGAGCCAGGTATGGAGGAGGCCGCAAGTCCGGGCCAGATGCTGGAGACACCAGAGGGTCCGAGAGCCGGCTCCTGGAGGGACTGGGGTCCGGGCCAGCTACCGGGGAGAGCGGGAGCCCTGGGGATTCACCAAGAGACCCATTTGTGTGTGCGGGCAACCAGAGGATACAAGACCAGCTACCAGGTGGATCGAGTGTCTAAAGCCAATTGCTGGAGGGATCCACGTTATATGTATTTTCCACTAACAGGATTTCATCCTGAGCAGCCAGAGAAGATGAGGCTGTTGGTGCTGCTTGTGTTTGCACGAGTGCTGTGTATCAGTCTGTGTATATATGTGCAGGACGTAGGTGTGCCTGCCGGGAATACAGGCTCAGCATCGCCGGACCCRGGCATGTGATGCTGCAGCAGCCTCCCCTCTGTCAGGCCACCAGGATTCGGCAACTCCTAACCCTGCCACGTCAAAAAAATGACAGCTAGAAAGTCAGTGGTTGCTGACCGATGGGAGAATGGGAGCTGGGAGGAAATGCCAACAGGAAAAGAACAAGGCGAGGGGACCAGCTTTGTGCAAAAATCATGGGGAAAGGAGGAGCAGGAAAGAAGGAGATGGAAGAGAAAATCCTGAAGGAAAGAAATGAAAAAGGGGAAAAAGGTTGAACTGGAAAAGTGCTCTCAGAAATGACAGAAAAACCTCAAAGCTTGTAAAGGCAGAGAAGTGGTGCTTCTGAAGGAGAGGAAAGTCCCTAGGAAAGTAATGAGAGAAGATGGGGATGGATGTGCTTTCCTCTTTTGGAGACAGTTAGCTTTACACGTCTCGACTCCACTGGTAATGGCAGTTTGGTTATTTCTAGCAACCCCCCCATCCTCCTACATATTCAAATGTTCCTGTCAGAACTGGTCAAAATGTTTTAACTGATTTTTTTTTTCCCCCCTGAAGAGAAATGTCTTTTCAAGCAAAACAAACATTGTGACAGAAAGTGTAGTTTTGGTCAAAATGATGTGCAATGTAAACACAAAAAGAGTCCAAATGAGAAATGTTGGTGCATCTTGATCGTCTTTTGTTATACTAGGAAAAAAAACTGAGCTTTCTCTTACCTCGACTTCTTTTTCTGCAGAAAAGGGGGAAGAATAAAAAAGTGCTTTTTTCCCCTCCCCCTGAACCAACCAAAAAATTATTTTTCATAATTGCAAATTCTTCCTCCGATTCATTCACACAGTAATGTTTTTCTCCCCCCCACCCCCCCAATTTTTTGTTAAACTGAGCGCAACAGCTTAGTTTCCAGGTGCAAGTGGACAAGAGCTGTTCCCCGACCCGGTCGTCCCGGGGGAAGCAGGCACCGCTGGCGCTGGAAGCGGCTCCGGCCGCGCTCTCCGCAGCCCRGGTCACAGCGAGGGGCCGCCGGCTGAAAGGCGAGGAGGGGAAACCCGAACATCTGGAGCGATTTGCGGGAAGGTGCATTTGCGGATGATGCCGGCAGAACTAGACGGCAGGTGGCACCCATGGATTAGCGCAGGACCAGCTCTGCGGCGGGCGCGAGCCAGGCTGGGGCAGCTCGTCGTGCTCTGCAWTGCCTGGACGTGCCCGAGTGTCGGGGCATCTCCTCGGGAGGTAAAACGGCACGAGGGTGCCAGGGAGCTGCTCCCCATCGCACGTACRAGCAGCTCTGTGTCCTGCGTGCAGTGGCCTGGGGCACCTCCTGCTGCAGGCTATTCCCCAGAGCCATCCATGATGTTTTTAGCCTGGAGATAGGGCTTAGCTTTGGTCCTTGCACGGAGCAAGGGCACAAAACCTCACTGAGGTCTCTACAAAGCAGGGGTGATGGTTCGGGGAGCAGCAAAGGCTGGCTGCTCCCTAAGGGACGGGGAGCCGAGGGGGACAACACAGCCAGCAGGGCAGGGGCCTCGCTGGCCAGGGTCCAACCCCCCCCCCCCCCCAATACCTGAGCAAGGTAAACCAGGGAAGCAGCCAGGGTCAATCCAGAGTCCAGATCATTGGTCAGGTCCATAGCAATGGACAGGTCTGAGGTCAAGCTGGGAAGCTGGTCTGGGAGCTGGGGAGCTAGAGCAACAGGACCCACAGCCAAGCTGGAGACCAACAGCCCTACAGCAGAGCTCAGAAAGAGAGTGGGGGCCCTGGGCTGAGCTTAAATGAGCTCCTGGTCATGGGCAGGGGGTGGGTGGGGGTCCCAGGTGGGGCAGCTCAAGGCCATTAACGCCCGTGGAGGTGCTGAGCYTGCAGGCAGAGGTTGCCCAGGAGGCGAAGGGAGCCACGTGGTCCCTCACCTCCTCGCCAGGGCTCTGCATGGTCGAGCATCCCCTGGGCCTCCTGAGAAGGAGGGGACGGGCCGACCCTTGACTTTGGCCCCCCGCCGGGTGCCCTGCGAGGCCTAGCGCTTTGGAAAGCGTCCCCTGYGCGCGCACCGCCGCGGGACGGGTGCTGGGGCGTCGATGAGAGCGGCGCTCTCRTGGCCTTGCGCTGCCCGCAGCTCCGTCGCTGCCCCGCGGCTGCCAGCCGCGCAGAGCCAGCCAGGCGGAAACGCCGATACGTCCGACTAAACGCCTGTAATTAGAATGAAACGAAGGCAATAAGGCCTGGATCATCCGGAGGCCAGCGGAGGGCAGGGGAGGGAACGGCCCGGGCAGGAGCTGGTTGCACGAACGGCAGCCCAGCTCTCCCGCAGCGATGGGCGGCGGGCGGCTGTACGTGCAAAGATATTTATTTTCAGCGTCCCCTGCAGGTCAGCCTTGCCCAGCTAAATCAAGATTAAAGGTGCTAGCCTGCCTTTGCGGTGCGGTAAGTGATACGGTTAGCTAAGCCTGCCCTCAGCGCAACCTATTTTCCTAATCCAGCGTGCTGCAGGAGGTCAGATTAGACGTGTGGTTTTTCTAGCCTTCAAATCCCCGGCTCCATTTCCTTCCTCGGGCTGGGGCCAGGCTTTCCGAGCTGGGGCTGCCCGGGGATGGAGGATGGTGCTCCCAGTCTCAGGTGCAAACTGCATAAGAAGCCTTTTTAAGAGCAGTTCAGTGGGAATTAGCTGAGCTGCTCCGGATCCTTTGGGGTGCAACAAGGCAGCATCTCACAGAAAATGCGGAGTTGCAGAAGAGGAGGGAAGGAAGAGCCTGAGCCAGAGGATCTTCAGAGGAGAGGGCACATTTATTTTAACTAGGGATGCAACAGCTCAACAAAAGCAATTTGACGAAACCTGAGGCTCCCTTCTCCCTTGAGAACATGACACCAAAACCAGATAGCAACCATGGGGAAGGAGGGGCGGCAGATCCAGCCCCCAGCCTCTCTGGTGTCAGGGCCCCGAGTGCCCTTAATGGCCTGAGCAGCCTCACCTGGGACCCCACCACCCTCTGCCCGTTGCTCCTGGGCTGCATTTAAGCTCAGGCCTGGCCCCCTGGCCTGGGCTGTGCTGGTGAGCCCATACCTGGTCCTGCCTTGCTGCTGAGCTGGGCCTCGGCCCAGGAGCTGGATTCAGGGCTGGGACCGTGTCAGTCCATACTGTGGACTAGCACTGAGTTGAATGGGAGGAAGAAAACAGGTTGGATATTTCCCATGGGTGAATTTTAGGATGTAATGCAGTGTGTTGTAAGGGAAAAGGTCTGAGCTTTGGAGCTTCTTGCACCCTGGGCAAAAGCAGCTGAGGAAGCTGCAGCAGAGAGGGCTGGGAAAAGCTTCTGGATGCAAGCACAAAAAAGCAATTTCTGTGGAAGAGGTTTTTTTCAATAGGGGAAAATGAACAACAGGGATAGCGGTGAGTAACCATGGGCTCAACTGAATATCTTCAGTATCTCACCTACAAAAGCTCTGCGGAGTGTCAATAGGGGAGGTTTAATTGATGGCAAACATTACGGCTGGTACAGAATTGGAGGAGCCTCGGACTGAGCAGGGAGGACTCTTATAGCAGCGAACAGATGAGCATTGTGAAAGATGACTATGATTCTTTGGGCATTTCTGGGTTAGATTGCAGTAAAATTGCAGCAAAAAGCAATTTTGCTTTAATCAACGAAATAACAAAGCCCTAACGTAGTGACGAGCAGAAGGCGTCAGAAGATAGGAAATTGTCAGCATTGCTGGAGCTGAAAGATAAGATTGTACTCCCCAGAGCTAGGCTGAAAGAGGACGAATTATCCAGAGGGACAATTCAGAGAGAAAATAATGTACAATTAAAGTTGTTTGAATTACCCTTTTAGGGAAGCATGGGGAGGGGGAAAAGCCAATTCCAGTGGAAAGTCTGAAACCTCCCTCTGGCATGCTCTTAGAAAGCAGAACTAGGTTTTTTGGGGGGGAAAAAAGATGATAAACTGGCTAGGGCAGCCCCTAAGGGAGAGGAAGGGAYGTGTTAAGAGGGACCCTACAGAAAAGGGAGGTGGTGGCCATGCTCTGCTCAGCAYGGATGGGCCCTCAGCTGAGATCCTGTGCCTGCCCTTGGCTGTCAGACATGACACGGTCAAATTGGAGAAAATCCAGAAGGAAACCGCAGAGACCGGAGGTTTTAAAAAAGCACAGCCTCCAGGGAAAGGTGAAGCGACTGAGGTTGTTTAGTCTAGAAAAGAGCTGCCCGAAAAAGGATGGGCACCTTCTGGCACGTGAAAGGGAACTTGGCTTTTTTTCAAAGCAGGAGTGGGACCAGGAAGAGCTTAATCTGTAGAAAAGCAAATTTGGGCTTAGCACTGAGAGGAAACCTGTCTGTGAGCCCCAAAGAGTGGGAGGAAGGCTGGAAACCTCATCCCTGGAGGTCATGGCTGGAAGCTGTGGCTGCTTTGCCTCTGGGGAGCAGGGCCGGGTGCTGGGGCYAGGTGCTGCTCCGGCAAGCCCAGGGTGCGAGGAGCAGCGGGGTTGGTGGGTGCTCCGGGGGGCCTGGGCAGCTGCGAGCAGCAGCCCCTCGATGGGGAGCATCATGCCACCCTTTGGCTGGTCCCCTCCCTGGGAGCAGGGGACGCAGCCTGCGCTGGCGAGGGGCAGCGTTGCGCCCYGTGGCGCTGGGGCCTTGGGAAATCGGTGGTTTGGAAACCGCGTGGCCCCCAGGACTCCCACGTGCGACGTGTGGGCTCCAGAGAAAGCCGGGACAGACGGGGGGTGCGGAGGCATGGGGGTGTTGCAGTTTTCTGCTGACCCCTGCTTCAGGGCTGGTCTGAGCACTGTGCAAACAAGCCAAAGGCTAAAGGTTTGAAGAAAATCTGCTAGAGGAGCGTGTTTGCACAAGCTCAAATAACTGTCCCAAAGCTGCTTGTCACCGCGGTGGGGTTTAGTGTGGGCCCCTTGCCGGTCTCTAGGGTGTCCTGCTGCGGGATGGGGGGGTCTCTGCTGCAGACCTCCACCAAGGCTCCCTGGGCGGTCAGGCCGCTGCCCGAGCACGGGGGAACGAGCGGCTGATTTTTAATTCATCCTGAACGTTGTCTTTGCTCAGACCCATGAGTGGGAATCTCCTGCTTCAGCCCGCTCTCAGGTCTGGTGGGACTGTTCCTAAGCAGGTGGCAGGGTATTTGGGAGAAAGGCAGTGTATCCCAGGCGGTAAGAGCTCCTAAAAAGCTCATGATTCCTCTTGCCATCCCACTAGCCACCTGTCGAGAGGCCCGGCTCCAAACAGATGGCTACGGGTAGGACTGCGATGTGGGTAATGGTGCGAACGCAGCAACTTGTGCACGATACGTTTGACATGTTGCCATGGGACAGCTGCAATTTATAAGCCTAAAGCATCAGTCACAGATGAGCTTAGTGGTGATCTKTTTTTTGCAGTTGCCATACTCCCTTGCTGGCAACCGCATCGGAGGAAGAAGAGAATGAGGAGGAAGATGGTGCTGAGATGAAGCTGCTGCTTTGGGAAGGGCCTTTTTTTGGATCAGCTCTGTTCTCTGCAGCACAAGGTGGGCTCCAAAAATAAGCTTTGCCTGCCAGGGGGAGGATGTGGTGGCAGGCTGGGTATGGTTAGCAGTGACAGCGCAATGTTGGAGGAACAAGAGCACTTTGCAGAAGCAATGGAGGAGCTCCTCTCTCTGCTGAGACTTGCATGGCCAACGCCATCTGGGAGTGCACAGTGCCCCCTGCTCCTGGGGGCTGGTTCACCATGGGAAGAACCACCCCAGCTTGAACATGGGCATCCCTCACCCCATGCTCTAGGTCCTGCAGGTCCATCGATCCACATCAGTGTGGGTGAGCCTGGAGATGGCTGTGCCCCAGTGCTCTGCTTCCTGACACCAGCTGCCCTGTGAGCAGCACCATGGGGGTTGTCTGGCTCCCCCTCACTTCTGTCACTTCCCCCACCCCCCAAAAAAATTGTCCCTTCTCCCACATTGTATTAACTCCATCTCCCCCATGACCCCTCTGGACAAGCTATAGGACAATGATGGCTAGGAGAAAGCAGGGTGGCCCAGGGATGGGTGGACAACACGTGCCGCCATGAGAGCTGGCTGCTCCCAAGGGCATGGAGAGTTGCTGGGACAGCTTGCCTTGCCCTCAGCCTCCCTCCTCCACTGAACTTCCCACAGACCAGTCGGACCTGAGTCGCCCCTTAGTCTTCTACCTCATTTCAGACTTGATTTAAAGTTTGCCAGTGAACTAGCCCATTCCTGGGGAGAAGATGGAAAGCCAGCCAGTGGGATCCGCACCTTGTTTGCCCGGTTGGTGAGGTCTGAAAGGGAAATTCGTTAGTGTCTATCAGCAGGGATGCTAACAGCATCGCGGGCCCCTTTCTGCCTTTGGGGGATGCTGCTTCCCTCATACTCCTGCGGCTCTGGAGGCTTTTGCTGGCAAAGTGGGGACGCTGGGCAGGAGAGGACCGCTGCCCTCTGGCGCGGCGTGCCTGTGTGCTGCTGGCGGGCTGTACCCTCAGGAGCCCAAACGGCAGATGGTGAGCAACGACTGGGTGCAGGCAGCTGCCAAGCAAGGCCTGCCGTGCTGCTGCGCCAAGTCCTGCAGGATATCTGGCAGGCATTTCCTAGCTGGGAGCCACGGTCCAAAGGGCACCAGGATGCAATGCAGCCTTGGAGGCTCAGTTCTCTAGAGCCATTCGCCCAACAGATTAAGGTTACATTACGTATGTGCTTTGTGGAGAAAGCCTGGAGGCTTGCATAAGCTCGGTCCTGCCTTGCTATAAGGTTCTGCCAACTTCACATGCCTTAAATTGTAAATAGAAGCGTCATGTGCATGACTGAGCTGGCATTTAACCACTCTGTGCAGGTGCTAGGTGAGGCTCGCATTGCACATGAGCTGTGAACAGCACGTATCCTTTGCAGCGAGTCTTGAGTGCCACTAGGTTGAATACCTAACGGCGAGGCAAACTTGTTTTCTGTGTGCAACTTGTTCTTTGCCAACGTGACACCTCTTGAAGTTCTGCATGGAGGGACGGTAGCGTAACCTCCTTTTCCTGGAACATGGTGATCCCACCACGCAGTGCTGCAGCTCCTCCTTGGCCCTGCCTGGGTCTTTAGTCCACTCGATCTCCTGCGTGGGTGTGCGCAAGGCTGGCTGTGCTGTTTTGTGCTGAATTTCAGGTGTTTGGGGAGTGAATGGCAGCGGCGCCTTGGAAATAGCACTTTGCTGTGCTGCCTAAATGGGATTTGCTTATTGTTGCAATGTGGTTTTTTTAGAGTTGATTGAGGAAAATGCATTAAGGAAAGGCTTTAGGGAAATTACTTTTTTCAAAGCATATATTGAGCAAAGCCATACTGAAGAATCTTGCAGAAGTATTACTGGAAAAAAAACCCCTTCTCTGATAAGAAAATACCTTCCTAATATTTACAGGCCGCTAACTGCTCTGAACTGAACACATTTTTCTGGGAGATTGAGATGCAGTGCGTGCTGTGGGACCTTCACCCTGTGTCGGGGCGGCYGTGCAGCCCCTGCTTCTGCCCCCATCTCCTGCTTGGCCTCCACTGGAAAGCGCAAATAGCCGGAGCTGAGCCGGGGCACCTGGTGCCTGCAGTCGCTGGACATGCAGTGCAGGGAGATGCGTTTTGCAAAGCCGTCGGCGCTGGACGTGGGGTGTTTCTTCGGCCTCGTGCTCTGCTGGCGCAATATCCCTGCCTGCTTGTTGTGGAGGAGTGATGCACTTCACTCTAAGAGGGAAGCAGCACTGTGTTTATTGTGGTAAGACAGCGACTTAAAGTTCAATTGTAAATAAGAATGATTTAATGAGGTTCGATTGGCAAGGTTCACTCAGTTATTTCCTGCATGAAGGACAGGGTCAGATGCATGTGCAACGGAGACCCTCCTGTTGAGTCACGAGGTTCAGACTGGACCCCCTTGCTTTCTAAACTCCCCCTCAGAGAGGAGCCTAGGTGTGGCTGGATCTGATCCTAGTCTCAGACTTGGTCAACAGTTTGTCTAAGGGATTAGGTGCACAATTAATCAGAGAGATAACTCGGCGGAGTTTCGCAAAGTTTGCAGAAGTTCAGCATGCTGTTAATCACTTACTGAGGATCTGCTGCGGGTGAGGAATCTCTCAGCCTTGAGGAGTAACCTTGAGAGCGTCCCCGCTCAAGAGGAGGTTCTGCCGTGCAGCCCGCTGCCKTGCAGGAGAGCTCAAGGGGCTCTGGGCTGCCCGCTATTTATGGGGGGGAGATGGTTGACTCATAGTCATCCGTGCACGCTCAATTAGCCCCTGCATACGTGCTGTTTACAGGGAGGTCAGGTTGAGGGAGTGAAAGCACATCGGAGGGGGGAAGGAGCACATGGTCACACTGCTCCCTTCCAGCCTGGCACCCGCAGCCCAGCTAAAGGAAGATGAGGTGGGACCAGCCCCTGCTATCTGGCAGGGATGAGGATGGCTCTGGGACAGCAGAGGATGCTGCAGTGACAGGCTCTCGTGCTGCCCAGAGGGGTAATGCCTTTGGGGGAGCAGTTCTTGTGTTTTTCAGATTTTGGAGAAAATCTGCTTTTCTTTTGGCCTCCCTCAGCATCGCTGGGGCTGCTGGAGACCAGAGGTGGTGGCAGCACAAGAAACGCTGTCTTGTAGGTGCTGCTAGCTGCAGGGCTGGGCTGGCTGGCGGGGGAGCCTGGGAGGGATATGGAAACGAAGGGGGAGGAAAGAAGGGAAGAAAAGTCATTTTCTGTGGCTGGGGGAGGGAGGATCCTTGAAGGGGCCTGGTGCACGGCTCAGCCCAACAGCAGAACCGAAAGGCGCCTTTTCGTCCTGCAGCGTCTGCTCCAACAGCAAAAGCTGCACTCCCAGCCCTTCCTTGCACGGGTGCTCCTGCACCAGGAGTTGGTTTGGGGGTGCCAATCCTGCTCYCCGCGAGGTCATTGCAGCGGTTGGTGTCGGGGCCCTGCAGTTTTGCTAGCCTCCCGGTGGCTTCGGGCATCTGGAGCGCATTGCCGGGCTCGCCGCCTGGGAACGAGTGTCGTTTGCCGCAGGAACGCTGAGCTCTCTCCAAAGCTGCCTCCTTCCCACCATGCCACGTGCACAGACCTAAAACATCTGGACGCAGCCAGCGGGGAGTGAGTCAGCCTTCCTAGCGCTGACCCTGCGTCTCGGGGTGGGCGCATCCAACGTGCTTTGGCGCTGCCGCTCATGAGCGAGCAGGATTTACGCTGTCTCAGRTGTGGCCTCACCAGAAAGGCTCTGCAGTGCAAGGGTAGTGTGCCGGCAGCATCTGCTCCGGGGACGGCTCGCTGCTCAGCCCCAGCCCGCTTCGGAGCAGCCTCAAAACCCCCTTCCTGCTCCCTTGCGATCCTTTGCTTTCCGCCCTTGCAATGCTCCTTGTGCTGGTGCTCAGCACCCTTGCAACACTCCTTGCGTGAGCATCTGGCTTCCTCTTCTCCTTGGCTTCTGGGTCGGTTCTTTCCGGGCACAGACCATTTTCTTGAAAACAGACTTGGAGCAGTGAGTGCCGATACCGCGTCTCACGGATTAGAAACGGCTCTGCCCCTGGGACCCGCCGCTTTTACCTCTTCCTTGCTCCCTGYGCAGGAAAACCATGATTTACGGCGGGGTCGGCAGGCCCGAGAGCAGGGCAGATGCCACGTGCCAAAGACGGATGCACCGCTGTGGTGGAGCGCAACAAAACCCCCTCACCCTGACCTCGGGCCCATCTGACCGCAAATAACTGACAGCGCCCAGGGCTGACCAGGAGCAACTAGGAGATACTGGTTGCAACTGGTGAGGCCAGAAACGGGCATGAGATCAACAGAAAAGGTACATCTCCACACCAGATACCGTACAACCACGAGTCAGACTGTGCCCATAGACAGCGCTGCAGCCTAGAGCCCACAGAGCTCTCCTGCGCGGCGGCGGATGTCCCCTTGAGTTGGGACACCTCTCCGGGAGTTAAGAGAACCTCTGATGAGAAACCGAGACTTGAGCAATAACAAATGTGCAGTAAGATTTGCTCGCTGTGACCATGCTGTATCGCCATCTTCACTAAATCTGTGATAAACCCAGAGGTGATAACACCACTACCTTGACAGCTGTGAGCTCCAGGTCTGCAGCAGAAGGTCCAGAGCTAATTTCTTCATCTTATGTCTGAGGATCCTGCAGCGGTATCTGTGCTTGTGCACCCACAGCCGTGGGGCTKCTCCCCCCGCTCTCGGCCGTGCCCTTTGCGGCACGCTGGGGCTACGGATCAGCTGGATCCAGATTTGCCGGGGTGCCACAATCCGGCTATCCCGCCTCTCCTCGATCACATTCGGGCTGGCTGTGAAATTAGACTTGCAAATTGCAGCCTTTTCTTTGCCTCTCTCTTTTTTTTTTCTTTGCCAGCTTCATTATTATGCACATTTCTTATGCACATACCTTAGGTACTTCGGGGTTTGAGGAAGGAAAATTAGTCAAAAATAATCATTTGAGCAGAGAACATTTACTATTTTAAGTTCCTTGCTGGAAGCCCTTTCATTGTTAATTAGGAACAGGCTTGCAAGAGTCATAATTTAAATTTTCAGTTGAGTTTTGATGCTGAAAATCTGCCTGCATTTCCAAGTACCTTTTTGGGGTTTTACTTTTTTTTTTTTTTTCCCCCCCTCCACTCTGAGCAAGCTCCTGGTGCTCAGACACTCGCTGTGCCTTCCCAGGCTGATGGGAGCAGAGCTGCGYGCTGCAGGAGGAAGGCTCCCGCTTCGCGGGGCACATCTGAGCTGCCGCTTCAGCTGCCGGCTTTGGAAGCCCGCTCGCTTCCTCCTCCAGCCTCCTGGCTGCTGTCACCCACGGCGCCCGGGCCAAGACCGGCAGCCTCGTTGCCGCTTCCCTCGCTGCAAAATCTTAACTTCTTCCTTGCCCGCAGGAGGAAAAAAAAGAAGAATGAATCACATGGTTTTAAATATAGCATGTTTCAGGTTATTTTTATTTGCTTTGTAGTTTTGGGCTCTGCAGGTTGACTGGTTGCAGCTTCCCTCTGTAATCAGAGGGGYGAGGAACTTCCTTCCTCCTTAGAGCTTTGGGTCTGTCATTTCTGCCTTGGGCACCTGGCTGCGGGAACGTGGCCTCCCGGACACGACTGTGCCACTGATGTGGCTGKGCTGCCCACGGGGAGCTGCCGGGGCCCGGGGCCCTGCTGCCTCTCTTGGAGAAACCAGGTTAAAAACATGGAGCTGCTTCCTTGGGGGAAACGCATCCACCACGCGGGTGCCTGCCGTGGAGACGGGCATCCCGGGGAAGGGTGTCGTGGTGGTGCTAGCGGGGTGTTCCTGTGCCCTGCTCTTCTCCCTTTCCCATCGGCCCTTCCTCCTGCTCCCATCTTCTCCTCTCCYGAAGGAGAAAGCGGGGCTGGCAGGAGGAGAAACCCCCAAACCGCTGCGAGATGGGAACTAAACCGGGCCCTGCTGTTAACTTTTCCAGGGGAACTGTGGTCCCTGCGCGCAGCATGGATACTGGAGGGGAGCTGCTTTGCCCGACGGGTTTTCCAGAAGCAGAGCCGGGTGCAGCCAGCCCCGGACCTTGTGCGYGGGAAATGCTGCCGGGGGGTCGCAAGGGACCCCGAACCGAGCAGGGGTGAGGAGGAGGCGGCGGGTTGCGTGTGCACAGGCCGACCGCGTCCCCCTGCTCCCCGATCCGCCCCGGCGAGCAAGCGAGAGGACGAGGGGCCCGGGGGACGGGGACGCCCTCGTTGGCGCCTCTTGCATCATGCGCTTCGTGCGCTTCCATGTTGCTCGTCGCTGCCGGCGGCCGCGGTCGCTCTGTGCACGCGTAACYGCCGCCTCCTCCTCGCCCCGGCTCGGTTCGGGGCCCCGCGCGGTCCGGGGCGGCCGGTGCCTGCGGGCAGCGGGGCCGGCGAGGCCC
>NW_020449085.1:2061838-2070800 GCF_003343035.1 Apteryx rowi
GGCGGCGGCAGCGAGCGCGGCGGGCGGGGAAGGCCGCGCTCGGCGAGCGGCGCCTCGAGCAGCGACGCGCCTGGGTTTAGCTGCGGCTGGGCGGGAGGCAGGAGGCGCCCCGAGGGCTGCGCGAACGCTTCGGGCTGCGCCGGGCGGCCCCGGCCTCCCGCGCTCCTGCCGCGTCCCGAGAGCGAGCAGCGCGTAATTTGCGCGGCCGGGCCCGGAGGCACAAAAATCAGTGCTTGCCAGTGACTTTCCTAGCGGCAGCTCTACGACACCGCAAGCTCGCTTTCCTCCTCCTTCCGGTGGTTTCGAGACACAGATGCTTCATTCAGAGCGGCGCAGGCGAGACGGCTGGCGGCTTCCGAAGGCAGGCGGCAAGGCCGCTCCTCCGCCTCTGCCTGCCTGCCGTGGGGTCACTGGGGCGTGGGGAGCTGGGGAGGAGCGGGGCCGCACCGCTGCTGCGTGCTAGCCCTACCCCTGCCCGCGCCGTCGGGGAGCCTCTCCCCAGACGGCTCCTCTGAGCTGCCTCCATCGGGGCTCTTCCGCATGTTGAAATCGCTAAAGAAGTGCAACCGAATCCTAAAAACCCTGCCGGGGAGCCCGGGTGTGCTGGAGCTGGACTGCGGTGCTAGGCGCTGTACAAACAGGGGACAGAAAGATGTCCCTGGCTCCCTACCCTCGTCTTGGTGCTGCTGACCCAAGGCAACACGCTGGCTCGTCCCTGTCAGCGTGTCTCCCTGGCCTGGCACTCAAACGCACGGAGTGGCCGTGGGGAGCAGTGCGGRAGCTGACCGCTGTTCCCATGCCCGCTTCCTCCCGGCGCTTCTGCCCCAAGCTCCTGCGCGGTTTTTGCGACACAGGGAGCCGTTGGAGGCGCCCAGGAGGAAAGGCCGCTTTCGGCAGGCCTGGGAGGGAGCGAGGGGGAGCGGGAGGCGCTCGGGAGCCGCAGCAGGAGGGAAGGGAGAAGGCGATGGTCCCAAAGCGATCGTTACTGGAAGGCTGTGCTCTGGGCAGAGGTGAGCTTGGAGGCAAGGAAGGGAGGCGTCCTGGATTGGTGTGCTAATATATCCAGTTTTAAACCCTGTATTTAATTTGTGTAGTTAAGAAAACCACAGTGTATAACTGGATGAGATAAAAAATGAGCTCAGAGCTGAGGAAATAATTGTTCCCCTTTTCTCAGGATGAACAAAAGGATAATTTGTCCCTTTCGTTCAACYGCCGTTGCCAAAGATCATGCTTGATATCTCCAGCCTGGGCGGAGGACGAATTAGCTTTCCAGATCCCTGCACTCCCTGTCTCTCTGCCCATCCTTTCAAGTGCAGTCGGGACGTGTCTCTGCTGAGCCACGTTCCCTTTAGGATCCCGCTTTGCTCCAGTTTGGGAGCAGGATGCTTCTTGCCAACACTTCTCCTGCTGCTTGGTGAGAGGTTGAGTGGGAACTAAAAATGGATGGCAGAATTTTTCTGGAGCATGAAATCACTGTTGGGTCTAGAACAAATGTGGGGCTCTTTGCTGGCATAAATCCTGGGGAAGCGATGGAGAGAAAGCCAAGCAGGGACCTCTGCCCAGGGACCTGCCAAAACTGGGTCTGTTTCAGACCTGGGGGTGAGGACAGCTTCTTCCYCCTTGGTTGCAGCAGTAGATGATGCAGATGGAGCTCAAATGTCTGTGGACCTTCTRCTCTTGGTGCACACTTACTTAAGATATGTTGTGTGCTGGATTTCTGCTGAAGATCGTGTATCTTCTGCCGGGTCTCAGCAATGCCTCGCTGCAGCTTTGTGGTTGACCGCAGCAGGAAGGTGACTGATGTGCCCCGGATGTTGCGGATGCYGTTCCTGTGGAGGTTTCCGTTGCACCTCAGCTCTTCTCAGACTGAGAGGTGGCTCATAATCCGGGCRTTTCTGAAAAGCAGCGTTTCTGCTGCGTGTTGGTAAATAGTGAGTGGGGAATTGTGACGTATGCTCCCTGCGGTCCCTCTGTAATAGCCGTCACATGTTCTGTAGATGTTGCTTGCCCAGGCTGTTAATTGTTTACATATGGTTTGTAATGTGACTTAAGTAGTCATTGTGTTTCTGTAGGATCAGATTCAGCCCTCCTGGCTTGCAGCTCTTCCAAGGGAGTCGTTCGCAGCGTTAACTACTACTTGACCTACAGCAATCAGGACCTGGATCTGAGATACCGGGGGTCTCTCTCCTGCTGATTACTTGGAGKTTTTTTTTAATACCCATGCAAAAACTTGTCTTTGGGGTTAGGTGACTCAGTTGCTCTCTCATTTGCCCCGCGTTGCCGGTAACAGCCTTTTCCTTTTCTCCTTCGCTTGCAACCAAAGCTGCGGTTGAGGGGCTGCGGAGCCCCTGCGGAGGGTGCAGCATTCGGCCGTGTCGCCCGGGGCTGCGGTGCCCGTGGGCTGACGCACGCAGGCCGAGGGGATGCATCGCGTGGCTGTGAGTAGGGCGCYGGCTGGAGCGGGTCCCCCTCCTGGCTGGGAGTTTTAGTGTAGAATGAATCGCATGTTCCTCTGAAGGGCATCTGGAAACCCTTCAACATGCGGCATGCATAAACTGGAAATTTATGACCCTAACATATGCCTACATGAACTTCATGTCTTCTCGTGCTGTGAGAAACAGCGGTGGTGCAGACTAGGGGAGATCTTGCAGCTCCTTGCTGGTTCGTGGTATCTCAGGGGCATGAGTTGCTGAGCCCATGTGAAACAGGGTAGTATTTCTGCAGGAGAAGGGGAAGTGAGTCACAGAAGAGTGAGACTGGCCTTTTCTAGAACCAGAGACAGGGTTTGGGACTCTTTCTTCCCCCTGCCCACAGCTGCTCCCATGCTTTTCCTTCCTCTGCTCCTTCCTGCTGTGTTTTAGGCACGAGAGCAGGGGTTGCGCTCTCCYGGCCGTGACCAAGGTGTAGATCTCTCTGGGGCTTTGCTTTGTACCCAGCAGTGGGGAGGGAGYGTGCGGATCTAGGGAYGCTGCTGGAGTATGCTCTCTGTGAYRSMGTGAAGCCTKGGTGGYCTTTGGTGGCTACATCCGTAGCCGGCTGGAGCGGTTCATGGTCTGGCTCAGCCCACGRGTCCTGGTGGGCAGCAGGCCTCTGCCGATGCCCTGGAGAGCTGTTGCCCTGTGCAGCGCCAATGCAGGCGTGAACTCGATCGGGTGAGCAGAGGTTGCCGCCAACCCCCATCGTGTATGGAAGTGTGAACCCGTCACGGGAAAGGCTTGTGTGCCCGGGCCCGACACCCTTATCAGAGGGCGAGAGCTGTGCTCCAGCCGTGGAGGGCTCTTTCCTTCCCCAGGCATTTATCGTAGCCCTTTATAGGCTTGGGACATGTTTTCTCCTCTGTCTTTAAGGCAAATGGTTCTCAAGTGACCGGTAGTTCTGGGTGCCCAGCTGGAAGCCTCTGGGGCTTGGTTTTCAAGCCACGTCGGACCTCCTGAAGGAACCACTGTAGGCCAGATTGTTGTCTTCTGCACAGCAGAAGCGGAATCAAGGGAGCAGGAAAGCTCCCTGCAGCTTGTCGCGTGTCCTTCTGAGGCCCTGTCCCCTCTCATGAGGCTTGCAGGCTCCTCTGCCGTTGGCTCCCGGAGATCTTGAAGGGGAAATCCCAATCCTGATCCCACCTGGGACTGCCCTTCCTGAGCTCTGTCTTGCTCGGGTTTTTGGCAGCATGGAGCTGTGCTGCTCTCTCCTTTGAGAGGACCCAGCAGGACTTTTGGGTCATGTAGCCAAACCATGTAGTTTAGTTTGGAGTTCTGTTGTGCGTGGGTCATAGCATCACCAGAATTAATTTATGCTAGCGGCGTTTACAAGAAAAACCCAATCCACGCAGTATGTCATGGGGTGCTCCTTCAGTTGGTTTTGCTTTAGTGAACACAGGGATGAACTGGGAAAGGGKCCCTAGGGATGAGCTGACTCCCCAGTTACCCCATTCCACTGCGTCTTCTCTGTTTCAAAGTCCCAGGTGGGGAAACTGMGGCAGGGGGAGGGGCGATGGCTTTCCCAAACCAGGAGGAGAGCTGGGAACAGGCACCACATCTCCTGCAGCCAAGCCCCGGGTTTGGCCCCTGGCACGTTGCTCCGAGCTCTCCACGTGGGTACGCTGCCTCACTTCTGCACACCGAAGCATTTTGCCGTCTGCATCCGCTGGTGAAAATCTGTGGAAAAGGAAAGAGCTCCAAGTGCAAGCATGAGGGATGACTCACTGTTTCCCTTCCCTTGTGCGGAGCTGCCTGGGCAGGCGAGCGTGACGTGCCGGTGCCCCATCACCCTCTCCCACCGTGACTTCCTCCCTTCCTGTCTGCTCGGCTTCGGCACCGGGGCTGGCGCTCTGCTCGCCTGCTTGGGAAAAGGCTGGGGAGGTGATTAAAGAGCGCGACCCRGCCGTTTGCTCTCCCGCGGGGAGCCTCGTGCCTCGAAAGGAAGGAGAGCGGACGGTCGGCTCCGCTCTCCCCCTGCGACCGCAATTGCTAGGTAGTGGGTGGAAAGCGGGGCGGCTGCGGGGGCGAGCGCGTTGGGCTTCGGGGGGAGAACGAGCCAGCTGCTCCTTCTAGACGGCCGCAGGGTGACGTCAGGCACGCCGGGTCGCTGCTCCGTGCCTCGGTTTCCCCTCGGTCCTTTTGTCGAGCGCCTGGCGGTCTTCGGGCGGGCAGTGCCGAGGCAGAGCCGCGGTGCGGCGTTGCTTCTCGTCTTCCCGTGGGCAAACCCCCTCGGGTGTAAAATGTGATCGGAAGGGAGGTCCAAGGCTGGGTGGCCCAGGCGTGAAGATCCTCATACCGGGCGTGCGTGCCATCCTCCCATCCTCTCAGCGCCCTGATTTCCCAGGAAGGGAAGCCGGGTAGGTGGGAATCGCCGTCTGAGCTCAGAAAGGGGGGAGCTGGGGATGTGAAGGTCTAAAGAAGCTTAGGGTCTGGTGTTGGAGGTCTGTCCGTTTGGGGCTGTTCCCCAGGTGTCTGGGTGCTGGGGGGAGCTGGGGACTAGCTGCAAGTGCCTGGGGACAGGGGCTCTCCGGGGCGCCGTGGCCTGCCGGCTGCGCGTCTCCGCTAYGGGCTCGCGCCCGGGATTCAGAGACCTTCTGCCTTTTGCTGCTGGGACCTAGCGCAGTTGGACACTGGTCCCCAGGAAGGCATTGGGGCTGCTTTTAGGTGAGCAAGAGCTGAAGGAAGGGACACGTCTCTCTTTTCCGAGCGACCTGCGTGAATACGGTGAGAAGCGCTGGGGCTGGCGCCGGCGCGGGGAGCTCGAGGCTGACGGAAGAGGCTGGAGCTGGGCTTTGGCCGCGCCGCCGGGCAAGGTGAATAGCTCCTTTCACGGGAGCGGAGCGGCGCCGGGGCCCCGCGTGTTCAGCGCGTCCCGGCCCGCGCCGGCTCCGGGCCGTGGGGGGCGCGGAGGAGCCTGAGCCCGCCGCTGCCGAATTTGGGAGGAGCGCGGCGGTGCGTTCGGAGGCACCTGGCGTTTCCTGGTGAGGAGGTCGCTGGACGCAGCCGTTTCTGCCTCAGAGACCCTCCGAACTCGTTGCTCTTGTGAGCTGCATCGCAGGATCCGGTGCCGGGAGAGACTGAAGCCCGCGAAGGCCGGCAGCCGCGACYGAGGCGCCGCCGATGCCGCGGGATGGAGGGAGGGAGAGGGTCGCCTGAGCGTGGCCGCTTCGGGGTGCCGCTGGGGCACCGCGGAGGTGGCTTAGGCCCTCCCGCGACTCCGGGGAGGGCAGGGGGCGGGTGCCGAATTCCAGGGGCTTAATCCTCCCCTCCCCGGCRAGGGTGCTCGGAGGCAGCCGGGGCCAGGCAGCCTGGCCCTCGCTGCGGCCGCGCGGCGCTCCCGTTTCGTTCCCGAGCTTCGAGGCAGCCTCGGCCTTCGTAGCCCGGGGTGGAAATTTTTGTGCCGTGACAGCCGGGGGGGGGGAAGCGCCGCAGGCCCCGGACCGCTGTCGGAGCCAGGAATCTGCAAACCTAATCTCTTCTTAGCAACTGAGGGCAGCGCCAGCGAGGGGCTGGCGCTGCCTCTCGGAGGGCGGCGAGGCAGCCGCCGAGCCCCGCGGGGAAGAGCGCCGAAAGGCGGCGCCCGGAAGCGAAGCGGGGAGGAGAAGCGGCTGGCGGGGACGCTGCCCCTCGGGTGCCGGCCGAGCGTCGCCGGCGCGGGAGCCGGCTCGCCGCCAGCTGCCTCGCCGCGGGCGGATGGGCTCCGGCTAACGCGTGCTGGGCGGCACGGCAGCCCGGCTGGAGGCGAGTCCTCCGCCGCCCCCGGCTGCTCCGTTGCCACCACGGGGGGAACGGACGGCTTGCATCGAGCAAGCGCCTCCGAGCGGGCCGCGGGGACGCTTCCTGGAGACGGGAGCGGGGGAAGAAGGGAGGGAGGCGCGTGGGGATGGCGGCTCCAGCGCCGGAGCGAGGCAGGGCGCCAGCGGGGCCGGGAGCCCCGAGGCCGGACGCGGGGTGTCGGAGCCGTGCTCAAGGACCCCTCCAGCTCGTGCACGGGGTGAATCAGGGCCTGAGAGGTCTCGTCCTGCGGGCGAGCGGGGCTGCGGCCCCCGGAGCAGCGCCCCTTCGGAGCTGCCTGGCTCTGAAGCAAACTCGCGAGCCGGGTGGGAGGAATCCCAGCCCGCAGCGCCTGCTCCGGGCGGACGCGGTGCCTGGGGGTGGGAGAGGGACTAGAGGCAGCACAGGGGTGGCTGGAGGCCTCCTGGAAATCAGCTCGGTCCAACCAGACGGGAGAGGAGGCACCGCTGGCCTCATTTCTCCTAGGATGCCGGCTGCCAGCCTCCCGCTCGCTGCCTCTTGTTCCCGCTGGGATTGCTCACCGTTTCCCTGCTTTGTTCTGTTTTTCCTCAGCTCGGGGCGGTTGCCGCATGCGAGAGGATTCCCCGTGTCAAGGGCGCCGGGGCGTTGCTCGCACCGAAGATGCTCTGCCCGCTGCTCGTCCTGGGAGCGCTGGCCTTCAGCCTGGCAGGTGAGCGGGGCTGCGGCTCCGGGGCTGCCGTGGGCGTCCGGGCTGCCGGTCGCTGCTCCGAAGGAGACGTCCCGAATGCGACGTTCATCCCAACAGAGCTGCCTTAGACCCACGGCCAGGTCGCCTGGAGGCAGCGCCCGGGGCCGTCACACCTGGGAGGGCGGGCGCCTGACCTTTCTCGCTGTTTCGTAGTCCTCCAGCTGCACCCAGGTGCATGGTCTCGTGTCCGTGATGGCTTTCCGTGGCACACGTGTCCTTCTGGCTCACCCCTTTATCAAGGGACACTGTGGCACGTGTTACGGCTGAATGGTGAAGGCACAGCAGGGTGAATTCATGAGGTCTTCACCTCTGCTCCTGGGGCTGTCCCCGTGCGTTGCAGCTCTTGGGACCTGCCAGCAGCGTGTGACCGCTTGCAGAGAGGGATGCGGTGCCCTGGCCAGGCTCCCAGAGCCCCTTGCTGCACTGCCGGTGCTGATGCTGCCTGGAGCCRCGATCCCCGAGCCTGCGGGGCAGGGACGCACGCCATTGCCGGCAGCTCTAGGCACCGCTTTGCTCGTGCTTCGGGAGCGTGGGCTCTTGCATCCCGAGCTGCTCGCGGGCAGTGGCCATGGCACGGCCCATTCCTGCAGGCTGCCTGTGGACTGGTGCCAGGGGGATTCTGCTCTTGGCCCTGGCCTTAATGTGGTCTCCCTTAGCACCGTGTCCAGCGAGCCTGCGGTGTGCGCCTGGGAGGCGGCAGCACCCACGCGTAACACCGCGGCCCGGGAGAGTGACGTCCGCGCTGCGTGGGGCCTGAATCCTTTTGGGACATTCCCCAGCCGGCAGCGGTTACAGCCGGGCTAGATAACGTTCCTAAAACCGACCGGCATTTATTATTAGCTGGAGGTAGACGCGACGTGTCGAGTCTGCCAAGAACCAGGCTGGCTGCCCGAAAGCTGTGCTGGACCCTGCAAAGGGCTTGTCTGCCTGTCTGCCTTCGCTGGCAGGCTTCATCCGACCCAGCTCCTTCCCGCATCCCTCGTGCGCTCCTCTGCAGTCGTCCTTCACGCGGCTCCTCTCATCCTCCCTTCTCGGGTTCTTCGGTAAAAGTTAATGTCTCGTGGTGGATGTTGCTGCCCTCGTCCCCAGCGAGGTATTTACTGTAGGTAATGGCTTTGCTCTGTCCTGGAGAGGCYGTTGAGATCAGAATGTAAARCCTAGATGCGGATATACCCACAGTYCTCCTCCCCTGGTCGGAGGCAAGTTTTTTCCCCTTTTTCCTCCCCTTATTAGCAGCTTGTGGGGGATTGGAGGGGAACTGGTGAACATAGGCACTGTTGTTCTCCATGGCTCTGCTTTGGAGGGGCATTTGCTGCCCATTGCCTATGGGGGACCCCAGGACTGGTCCCAGGGATGGGGAGAGCCAAATCCTCTGGGAAAGTCCTGACATGTTGCGAGGGCCTGCGGGTCAGATCTGCACCTCTGCAGTGAACCGTAGCCAGCTCGGCAAGTGCCGCAAACGCAAGGGGAAGGTTGCACGTGGGGCTTGGGTGAGGGTGGCGGAGGTGCCTGGCTGGGGCTCGTCCCCATGCGAGCTGGCTTCAGACTGTGAAAGCTGTTCAAGGGCAGCGCAGAGGGCAGAAGGCCCAGCAGCCAATGCAGCATGCAAGCCTGGCATGGTGGGGTTGGCATCGCACTGCAGCATGGTGCAGTTGGCATCACACCTTGATGCAGAGGTGGGGCTGGCATCGCACCATGCCATGGCTTAGTTGGCATYGCACCCTGATGTAGCATCAGGATTGGCATCGCACTGTGCCGCGGCGTGGTTGGCATCGCACCCTGATGTAGCATCAGGATTGGCATCGCATTGTGCCGCGGTGTGGTTGGCATCGCACCCTGATGTAGCATCAGGATTGGCATTGCACTGTGCCGTGGCGTGGTTGGCATCGCACCCTGATGTAGCATCAGGATTGGCATCGCACCGTGCCGCGGCGTGGTTGGCATCGCACCCTGATGTAGCATCAGGATTGGCATCGCACCGTGC
>NW_020449085.1:2070985-2126657 GCF_003343035.1 Apteryx rowi
CGTGGCTGGCATCGTGCCCTGACGCAACGGCGGGGTTGGCATCACGTTGGAGCACTGGTGCCACCTAGTGCCCGCGAGACCGGCCGCGGTGGCACCCAGAGCTGCCTTTTCTGGGGGACGCCAGGCTGTGTGCGATGCCCCACGGGCAGCCCTGGCAAGACGCCGGGCTGCGTTTCCCGCAGCAAGGGAGCTTTTCAGAGGGCCCTTCTCACCCCTCGACACCGCTACGCTGCCCGCCCGTCCTGCGGGGAGGCAGCTTTGTGCGACGTCCGGTGCAAACGGCCCCGTCGCCCRGGCCTGCCCCTAACTCCTGCCCCCCGCGGTGCCTTCCCCCATGGTGTCCTCCCCCCTGTACGCCTTTATAATCGTCTGCCCTGTGATTCTGCCCTCTTTAAAAACTCTCCCTCTGCTGGAACCTCTCTCCTTGGGATTTTCTGTCCGTTTGCGCGGCCGGCGTGCTCCATGCTGTGCGGCAGCCTCCGGGCCATGCTGGAGGCAGTCCCAAGTCTTCCAGCCTGGGGTTTAGACCCTCCATCACCTGGACACCTCAACGGTTGCCTAATTGTCTCGGTCCGATGCAGCATCCGCTGTTGGGGTGGCCTCTAGGCCCTACCTGCCAAGGGTCAGGGCTGAGGAGGAGCTGCGTCCTCATCATTTCTGGGGACAGGAGCGCGCGGGCAGGCAGCTCGTGTGCTGCCAGGTTTGGCACTAGTGATTTTTGCAGAGCCGGCAGGCAAGGATGTGGCCTGAATTGCAGGAACGTCACCAAGGTGGAGAGTCCGAGCTGTAAATACCCAGCCAGCCCTCGACGGAGCTGTGGTGGAGGTCCAGGTTTGGGTGTCGCTGCTGCTCGCTGCCAGCTCCCTCCGCAGAGCTGTGCTTGCGAGAGGCAGCGCTTGCTGCTCTTGGACAGCTGAGGGCAGCAATACCCAAGGTTTGGGATGTGCCATGCTGCCTGCCTGCCTGCCTGCCTCCCACTGGGCCAGGCTCGCCGGGGTGCTGGGGGCTGGTTTCTCTGGTCCCCGGTAAGCGGGKCCTAGGCTTGGCCAGGGCTGGGATGGGAGATATGCGAGGTGTGCTGCTGGACTGCTTCTCCTGTCRTCACCAGCATGGGCCTTTCTGGGAATCGGTGCTGGGGAAGGTTTTGAGATGCCGGCTGCTCTCGGATCTCTTCTGTGGGCATCGTTGTAGAGCGGGAATCCCAGCCACCTTCCAGCTTTGGTCATCGTCGTATCATCCGGTCGTGCAGCCTGGCTCTTCCTGCCGTAAGCCGTGGCTGCGTGTTTCTGGGAGGCTGTGCTGCTCCTCCTCCCCAGAGGCAGCTGCGTTTTGCAGGTGTCCTCTGCGTCTCCAGAACAATCCCGCAAAAAGCCCTGTGCAGCAGAGCGGGGCCGGTGCAGATGCAAGCGCATAATGTCAGCAGGGATGGGAGAGGGTGGGAGCTCCTGCTCTGAGGTCCCAGAGATGGGTGTGAGCTCCCCTCCTCTTCCCCACCTCCTGCGGAAAAGTAAGCTAACCCATCCTTTGCAGGTTTTCTCCCTTCTCAATTCTTTATGCTTAGATATAAAGCAGAGTGTTTCTAGGGGTCTCATCTCCATGTGCCTTTGCTCTCTTGCCACCCTCCTGCAGGTGCCATGGAGATCCAGGTCCCGGATGAGCCCGTGGTGGCTCTGTTCGGCCGAGATGCCACCCTGCACTGCGCCTTCTCCCCTGAGGCCAATTTCAGCCTGAATGACCTGAGCCTCATCTGGCAGCTGACGGACACCAAGCGCTTGGTCCACAGCTTCTCTGGTGGCAAGGATCAGCTGGCTGACCAGGGAGGAGGCTACGCCAACCGCACRGCCCTCTTCTACGACCAGCTGGCCCAGGGCAATGTCTCCCTGCTCCTCCGGCGCGTGGAGATCTCTGACGAAGGCAGCTTCACCTGCTTTGTCCGGGTCAGCGACTATAGCAGCGCGGCTGTGATGCTGCAAGTGGCAGGTGAGAGATGGAGGGTGGGGATGTCCCTGCATGTCTCCTCCGGAGTGTGAGGTTGTCCCCCATCATACTTTTCTCCACTGTGGAGCATCTCTTTCTCTCTCCATCCCTGCCAGGGTTTCTCCTTGAATTTAGTGCTCTCTGTTAGAGACAGACCAGTCTTGCATCTCCCCTAAATATTGCTGCCGGTGGATCTAGTCCCTTCCTTGTCACGTTGGGGAGGCTCACAGCTGGGTGCAGAGGCAACCTGGCTGTGGCCTGTGCTGCTTGAATGCTGAGCTGGGTATGTGAGATGCCAGCAGCCTTGTCCTCAGGTCCCATATGGGTGCCTCCTCTGTATACTGCACTGGATGGGGAGGCACATGGGGCAGGACTGAGACTTGCTCCTGGCTGGGCTGGGGGCTCCCCTGAAGTATCCTCAGCTTTGGCTCAGCGTTCAACCTGCTCCTGGGAAACGCTGTTTCTCTGGCCGCCTGATTTCTAGTACTCTGTGGGAACAGCGTCCCCAAGTTCTTGGGTATAGGAAGGTGGCAGGAGTCTTTCCRGTGTGGGGATGGAGCTGTTGGTGTTGTAATGGAGCTAGGAGTAGGTGCCTTGGGGAAATAAGGAGAAAAGGACCATTGGTTGCTCCAGAGCATGAACCTTCAGTCACCTCTGTCACCTCATGCTGGTTCTCCTCTCCCTTTCAGCTCCCTACTCCAAGCCCAATCTGAACCTGGAGCCCAACAAGAACTTGAAGCCGGGGGATCTGGTGGCAGTGACTTGCCATGCATCCCGTGGCTACCCTGAAGCCACTGTCCTCTGGCAAGACAACCACGGCAGCAACCTCACAGAAAACGTCACTACATCTCAGGTGGCCAACGAGGAGGGTCTCTTCGATGTGCACAGCGTCCTCCAGGTGTTGGTGGAGCCCAGCAGCACCTACTCCTGCCTGGTGCGAAACCCAGTGCTGCAGCAGGAGACCCATGCCTCCGTCACCATCACGGGTAAGCCAGCAAGGGGAGGTCAGAGATGGGGTCTCTCTGAAGAAGCTGATGATCTTTGCTGTAGCCCAGAGCTTCCCCTGAGGCTGCTACCGTGTATCCCTGCTCTGCCTCCCATCCCAATCCCTGGACCTGTGGTTTTGGGCTGTGCTCTCCTCCGCAGTCGCCCCAGCATCCCAGCTCGTCTCTGGAGGGCTGCGCTACGAAGGCACTTGCTGAGCTGCAGCAAGCTTCTCAAGAGCTSTGCAAGAGTTGGGAAAGGTCTGGGTGTGTTTTTCCTAGTACTCCTTAGTTTCTAGTTTTGCTAATTGCCCTGTCCCAGTCTAAACCATCCTTGAAAGCCACCACAGGGCATGGTATTCTTCCTCTCCTTTGTGTGTAGTCTTATGGCTGTGGGATGCTCTTGATTCAGGGTGCTCCATCCCAGCAGCAGCTGCAGCAATCCCTACTGAAGACCCTACACAAATACTGCATTACTCGTAGTCTCAGCTGACCTTCTAATAACTAATCTTGACTGACGGATCCTTTGGGCACCTGGCATTATGGTGGTGATTTTCCACCTGGGCCATTTTGCATTGCCAGTAGTGTCTTGGCAAACTTTCCGCTTAGTTCTCCTGCTCGTTACRTCTCTGTGACGCCTGTACACTGTTAATTAGAGTCCCAGCAGGCAGGCAATGGCGTGTCGGATGGTTGATGGCTCCCTTACAGTTCAGGGCCGTTCTCCTGACGTGGAGACTGCCCTCCGTGAAGAAAAGTCAGGAGGAGAGGGAGCTGTGAAAACAGATCATAAATACAGGCTGGCCTAGTTTATTAACCRCTGTTTATCGTACAGGCGGTGCTGTGCCGTAAGAGCTTCGTTCAGCCTTGCCACTTCCCTCTGACAATGTCTTGCTCTGATGGCCCGATAAATAAGACTTTAATGGCATTTATCATGGATGGGGCTGGCAGGGGAGCGTGGGCAGGGCTCAGTCAGGGAGACTGGCAGGGCTGTGTCAAGGAGCTGAGTAATGCGGGGTGCCGAGAGGAGATGGGTCTGGGTGCAGGGAGGGGGGTCTGGTCTGGGTGGGAGGCTTTGGGGGACGCCAAGCCTGTGACGGACGGGGGTGTTGGCCGAAGGGGGGGCTCTGCGCTGCTGGAGCGAGATGGGCAGCGCAGCAGGTTTGCGTGGCTAAGCTGGGAGGGATGACAAGTCATGCCAACGGCTGTGAGCCGGTAGGGATGGGGTCAAGCCGAGCGCCCCAAATCCTGGCCTCCTGGGGCCAAGGGGTGGATTTGGGGGCTTTGCTGTCCCTCCTCCTGTTGCCCTTGGAGGTTCTTCTCTGTTCTCTGTGGTCTGACCCAGGAGGGAAGACAGGAGCTCTCTAAAGCCATGCGCTGCTCCTGGTCTACATGGCAGAGCGTGGATTTGGTCCTGGCTCTGTTCCCAAGGAGTTTGACTCCCTGGGCTCCATCAGATGCTTTGCAGGGCTCATCCTCGGCATGCTGGTGACGAGCTTGCTGGCAGTTACGAATGGCTTCCAGTTGTCCTCGCTAGCTCAGCTTTTATAGATGCCTTGGAGCTCTTTATAACCTTGTACACTCACTGGTAACATTAATTAGTGTTTAATTGTCCTTGGTACAGCAGTCGTTGGGTTGTGAAGGAGGGTTCCCTGGTGGAGCATAAACCTTTTGGCTGGATGCACCAAACTCTTCCAGAAAGCCTAGCACAGCTGCGCRGACGTTACCTGGAGGCAGGGCTGTCTCTGACGAAGCTAGCGTTAGCCACAGCCGGTGAGGGCAAGGAGGGGCTGGCTATGATGGCTTTGTGGGAGTCCTGTGTCTGTTGGATGCCATGTCCGACGGAGGCCACGACACCTCCTCTGCAGGCGATTCTTCCTTCTGGAGGAGCGGCGACGTCAGCTTGGCAGCGGTGAATCCACACCCCACGTACGCGTAGGTATTGCCCCCTCCTTCGAGAAGGTGGACCTGCTGCGAGTGCGTGCAGGGCACTGGGAGAGGACAGCCCCGTGCAGACCTAGGCTTATCCCTACCTGTGGGAGGAGGGTACCAGCCTGTGCAGGAGGGGGAGAGCTGGCTGATGCCAGTGGTCATCACCTTTGCGTACGAACAGGTCAAACATCTGCCAAAGCGTTCCCACCAGTACGCACTGCGGAGGCACTGATAACGTTTCCACGGTTCTCGCTTCGTTTTGCCCAACAGCAGGAATTTGTTGTTATTGGTGGCAGAGGAATGGCTTTTTCATGGTTGTCTCCGTAGCGTGTGAGCRGATGTTCAGCATTGGGATGACAGGCACGAGTGCTGGATTTGGCCTGGTGAGGTGCTGCGGATGCTGTTACCTTGCAAAGGAGGAGCTGCGTGCGTTGGAGAGGTCTACGTTCGCCTTGTCTCCTCCCTGCTACGGTTCACTGCTAAGGCAGAACGAAGGGCCTGAGAACCCAATGGGGGAGCTGCGCTGCCTGGGAATGTCCCCACATGTGGCTTGTTCATCTCTTCCCGGCCTGCCACATGTTTAAATAAGCAGCAGCACATCCAGTAGGCACAGGCTCTGCGTCTCCTCCCTTCCGAGACCATCCAGCACCCCCCAAACATCTTTTCTCATGTTGTCCTGCCCTGGCTTCCTGCATCCTCTTCTTCTTCCCTCTTGCTAGCAGTGTGACTTTGTGCCGCAGAGGGAATTGCTGGGGGATGCAGCCAGCCCATCCGTAGAGCCTGATGGCTGGGAAGGGAGCAGTGACGGGGGGAAAGCTTTGGCCTGGGTTCGGGCCCTCTGCAAGGGCAGTATTTGCCGTGGCAAGGAGCCGTGGTTGTTATCCCCTCTCCCACGGTGGGGCTGGTAGGGGGCCGTGAATTCGCTGTTGGAGCCGGCAGGAGTTTCAGGAATTTCTTCCTGTCCCTGCTGGCGATTAGCAGGACCCCCGGAGGTGGACAACTGGTGGGTCCTGACACTTCCATCCTGGCTTGACATGCCATAGATATTTCCAAATTCCTCAAAATTTGAAGTCCCTTTTGATCCCAGCACATACAGTGATCAGGGATTTACGCAAAAAAGAAATGAGGGAATCAAGTCTGCCTGCACTTGAAGCAAATACGCCCGGGTGGGATCGGAGCTGAAAGAGCAGCTCCTCCAGCAGGTTCCTGCTCTCCACGTGGGCTGCTCCTTGGGGGCATCACCTTTCTCCAGTGCGTTAGGTTGGCGGTGGACGAGCCCAAGGGTCAAGTCAATGAGCCCTCTTCTCCTCCGAGGGATATCTGTGCCTTGCTCCATGGAAACATGCCCAAAGCATGGCTGCTGCCTGCCACACTGTGCTCTGGTGTGGTGGGGAGCGTGCCTGGCCATCCCCGATCCCGTGGGAAGTGTCGGGGCCTGCGTGCTCCCCGGCCCCCGGGGCGTTAGATGAGAGGGAGCAGGGAGCTGGGTGAGCACTGTCTGATTCTTCTCTTCAGCTTCCTAGCGAGCGATGGGTCAGCTTGCAATTTGAATTTATTCGTGCAATTATTTAAAGGTTAATGAAGTATTTTTATGGAGTGACTCAAGCTGCTGATTTCCTGCTTTCCCGGCCGGATCTGGACCCGCTGGGGGAGGCCATAATTACAGGAGTTGATGGTTTTATTTCCAAGGACCCGAATGGCCGGAGAGTGCCGAGGCGCTGGGAGAGGGCAGCGTGCTGCCGTTGGCCGAGGCTTTGCCTGGTCGAGCTCTGCCAGACCTGCTTGTGGAGACCCCGCGCCAGAGCCTCGAGGACTCTGCACCCTGTGTCCGTCCCCGGCTGCTCCGCGGGGCTGGTCTCTACTGGGGAGTCCCTTGCTCCCGTCGGTGGTCCCAAGGACATACCATCTGGGATCGTCCCGCAAGCCTTTGGCACGACTCCGGCAGTGCCGGCGGGTGCTCCGTGCGGTGGTGACGCTGMCTGGGGTGGCTGGTGTCCGGCCGGAGGGCTTCCTTGCGCCGGCAGCCCCGATGCCGGGCCCGTGTCCCTCCTCTCGGGTGGCTGCGCTCACCGCGCCGGTATTCCTGTTTTCTTTCCGCCAGGCCAACACCTTGCCTTCCCCGCTGTGGCGCTCTGGGTGACGGTGGGACTCGCCATCTGTGTCCTCGGGCTGCTCGCGGCCCTGGCGTATGTGTGCCAGAAGAAAATCCGGCAGAGCTGCGAGGAAGAGGAGGAAAACGCAGGTAACGTGCTCGGCTCTGCGGCGTGTTATCTCGAGCGACGGTGGGGGATAAGTGCCCGTTTCCCTCCTGTCCGGAGGAGCAGCTCGGCTGGAGCCTGGCCCTTAGGGATGAGGTTTGCGGCCTGCGGGAAGTGCCGGCCGGGGGCTGCGGGCTCCGTGTGCGGGTAACGCCGCGGGGGTCCCGTGGGCAGGGAAGCGCGGGAGCGCTAGCGGGGACCTGCTGCGGCCCCGCTCCTCGCCGGAGGTGGGAGCTCACCTCCCTGCCTCTCCCGCGCAGCTCGCCTGCCCCGCTGAGGCTGACGTGTGTTCTGCTCTGGTTGGACCTGGAAACTCAAAATAAGTATTAGCTGGATGGAGAAAATTGCTTCCYGCATTGGGAAAGGACGGCGCTCTCCCGGGGCCTTGCGCAGCTGGTGGGGGTGCGCGGATCCCTCGGGCAGGCCCCCTCTAAAGGCAGCTAGCGCCGGGCTCTTATGTCGGGCCACGGGAGCTAGAAGCTGGTGTAGACGCCCGTGCCCTGGTGGCTCCTGTAGCAGCGTGCTTTCTGGAGCTCCTTCTGGCTGTCTGCTCTGTCCCGGCCCGGTTCACGTGGCGCTGGGTGGAAGGAGCATCAGGGGACGCCGGGTTTGTCTTTGCAAAAGGCAGCATCGGTCTGGGAGGGAAGCAAAGTGGGAAAATAGGCTTGATGTTATACCTGCTGCCCGTTTGGAAGGAGAAGATCAGAAGGGAAAAAATTGGGTCTCCATAAAATCCGTGCAAACAGTGAAGATGGGTTAAACCTGCCAATATGGTCTGGGAATTCCTTCCCTGCCGCCTCCAGCCCATGGGCAGCAGCGAGCGGAGCGGGGACGAGGAGGGATTCCCACGCGCGGCGCTCGTTCCCCGCTCGGCAGCCAGCTGGCAAACACCTTGCACGCTCGGGTGTGCAAGGACCCGCCGCCGCGCGAGGGTGCGCGTGGGCCTGGCTGGCGCTGCTGCCCGGGCTCTTTCTGCCCCCCCGGCCTCGCTTTGCAGGGTGAAGCCAAGAGCTTTCCTGAGACGCGCTGGTGCGAAGCGCTGCCTGAGAGTCTGCGTACGCCGCG
The DNA here is from genome assembly GCF_003343035.1 of Apteryx rowi. Lineage (NCBI taxonomy): Eukaryota > Metazoa > Chordata > Aves > Apterygiformes > Apterygidae > Apteryx > Apteryx rowi. The sequence goes on from NW_020449085.1 coordinate 2,079,198, forward strand.
GAGCTTCCCGGCTGCGAAACGGCGGCGGCAGTGGTGACATCCTCCCCGTGCCCCTCGGCTCGGCCCAGGGCGCTGAGCTGCGYGAGCCAAGGGCGCAGGGGAAGGGGCGGATGTGGCTGCGGCCAGGACTGGCAGTGATGTGCGGGATTTGGGATGTACCAGGCTGGCTCCGCAGGGGCGTCGCAGCTGGYGGCGCTGGCTTGGTGGAAGCCACCTYTCCGTACTCACGCTCGATCTCTCCYGGCTTTCTTCCCTTCCTTCCRTGYTCCYGYGAGCCTTGCGCATCCCTCTGCTCCCTCCGCTCTCGCTTGCTCCCTTGCTGTCTCTYRGAAGCACCACTGCTCTCTGGCGTGYGGGCRTCCRTGGAGGAGCTTCTCCTCCGAGAAGACACCTCCAGYGTTTGCCACCGTGCAAACATCGAGTGTGTTGACGCAGGCAGATAGCATGAGACAGAGCTGCTCCGCGCGCTCCCTCGCTTGCTCCTTTCTCCTTGCCTGCCCGGTGCTGCAAAACCAGCCTGCGCCCGCTCCGTTTTCGGCATTCCTCTCCTTTTCCCGGTTCCTTTATCACGGCGAGGCGTTTTCATGCAGAGGGGGACCTTGTTCCTTTAAACGCGCTGCTGTGCTCTGCAGACGGCTGGGGAAGCAGCTCTGCTGGCACCGCTGGCTTGTTTCCTCTCGCCGACTCCAGGGCTGATGGGCTTTGCCAAAGCAAAAAAAAATAAAATCCTTTCTCTAACAGCATCCGAACGTGGCGCCGTGAGACCGGAGCCTCCGCCGGAGGCTGCCTGGCTTGGTTCCTCCTCTCTCCGCGTTGCTGCCGGGGAGGCTGGTCCGCAGATGCCCTCGCTGCTCCGTCCCTCGCCCGGGCAGGCGAGCTCTTGGCACCCGCTCCCGGGGCCGTCCCGGGTCGCCAGGACGGACGAGCACGAGGGTTTTGCTCCAGCACGTCGCACTGAATTGTCCGCAGAAGGTGGATTGGGCGTTTCTGTCCCTTGGGGTTCGTAACACGAGATCGAGCCTGTCAGATAGCGGTTGGCTTGCAGGCTGTTTTGATCGTCTGGTTTGATTTTTTTTTTTTTTTCTTTTCCCTCTATAATGGAAACTGCAGTGAATTTTTGCTTTTGTTAAGGGATTTTGTTAGGCYGTGGCCCCAGGCCAGCTGACCTCAGTCCTCCTGGATCACGAGACTGCTCCCAGCCTCCTCCGTGTTTTTCCCTGACCGCTGCGCATCCCTAGCAACGAAGCTCTGCTCTGAGCGTCGGTGATCTGAATCCGGGCAGGGACCTTCCCGCGCCCGGCGGCAGAGCGCCGCTGCAAGACGCAGCGGTTTTTGCTGCTTTTGCATGAGATTTGGTGGGGTTTGAACTCTTTTGGCCCTCGTTCCTCCCCTGTTGTGTTGCTTCGGCAGTTTGGAGGCAGATGCCTTTGGAAAGCTCCGAGCTATTACGTGTAACTAGGACCTCGCTGCCCTTTAGAAGTCAGAAGGGACGAGGCCGTGCAGCTGTCCAGAAAAGAGCRGCTTTTTGCCCAAATAACAAGGACRTTTTCGGAGCTCTTCGGTGGGGGAGTGGATGCTGTGCCGTAGGGTGGCCTCGGTCCCCCGCGCTGGCAGGACGTTCTCCGAGGGAACGGCAGCCCGGGCGCACCGGGGACCCTGGGGACCCCGTTTCTTGCTCACCCCGCGCGCGGCTCTGCTGCCTGTGTGCTGAGCGTCCCTGCCGGGGCGGCGGAGAGCCTTCTGCACCGATCCTCAATCCTGTCCCCCTGGTCATCCAAACGGGGAGAAACCGTGGGAAAACCCTGGGTGGAGTAAAGAAGGGAATTAGCTGATGCTCTTCTGGGGCGCTTGCAAAGGGTTCCTGCTGCCAGGCTGAATCGCGGCCCTGTTTTCTCGAAAGCAAACRTCACGCAGCAAGGTGCTGGGCAAAGCCAGCGGCCAAGGCTCGCGCGGGGGGAGGCTGCGCCTCGGTGGCCGCCGTTCAAAGGGAGCAAGCGGGGCTCCTGTTGCACGGCAGGGCAGAGTTCGGAAGCCGCTGTATCCTTAGGAAGAGCTTCCCAAGCTGCGTGGTTCGAAGGGTCCCCTTGCTCTGCTTTTCCCGAGACCCTGGAGGCAGCCTGTGCTTGCCTGCGGGGGCCGGCGCCGGCCGAGCTTCCCGGGCCAGGCTGTCCTGAAGGCCCTCGCGAGACCCGCTGGCTCCCCGGTGCCGCCCCGGAGCTGGTGCAAATATCCCTCGTGGGGGCCCGAGCTCCGCCGTGGGGCTGGGGCACTGGAAGAAGGGCGCTGGTTGGAGCTGGATACCGGCTACCCCTTTCCAACCAGCTCCGGCGTCTCGGCAGCGCCTCATCCCAAGCCCGGCACGTGCACCAGGCGAGGGCGGCTCCGGAGCAGCCACGGTTGGAGGCGACTCTGAGCAGCGTCCGCTAAATCAGCCAGCGATCGCGGTACCGGGAGGCTGCTGGCAGGAGGCTGCGGCCCGCGGGCGTGGAGCGAGTYGTCTGCGGATGCTTCACGTGCTCCCGGCTTTTGTTTTGCAGGGACGGAGGAGCAGGACGAGGAGGGGGAAGAGCCCAAGACAGGTGGGTGCGATGTCCAAGCCGTGGGTTCCCRGGGCCGAGGCTGGCAGCTCCCGGGAACCGGGTGCAAAGCGGGCAGGTGGGCGAGAGCGGGCTGGATTCGTGCACTTTCCTGCCAAGGAAGCCATCAGACGCGCTCCGAGCCGCTTGCGCACGTCGGGGCGCGCGAGCGGGCCGCCGTGCTCGCCGTGTCCGTGTCGACGCGGTTTCGAGGGCGGTGCAGCAGTGCGCGTTGCTGCGCCCCGCGTGCCGCCGTCCCCGCCGCGCGTCGCCCGCGGCTGCCAGGCCTCCAGCCGCTCGTGGCGTCCCCCGCGCCCGCTCCCGGCCGTGCGGCGCCGGCCAGCTGGCTGGCAGCAGACCCCTCCAAGCCACCAGCAGGCTGGCGGGTCCGTGATAAGCCGTGTTATCTTCTAATAAGCAGCGATAGCGGTGCTCTGCTGTAATCAAGTGAGTTAATTACATGCCTGGTGATTCCCTCTCTCTGCTCGGTGCACGACCAGAGCCTGGTCGCGTGCAGACTGGCTCGCGCCTGGTCTCCTCCTGGGAGCCAGCGCGGTGGGGATGCCGGCTCCTCGACGGCTGTTGCTGCCTCCGAGGTTTAAGGGCTGGGAGTTGGTTTGTGGTGGAAATTTGGGGCTTAATTTTTGTGGGAGCTGGGCAAACGCTGCGGGTTCTTAAAGGCTGTTTGCATCAGAGACGGGGGGGATCCAGGTCTTCCCCCCGCGGAGACGTTCCCCTTGCCAGCCTGCTGACCGCCTGCCCTTCTGCCCTTTGCAGCCTTGCAGCCGCTGAAGAGCGCGGAGAGCAAAGAAGGTGAGCGCGTTCGCGGGGCGTCCGCGGGGCGCCGGGCGTAGGGGCGAGAGCTGGCCCGCCGCAGCGGAAACCGCGCGGGCCCGAGGCCGGCAGCCGGCTGCACAGCCCTCGGCTCCCCCGGCTGCTCTGCTTTAGCTCTGCCCTCGCTTCCCGATTCCTCAGGCGCTTCTCAGTCCCGCTTGGCGCTTCCATTGCAAACCGATCAGCTCATGATTAAGACTTCTTGCAGAGCGCGAGAGAAACGATACTAAAATCTGAGTGTACAGTATCCATTGGACTTCCATCATCCATCGATCTTTTTTTTTTTTCTTTTTTTCCCTTTTTCTCTTTTTTTTCCTTGCAGTTTGCGCTAGGAGCACAATCATATTTCCCCAGATCAATTATTTCCAAGCATTCAGGGCACCTCTGTTCTAATTTGGGCTGCTCTTGCTCCTGCCCACGCTCATATCTCCCGGTAATGGATTAAGTGACGTGACTGATGTCTTTGACATGTTGTTTGTTCTCTTATCCTCTGCCCAGGAGAGCAGTGAGTGTTACGAGGAGTTATTTCTGAGTGGCTCCTTAAGGGTACAGGTTGCCTGTGTTTATGCTGGGGAAGGTAGATCAAGGACGGGGAGGCTGTTGTGACTGGGGTTCTCGAAGCAATTTGATTTAATTTGATCTATTCTCTTTCCTGAGAAAGTTGGCTCCTATCCGGCTTTCTCCAGCGTGTAGTGAGCGCCCTTGGGCTGAAGCACGTTGAGGTGTCCTGGTCTTTACACCTAGAGCATTAGTGAATCTTCTGGGTGCTCTTGCTGCTGGACAGAAGCCTTGACCTTGGGAAAGGGAGGGGAGCAGGGCAGGGAGGGGACTGTCCTGGGCTGTGCTCCTGGCCCCAAGGAGCCACATCCCCCATCTACCTGTTCCGCTCCAGCTTGGAGGCGAGAAGGACATTGTATGACCAACCCAGGTGGTTGCCCATAAAGCTGGGATGGCATTGCCCGGGCAGCTGGAAGGGCTGCAAAGTGCTGCCGGTGGGGTGGGAGCTTGTTGCAAGGAATTTGGGGCCACCTCCCGGTGTATAAAGTGACTGGGGCATGCGCGGGAGCTGCGTTCATCCAGGGGAGGCTGCTCCCCAGCTGCAGGCTCCTCCGAGCACCTCCTCTGCTCCCAAACCTCCTCCCGGTCTCGCTCCGATTTCCCTTCTGCAAATATCCTTCATCCGTGCACTGATCTCGCACTGGGCCATCTCGGATCAGGGATCCGTTAAGCTCTGTCTGGTCAGTGCCCTTTCTCTTTTGAGCATTGCCATCAGTGTGCTAATGAGAAGGTAACTGGTGGGATCCATCCTCCTTGCCTTACGGAAGAGGAGAAGGAGGCAGAGGAGTGAGCTGCGCACGTCAGCTGTTGTTCCCTCCCTTGCTTTCCCGATGGGATCACACGTTTTCCCCATACAGATTCCCAGGTAGCAGCCAGGTACTGAATTTCTGATGAAAATTCATGGGAATTGGAGCCTGAGTCCCTGTTTCTGCCTTTCAGCGTCCTCTCCCAGGGCAATGAGTCGCTGCTTGTGACCCCCCTCAGCCCGCTTAGGGGTCCCGCGTTTTCTGTGTGTGTTCAGCCCCACTCTTCACCGACTTGCTTCCCTTCCAAGATCTCCTCAAGCTTTTGATTTATTTCCCCTCTTATTAAAGGCAGACTTTCCCAGCAGAGCTTTGGTCTCAGCCATGGCTGAATCGCTGCTAATTCCACCCTCCCTCCTCCGTTATTAATGGCCCCGCTTTTTCTCTAATGCTGTTTTTTTTCTCCTCCTGATAGATTTATAAAAGCCTTTTCTCCCATCCCCTTCACACCTTTAGCTGAAGCATTAGCTGGCTCCGCTTTTGCTTTTTTTTCCCCCTCTTCTCCCTCTCCTCTCCGGCCTTATCTTCCCCTCGCAAGCCTCGGCAGACTAAGGGCACTTGTCTTCCCTGCCTCTTCGCTCTTCATCTCCCATCCAGATTGTTTGCTTAACCCCGTCTCCGTGAGCGGCCCCTCGGCTTGCTCCTTGGCTGCCTTTGCAGCGGGAATGCAGCCTGAATAATAGCATCTCCTAGGAGTCGCCCGCCGCTGGGTTTTTCTTCCTTTTTTTTTTCCCCGGTTGGTTATGAGGAGCTCAGCGGCCGAGCAAACGCGCCCCCGCGTCCCTGCCCGCGCGCTGCTGTAGCCGACCTGCGCTTGGCATCAGCTCCCGGGGAAGGGGGGCATCTCCGCTGGGATGTTCGGATTTTCATTTATTTATCTATCTATCAATCTATCTATTTATTTATTTTTGGAAGGGAGAGCCGGGAGCCGTGGGTGGCTCCGTTTTAACTCCGCTGCCTCTGCGGCTTGGGGTGCCGCTCGTTGCGGCGCGACCCGTCTGCTGAACGGGGCCGCGCGTTCGGAGCCCGTCGTGCCGGGCGTTTCCCGTTGCACTGCCGCGGACGGCTTCCTGCTCTCGCTTCATAACTCCTTCGCCAACTTCCCTTTCTTCTGCTTTTTTTTCCCTCCCCGCAGATAACGAACAAGAAATCGATTGATGGGAGCTGGGGGAGAGCTCGGAGCAGCCCCCAGACCAGCCGAACCGTCCCCCGTCCCGCGGGGACTAGCTCCGGGAAACCGAGGACGTTGCACGAAGGCCCCGACGCGGACCTGCCGCGGGCCCGGCGGGGCGGCCCCTCCATGCACTGTGACCTTCCTCCTCCTCCTCCTCCTCCTCCTCCTGCGCATGCTCGTCCCCCCCGGCCGCCCGGGGCTCGGCCGGGCCTGACGCTGCCTGCGGCCCCGGCGGGCCCCCTTCCTCGCTGCCCTGCCCCGGCGCCCGGGCCCGGGATGGGGGCCATGGAGAGCCGCGGCCTGGCCTCTGCGCGGCTCCTCCGCTCCCGTCCCGCGGCCGGGGCTAAGCCCGCGCTTCCCGGCATCCCCGCCGGAGGAGGCCCGGGCAGCGAGGGGGGACGAGGAGGACGGCCGCGGCGGGAGCTCTGCGGCCTCCGATGGCACCCCGGAGGCGCCCGCGGGAGGGCTTTCGACACCCTTTCCGAGTCGCAGGGCCGCGAGGGGCTCGGCGAGGCCCCTGGAAGCACCGGCAAGGTGCATCCGCCCCGGCTCCGGCGCGGCCCCGGAGGCGCGGGAGGACGATCGCTTTTCACGTTGTACCACTGCCCTTCGGAGCGGACTTTTGTTTTGCCTTACGCGCGTGGCGCCGCGTCTCTTCCCCGCTGGAAGTCGCCCCGGGGGGGGGGGGGCTTTTTGCAGGGGGTCTCCCCCCGCCCGGCGCCGGCAGCGGGGCGAGGAGGTGCCTGCGGGAGGCAGGGCTGGGGGAGGCCGCCGTCCTCCCTCCGCGCCGTCCTCCGCGCCGTGACGCGGCTGCTGCTGGCTCGCCCGGGGGCGACGCGGCGGCGCTGCCTTCGGACGGGGAGGGCGGGAGGACGCCGAGTGCGAGGGGGCTCAGACCCTCCCGTTTCCCCTGTGTCCAGCTGGGAGAAACACCTCTAAGTGCTTTGCCCCCGTAATGAGATCGCCCAGGGTGTCCTCTCTGTCCTCACCCCAGGTACCGGTGGGGTGCTCAGAGGCACCCGAGCCGCCCGTGCGACTGAATTCCCGTGTTAAAGCACTGTTGCAATTGCCAAGTCGAGCACTGGAAGGAAACGTCCCCTGCCTCCTTTGTTCCAGGCAGTGGAAGGCGTTTGGTGACAGACAGGGGACCGTAGCAAGGAGAAGGTGGTTAATGCCACTCCTGGGACGCGGGTTCAGTCTCTGCTCAGCTACAGTTCCTGGTGGCTGCTGGGGAAACCACCTAAATCAAGTTTTTTAAGTGGTGGTTGTGCATTTCTGGGGTGTGCGCCAGGCGAACGTTCCCAGCTGGATCTGCAGCCAGGATCTGACGTGTCCGTCATGTGCTGCATGATGCTAAAGCCTTTGTAAAGTCGGGTTCTGGGCATCCCAAACCGCACACTGAAATTGAGGAGAACGTGGTTAATCAAAGAGTAGCTCCTTCCAGGAGTGCTGGCTGGCCCGATCGAGGCAAGGGTCCCCGGGCGCTGCACTGGGTGGCCACGTCGTTAAAGACTGAATCATAACTCATGGGCGCAAGGGGATGCACTGAAGTCTGGCTTTCTTGCCTTTCATGGTGCTTGACTTTGCAATTGGAAAAAAGTTGGTTTAACACAGCTTGTTTGCACGTGCGGTGGGAACGCAGCCCCGGGCAGGCCACCAGCTGCCCGAGCTGGGGCCCAAGTCGGAGCCGYGGCGTTAAGCTGAACACGGATGGATGCAGAAGGGACAGCCCAAAGTCAGGTCTGGGTCAGCGTTACGGCAGGGGGTTACGCGTGGGGATTGCCCCACGCCTGGCCTGGCCTGCTGGAAAACCCTGACTGACCTCTCCTTGGTTTTTAAGTGCAGACTTAAGAAATGTTTTCACTTGTTGCGTGTCTTTGGTCCCACTCAGGCTGGCAGAGAAGTGACTGCTGTGCTAGAATCAATGGTTCTTGTTGCTGTTTTTAATTTTTATTTAAATTCCAGAATCTGGAGGTTTTTGTGCCTTGACAAATAAATTCTTGGATCTTTTTGGACAGTGTTTTCCAGCCTGTGTGTGGTTTTGGGGAGGGGCTGGAAAGCAGCTCTCGCTGGTCCTGGCTTGCTTCAGAAGGGGACATCATGGAGCGGTGATGCTGTCGGATGGGCGCGGGGGCAGGTGTGTTTTGGGGGGTCCTGGGGACAAAGGCCACCACCCTGCCATGACTCTCTGGGGAGCTGGGCCCTTGCCGACCCCAGCCGGGGCATCGCGCCTCCATCTGTGGCCTAGTCGTGCTGGATGCTCCAAAGGGTTTGTAGCTGGGCGCAGCCGGAGGGCAGTAGAGCAGAGCAGACCCGTCCCTCGCTCTGTGCAGCTGCCCAGGGGAAGCAAGCTGCTTTGGGATTTAGGTAGTATTTTTATCTGAGGACTGTGCCTGTAAAGCCTGTGTGTGGTTCCTTGTTGGAGATGGGCTACCGACATGACATGGGACATGGGCTACCCTGATCCCAGTGGCTGAAAGCAAACCAGCAGTTGGAAACTGAAAGCCTTCGTCTGGGTTGAGTTTTCCCAATTCTCTTGTAGGAAAATGTCAATGAAAACGTCCATGAAATGGGAGAGGTTTTCATTTTCTTATGAGCCCCAGATCATTTCCTCCCCAGCCAAATTCCCGTATCCAGACCTCCAGAAATGGGAGGCTGCATTTCACATCACACCCCTGTGTGGACTATCAGAAGAGGAGGAGGAGGAGAAGAAGGGGAGCAAGAATGAACTTGGTTTTTTTTTCCCCACTTCTAAGTCCTATTTCCCCTTCCTTCAGGACAGTCACTTGTAAACCTTTCAGCCAACTGCAACTACACTTCACAGGTAGTGGGACCGCACAAGCGTCCTGGTGGCCGGTCAGCCCGAGGAGTCTCTCCAAATTAGCTGATAGCACGCGGTGCTTTCTTTCTGGCTGGGTTGCCAGAGGACATGAGGAAGGGAGCTGATTTTTGTGTTGGAGAAGATGTAGGGGACAAAGGACTCCAACGTGTAGGGAAACAGGCTTCATTAGTCCCTCCGCTTGCGGAACAACCTGGTTATATTGTGTATTAAGGCTCTTCTAATCCTGTTACATTCTGGCTCATTTTTTGCGCCATCCATCATCCTAATAGGGAGCTGGGCACTGGCAGGGTTTGCGTTTGTGTGGCACAAGATGGATTTGAGGGCTTTGAATGAGTGAGGTCCTAAATACGACTCCTTCTAATGAGCTCCTAAAGACGTCGCCTCCTCCCGGGGAGTTTCTGAGCTGAGTTTGAGAGACAGTTTCCCCAGCGTGGCCGGCGGAAARAGAAACCTCTGGGCACACCTGTCCCTAGGCTGGGATGTGTCCGCTGGGATGTGTCCCCTGGTCTGACCACACATCAGGTGGCACAGCAGCCTGTAGAAAAGGGATGAGACAAGCTTAATTAATCTATCCCCYGGTTGGCAAGCTGAAAGACAGTCCGCAGGAAAGGCTGTTCAGGTTTGTCCAGAATTAATTTAAATGTCTAAATTCCCAGAGCTGTAAACGCAGATGAGCAGAGGTGTATTTGAGTGGACCGTGCTCCTGCACGTACATGGCCTGGGAGCTGCTGTGCTCTCGCCAGACCTGGGTGATGTTCGCAGGGGTGATGTCTGGGTGGACTTTCCAGGGAGTCCCAAATTATTACATGCACTTGCCTTACGGGCTTCAGCTGGGTGAAGGCTTTACGTGCTCTTGTGTCCCTGACGCGGATGGGAAGCTTTGGCTCTGGTGGCTCTGGCTGAGTGTGCAGACCCCAAGCCACCCTCACAGTTCACCTCTCTTAGCTCTTGCTTCAAAAACATGCTGGCGAGGGACAGGGATGCCCAGAGAGCAGCCATCGACATCGGTTTGGGGGCGATGGAAGGAGATGGAAAATTATCCATACAGAGCTAGGGAACCGAGAAACGGGATCTGCCTGTCTGGGGGGTGTTGAGGAACAGCAGAGGAAGCTTCAGCTCTGGGTGGGATATGGGATCACTGGGGACTGCTCCAGTGCTGGCTGTGCTGGGACCGTGCTGGAGCTCGCCACGGTGGTGCGACCCCTCGCTTAAGGCTTCAAGTGGGACCTGGGGGGGGTGGGGGGGGACAGGGACACCCATGCGGGACCCGGGCAGGAGGCATCCGTCCCTTCCGGCAGCCCCGGCTCCCTCCCCATCGCTCTCCTCCCGGCCCTGCTGCCATCTCTGCACCTCGCGCCACGACAGCCTCATCCATCACCCCGCGGCCCGTGCACAGGGAAATCACTCAGCCGGGCGGCGAGGGAGAGACCTGCCCTGCCAACTCCTCTTTCTTTATTTTAATGATGGCAACAGCAGAAGAAAGAGCAAATTCCTGGAGGGACATTGCATTTTTCATGGCTGCTGGAGCTTTTGCTGCAGGTAGACCCAGCCAGTCCCTGCCGCCCTGCAGCTCTCCTGGCTCCCTGCCGGCCGCGGGGCTGACCCGGGAAGAGCCGGGAGGCTCCCTTTGCCTGATTCTGTCACCCAAGGGGGTCAACGTTGTCCCCCGCGCTGGCTCGTGGTTTGGCAGCCCTGTTGGTTCACTAGCAGGGGAGCGGAGGAGGCTGYGGGGCTGGCGCTGCGGAGAAGGGGGTCATCCTAAATCACCCGCCGACATTGCGGCCAGCTGAGTCTTATTTTTAGCTGTCCTTCCTGGGCGCCAAGCCAGGCTCTGCATTTAATAGAAAAATATTTCTAAAAGTGAGACAAGTTAAAGCGTGCTGGTATCAAACTTGTATTAGAGGGGCAATGGATGGTTATTTCATTTACGGGCCTTGATGTATGGCCTGAATTAAGTTTTGGTGCAATTTTTAATGAAGTGCCATGAGGTGCCATTAGTATAATTTACCACCAAGGCGCTGGGCTGGGCTGGGGKATTAAAGCCGTTAACTGTCCCCAGCTCCTGGAGGTGGGGTCCCAGGGGACAGTGGGCAGGAGGGAGCCGTGGGGCAGCACAGGAGATGTCTTTGCTGTGGGTGGTGGCGAGGAAGGATTTCCAGCTGCTCCCAGGTTTCAGTTATGTGAGGCCCAAACCAGCCCTGCTCGGCTTCCCCAAGGGTCTCTGCACAGTTGTCCTGCAATCTTACATTAAATTAAATTAAGTTGAAGACTTTCATGGTCTTTAAAGGTCCCCCAGCAATTTCCATCGGGGTTAGGCACRCGTGGTCCACCTGTCCGCTACGTCCTTGCACCCTTCCCGTCGCCTTCCTGTCCCTTGTCCCGCGCTGTGTTACACAGCTGCCGTCTCTCCCTGCCAGATGTGGCTGTGCATCTCACGCAGCCTAAGTGATGGCCCTGTCCACGGGCCATTACCCACACTTAGGTAAAGAGGGAAGAAAGATAAGATGAGGGAATTGTTCCTCCAGATGGTGACTGCCTCACTGGGGCCGTCACCTTGCGCAGTGAAAAGGTAGACACTTTGGGTGAGTTTCTTTGTGCACATTCAAGAATTTTCTCACAAACACGCAAAAACATCGTTGGAAACATAAATCCCAGAGGCGGATTTTTGGCAAAAATCAAATTGTTTCTCTGGGGGAGGGAGGAAATTTTAAATAAATCCTGTTTTATTTTCCTTCTGGCCTTGGCACCCGTGCGGTTCCTCGCAGACAAACACTGGCTTCATACGAGGGCTCCTAATTGCGTGTGCCGACAGGGCTGCCCGGCTCTGGTGGTGGCTCTGAAGCCCTGGCTCAGGCAACGTGCCCAGCGCGGGCTCCGGGACGCCGCAGCCTGGCCCATGCAGGTCGTCTGCGTCTGCTGGAAGAAGCTGTTTCCAGCAACCCGGCCGAGCAAGACGTGCTTTAAGCAAARCGAAGCAGAGAAATCATTCCCAAGGTCGTCCTGCATCTGGGGTGTGACGAGGAGGCAAAAAGCCAGGCTAGTTATTAAGATGTAGAGTGCCTGTCTCCATCGGTTACAAGTGGCATTTACAGCACCATCTCCTCTGCGGGAAGGGAGCTCGACTGCGTAAAACAAGACCTGACCTATTCCTCGGCTGCTGGCTGCTGCTTTTCAGCTGTCGGTTTTGCTTTTGTGGATGTCTTCCCTTTTTCGGACCCCTGTGAAAGAGGGAGGCACTGAAAGCTCTGCTGAACCTTCCAAGGAGGACCTGGCRGGGGATGCAGGTTCCTGGTGCTGCCGGAGACCAGAGAGAGGGATGGAAGGAGGCAGGGAGGTGGTTACACCTGAGCAGTGAGACCCCGGCAAGAGCTGTGCTGTGTGGAGGGAAGTCTCATGGCTGGGCATGGAGGGCAAGGACACGGTCTGGAGTCTTCTTCAAGGGTTCCTTGCCGAAACCAGCACCCTGCCCTGCGGGTGCCCAGGCAGAGACAGGCTCGGGGGCCAGGCTCGTCACCCAGGTGCAGTGCCAAGGGCGTTGTGCCGTGCTGTATTGGCAGGGTTTTTCCATTACCCAGCAAACTGCCGCCTTCCTCCTCTCCCAGTCCCGGATAGCAGAGAGTCTGGCAGCCTGGAAAGTGGTTTTTAATGTGGATGGATGTAGCGACCTGGTTTTGACCACTGCTGACGGCACGTCACAGAGCTGGTGCAGGGTGCGATGACAACAGCAGATGAGCTCTGCTCCCCTGCTCCAGCTCATCTCTGCCTGCGGGCAAGGCCAGCCCCTTCCCGGGCTGCCGGGGAGCAGCGAGAGCTATTGGGGAATGGAGAGCGAGCTGGACACAGACATGAAAGCTGGCAGCAGCTCAGTTGCCCAAGTGCACTCGAGTTTGCTCTTCCTCCTCCAACTCATCCCTCTCCAGGGGCAGGTGAGGCCAGGAGTTCATCCAAACACCCTCGCTCCGTAAAAACAAAAATCTAATTTGGCAGGTTATTGCAGAAAGCGCCGGGGCGAGTCTCTCCCCAGCTCTGATCAATAGAGGCTTCATTCTCTCCATCAATAATAAATAAAGGGCGCCTGCTTCTCCTGTTGACCTAATTACAGAGGGGGATGAAAATAAAGACGCTGCTCCTCATTATCGCCTCCCCCCACTGCCGCCGTCTCTGAGGACCATGCGGGCTGGACCACGGCCAGTCGGATGTGGGTTAATGGGATGGGGCAGGTGATGCCTGCGTGGTGCGTGGTGGCGTTGGTGCTGCGAGCTGGAGGAAAGCTTCCTACGCGGCTCCATGAGATTTGCTCCCTGCTGCTGAACTACATTTCCGAGAGCCTCCTGCAGCACGTGTCCCCGTACACTCTGCTGCCAGGGCTGTCACGGGCTCTGAATAGAGTCGCCAACCRGCTCCTGGCTTGCAGAGTGTTTTCTCATTGGGGTCTGAGCTCTAGGACTGAGCTTGTGAGTGGTGGATGAATTTCCCCAGTGAACCCCTGCACAGAGAGGAAAGGGGACGTTTGAAAAGACACACCCATGTCCTAATACAAGTGGATTTGCAAAACCAAGGATTTGCAATAAGCACTGTCTTCTAGATGGGCTCTTTCCAGGGAGAGATTTGCCTTGACCTTCAGGATGAGCAGGATCAGTTTCCTACGTTTCCAGTTCTGCCTCAGACCCTTCTGGCCCCCCAAATACCCAATTACTGGCCTGAAAATTGCCAGGTGTCTTGGTGTCTCTTAGACCAGGCTGAGCCACTTTTGATTTCTTAGCCACTGCAAACATAACATCAAATTTTCCTGGGGAAAGCAGAGCCAAGAAACAGCTTCGGGCTGGCTCTTCCTTCCAYTTAGCTGATAAAGCCAAGGAGCAGCTCCCCAAAGCCAGGGGCGTGATTCTGATGTAAAGTTGATATTAGGGAGAGGCAAGCGGAGTTTTTTTGTTACTTTCCACCTGTGCTTGCAGCTTTTTCTGGGAAATAGCATCTAGAAAATATTTAAACAAATCAGTCTAAAACCCAGGGAGTCGCTAGAGGCACTTGTTACCTGACAGCTGCAAATACCCCAAACACAACCCTCTGTTCTTCAGCAAAACAGGGCATTTCATTCCCTCTGAAATGACCTTTTCATTTTTGAGTATGTTTGTTCCATATGACCAATCTTTATTTTATTTCCTTTCTTGTTTTCTGAAACATCTGGAAGGGAGACTCGAGTATTCACCCGGCTCCTTGCTAGATCTGTTCAGGAAACGAATTTCCTCTCCACGGAGAAATCAGCGTTCCCGTGCCACACTTGCACCTCTGACTCGTGCAAAGACATGTGCCATGTCCATGGGGGCCGGGGCTGCGTGAGGGTGCATGTAGGCAAAGTTTTGCAGCGTGTTTCTTTTACTAATTGGTAAGGCCTCCTAACAACCAAGACTGTTGTAGGTTGGATGTCTTGCTGGTGGCTTACAGGTTTCCCATGCCAGAGGTTGCCGATTGCCAGCCCTGGTGAAGTAGAAGCTCTAAAAGAGTATTTATTAGCTTTAAGACTATTTATTAGTGAAACTCCCAGAAACCTTAAGGAAGAAACAAAAATGGCCACTTCAGCTACTATCCTGTCAATCCACCCAGAATTTGAAGTGTATCTGGCATGTTTTAGAGCCAGTTTCTCTCTCCTGAGACTCATTTTTCCGGATGAAGTCCCAAGCGTGTTATTCCCTACAACCGAAGTGCATCTGGTCCCAATATGTCAGAGATAACCAAGGAATTTAGAGACATTTTAATTATAGCCTTGGCTACCCTGTGCAATTTGTCATGGACAACTTTAGCGATTTATCAATCAGCAGCTATAAGTGATCTGAATCAGAAAAAAAGCAGCGCGCCTATTTATCTCAGTGACTCAGAGGTTGTTGAAGGGATATTTGAAGTGAAACAGTGATATTTCTTAAAAGTCCCTAACTGGCATTTAGAAGTGGTCTCTGGCCAGGAAAATTAATGAGCGCTGCGAGTTTCAAACTCCAAGTAAATCCCCCTATTTTTCCGTGTTTGGCGAGACGGGTCCATTCCTTTTCCCTTTGGGAGTACGTCTGAACTATCGGGTGGGACGAGGGAGGCTCCCAGTGTGCTCACACTCAGATGGTATTTCAATGCCATTTTGCGATCATTACTCAAGCCAGGTGAGACAAATCCCTTGCGAATGCTTTTGCAAGCYGCATCTAAGCAAGTGCGTTGAAGACCTGGCGATATCATCATTTTGTTGGGGCAGGGGGGGRACAGGGAAGTTACGTTGTTCTTGCTTAATGATCCTTGGAGAAGCATGTGCTGTCTGAGGTAAGTAGAAGTTGCTTAAACATTGCCAGGTAACTGTGCAATTCCCCTGTTAATAAAATATTCAACACTCCAGTGAAAAAGCACCCTGGCAAATAAACAGATCCCTTCAGAAGAGACATCGAGATGAGCTTGGAAGAAGTGCAGATGGTGCAGGTCTCTCCCATACACGGAAGAGAAATGATTCTCCAGCCTCAGGGAAGAAGGCAGATGTTGGAGCTCCTTGGCTTTCTCCAGAGCGTCGCAGAGTGCCAGAGCTGGGGACTGTGCGTGGAGTGCACCTTTCAYCCCACTCTGAAGGTCATCTCTACACCCAGTCTCTCCCACAAGGTCGGCCTGCTCCTGCAGAGGACGACTGTTTGCTCTCCAATGTTTTAGGCACCGTTCAACCAGGTGGAGAAATAGCGTGTAAAAATTAAGGGATGGAAGGAGTTTCAGGAGAGTCTGATGAGACCCATCCCAAGGGGAACCAGAGGAACTGAGTTCCTGCTAGCCTGAGCATAGACAGACCACAGCTGGGAAAAAGAAGGTAGATGTCCCCCGGTGTCCTTCATTACCAGAGGAAATGTATAGTCAGAGGACTTCACAGATTGAAAGGGCTATTCCTTCAGAGCCATTAAACACAGATTACAGTGATGGATGCTGCAGCGAGAGAGCTGGGAGATGGTGGATGGGGTTTTTTTGATGCCTATTGATCACAAGTCACTAATGCACCCAAATGAGAATAAAAGCTGTTCTCCACCCAACAGATTCAGCCTTTTCCACACCAGCAGGAAACAGCAACATTTAGGCCCATGAATCTTCCATCCTCATTTCATCCTGGACACCTGAATTCATTTTCACACTGTCCTGCTCACAGTGCTTTGACCTGCCAGTGTCTGGCTGGAGCAGATGAAATGCATGAGCTGGGGTTGAAATGTCCATCATCTGGGCAATGCTAAGGGCTGTGCCAAAACTGATAACTCACATAATCTCTCCCTCTCTCTATATGTGCATGTATATCTTTATTAGGTTTGCAGAGGAGAAGACTGGAAAATTTCAGACCTGCATCCCTAAGGATTGGTGATGGGTTTTCAATGCCAGCTTTTTTGACCTCATCAGAGCTCTTTGTTCTTTTGCCTTTGAGGAAAAACATGGTTATTTCCTCTAGAGCAGCCTCCCTGTCTCCCCTTAGGACTTGATGCGTTGGCCCTGGGCACAGCTCTGCAGCAGCCAGGCTGGGAATTGGGTTTCCTGGGCTCTGGTCTGGGCAATCAGACGTCACAGTTCAAGCTGTGGGTCCCTGGGGCCACCAGATTTGGTTCTGGTATCGTGAAAAGCAAGTGAGAAGGCTGCCTTCCCTCCCAGGGTGCTGGGCTCCCTGTGTACATCTCTTTAGAAAGGCAGAGCACAGAGGCTTAAAGCTGTATTAGCCTGAGATACAGGGCGCACATCCTTGGGCTCCACGCTGCKCTCGTCTAGCTTCTAGACAGAAATGACTTGCAAACCTGTCCCTGCTGTCCCTGCGGGGTAAAAGACACTAATCTAGCACAAGGGATGACCTGGGTTTAGACATTACCCACCATCTGGAAAGGTTTTTCTTGTTGTATCATTTATTCATCACTCATAAAAATTATCAGGGACAAGTCAGGTCCATGGAGATCTAATCGGAGAAGGATGGTGTGTGTGTGTGTGTGTGTGTGTGTGTGTGTGTGTGTGTGTGGTTATTCACACTTAGAGGAGACCACAGTCAACACCTAGTGTGCAGGCCAGCCAGGCAAGGAGGGGCCTGTTGGGGCCTCTGGCGCACTCTCACTACCTCCTGTATCTGCGGATGGGTGCCGCGGAGTAATGTCCTCCTGCACTCAGCAACACCTCCAGGCAGACACATGCTCTTCACACCTTGTTTTTCTTCCCTACTTCCTTTCTATGAGAGCTGCCCGACRCAGTCTGCATTCATCTGAGATGAAGCTGAGATGCTCTCTGGAGCCAGCAGGTAGTGGAGGTGAAAGATGTGGGCAGAAAGCARTGGGCTGATGGGCACTTCAGGGGAGCTCATAGGCTGGACAATGATTATGTGGGGTAGCACTTTGGGACYCCTTGCTCTGAGATGGAGCAAGGAGACTCGCTGGTGATGGCTTTGATCTCCATGTGGCCCCCTCCCTAAGCACAGGGAGTGCCCTGCCTCTGCGGGAAGCCCAAGTGCTGTATGGCTCAGCAAGTCAGTCTGGAGTCATTCAGATTCATCCTGGTAATTGAGGCTGTCTCCAGAGAGCCCTAACGTGGCCCCAGAGCCCTCCTGCTGCAGAGCCAGGTGATTTCTGCACTCCCTGAACCACAGAAGAGGGATGGAGGGATGTTTTCTTAAGGGGAACCATGGTTCGAGCTGTCTGGCACATTGAGTTAGTAGGGAGAAAAGTGATGTCCCTCTTGGCAAGCCTTCTCCTGGGCTGGTGAGCTGTGAGGAGTCAATGCACATATGTACACAAGCTAAAGGGACCTGGGAGAAGTTGCAACAGTGCCCAGTTCACTGGCTCCCCTTCATCTGCCTGATCGGCGCTGCTGCCCAGGCAGCCTCGTGYGTGGGATCATCCTTCCTGAGCGAGGATTCCCGCTGGAAGCAGATGTCCCATGCCTGCGCAGCAGTCGCTGGCAGTGCTCCCATCAGCCATCCAGGCCTTCAGGATGTTGAGCACCTTCCCTGCTCCTGGAAGCTACTCACACCCTTACAGGCCCTGCTTCTCTGGCTCATCATCATGGGCTCTCCTACGAGCAAACCATGTGCTGCTTGAACTACCCCCAACCTGCACYGCAGTGCAGAAACTAGCAGACTGGGAGGAAGATGCTTCAGCTGGTAAAGCCCATTTTCCTGGGCACACGTGTAAGAATGCACGTCCTGATACAACCACTCAGGTTAAATAAGCCTCCCATTGCTTGTTCAGCTGTATCAGTAAAGAGCATGTGTGGGCAGCGGGCCTTCACCTAATCCGGGGGCCACACAGGGTCAGGGCAGCGATCGCTCCTTGTGTTGGAGGAAAGCTGCTCGCCGGTTCTCTGCCACTCCGGAAAATAGCTTTGCATGACCCCAAACCTCTTTATCCAACTCAGTGATGTAGAGCCATTAGTCATCGTACTGTATACACGAACAGCTGTACCAATTAGCATAATTAACACATGAGGGCCAATTAATCTCTTGATTATGCCTGCCATTCACTTATCAGAAGCTATTATGAGAAGATCAGCTTTGGTACCTCTGCCTGCTATGCAAATAAGCTGGTTATGACGCCTTCATTACTCGAGATACGATTACGCAGAGCAGATACCCATGAAATCGAATACGGACAGATTGCCAAGACATACAGGCCAGGAGCCCAGGTGGCTTCTGCAGTTAAAAGAGGGTTATGAAAGAGTCCTCTCCATTTTTGAGTCTGCCACCTTACAACATGAAACTGCTGGTGCTTAAAAGCCTGGGCTTTTGGGGATCTCTGATGCTGCTGGTGTGATTCCCAGCCCAGCTGTGGTGCCAAAATGCTGCCGGTCCTTCCCAGGGTGAAGTGCATGAGCGCGGTGTTACTCAGGAGCTCCTCTGGGTGCATTAGTGACTTGTGATTGATAACCAGCAAAACCGGCTTGCTGTCTCCCATCGCTCTCGCCTTGGCAAATACGTCACCCCCATTTGGAGTTGAGAGCATGGCCTTTTCCATTAGGTCAACGCTCTCCATTTAGCTCTTCTCCTTCATGGCTGYGACGTGACTTTTTCCTGCCTCTCTGGCACAGGAGGATGTCAAGGGCCTCTGGGGTGGACACCTGGCAAGAGGGACTCCTGTGATGGCTGGCATATGGCAGGTGCCTTGCTGGTCACTGCAGAACAGCTTATGGGTAATAACACTTGAGGGAGCCTGACTGATCCCTTGGGATGCTGGTGGTCAAAACTGGCCTGTCTCACATCAGCTAAGGYAGAGGGGCATGGACATAGACACAAGGGACAAGAGCAGAGGGTCCGTGGCCAGCTGGGACTTGGGTACACAGGTAGAGAGTCCCTTGAGAGCCAGCACTGCTGGAGGACAGCTTGGACCCCTGCCGACCCTGCCTCCTCCCTTGGCACAGTCTCGCTGGGCACTGGGGATGAATATGGCCCTCTTGAAATGTGGGTGGCAAGGGTGGCATTCAGGAAGTCAGAGAGACCCGTGGCATGTGGAGACAGGGCTCTCTGCCTGGAGGAGGATGCAGCATGCTCCCCACTGCCTTCCCCAGGGCTGGGACTCCCAGATGTGGCAGGGCCTTGTGTCTGCTCTCCCACCAGTGGTGACCTTCCCTCGCATCCCTGAGCCACCATGGTAGTGGCTGCTGCTGCCAGCGTGGTTTATGGTGCTGCTCCCTCCATCCCATTAGCAAGACTAATGGTGTGACCAGACACTGACTTCATTCTGCTGCTGCTGCTGCCAGGAAGGAGGGCCAGAGGGGCCAAGCTGATGTTAACCCAAATGAGCAAGATAAAAAGATTTGGGATGGGCTGAATTGCTCAGGGGCAAGTCTCAGGTGCTGGGTCAGGGTAATCACCCTGCCTGCCTGAGGGATAGTCCCAGCTGGGYCCCGTTGCCCTGGGCTGTTCCCGGCTGCTCCAAGGGCTGGGCAGGGGTGCAGGTGGGCCAGGCTGCAGCCCCCAGGTGTGCTAGTTCTGGGCTAGGCTGGGATGCTGGGAGTGCAGGTATAAAGGCTGCTGAGCAGCAGCTTTTCTATGTGCTGGGTTTGCTGAGGTCAAGATGGGGTCTGGAGGCAGCCTGGGGATTGCTCTTTTATGCTGGGTGCTTGCTAGAGTAGTGTCTTATAGTCCCTGGGATTTCTCTCAGAGGGATTCAGGGTTTTTGAGAGTAAGAGGGGACTCTTCTTGGAGACAGCCTCACGTGCCTTCCTTTTCCCAGCCCTCCCCCTGGGCTTGGGTTGACATCTCCCAGCTCCAGGCTGCATCCCCGCTGCACCCTGTGGCTGTGCAGTGCCAGGAGGCTCAGATGGTGGTCACGGTGCACAGGGACCTYTTTGGCAYRGGGCGCCTGGTGAGGGCTGCGGACTTGACCCTGGGCCCAGCTGCCTGTCAGCCTGCGGCCATGAGTGCYGTGGACAACACGGTGACCTTTGTGGCTGGACTCCACGAGTGTGGCAGCACCCTGCAGGTGAGGTGGCCTGGTGAGGAAGGGTCTGATGCTTCTCTGAAGTGATTATTGCTGGTGCTGGGAAAAGCGTGGAAAGGGGGTCTCTGAGAATGTGCTGACTCACACCTCACCAGGAGAGGGCAAGGGCTGACTGCATCTAGTGTGCTGAAGCCCACCAGGAAGGGGATGTTTGCAGACCTACAACCTTATAGTCCTTGCCTACCTGATGTAGGTATTTGCTGGTGCGTGAGTCCTGGTGACTGACCACTCATGCAGCCTGTGGGGCTGTCTCCCTCCTCCTCCTCTGCTGGCATGCTAATAGAAAGCTTCATGGTGTCCTACATGTACTGGATTGGGAAATGTGGAAGATAGATGCTGTCTCTGTGGCTGATAGACCTAGGTGTCCTAGTACAGTCAGTGTTAGGCATCTGAAAGGTGCTCAGCTTCTGAGGCTGACAGGCTTGTTTCACTAATTTACCACTTCTCCCAAATGTTCCTTCCAGATGACTCCAGACTCCCTGATCTACAAAACAAGCTTGTCCTACAAGCCTACTACTACTGGCAACCTGGTCATCATAAGAACCAACCCTGCTGTGGTTCCTATTGAGTGCCATTATCCCAGGTGAGTAGATAAGGCTGTCTCTGCTCCTATGGACCTAGGATGATGGTGGCACCCTTGTTAATGCATATCTCTTTATTCAGGAAGAATAATGTGAGCAGCAATGCCATCAGGCCCACGTGGGCTCCTTTCCACTCCACTCTGTCAGCAGAGGAGAGGCTGGTGTTCTCCCTGCGCCTCATGAATGGTAGGTACAACACTAGAAATCCCTATTTCCCTCTGATCACCAGTCCTGCCAGCTCTTGGCCACAGATGCTGAGGACCCAAGCAGAACTACCTTCTGGGCTGAAACYGGCTCTTGTGGAAGTGTGACATGTATGTAAGTTTGCTGCTTGATTAAGAAGTCTCTTGTGTGCCATGAGGGAATTGTCTGTGGCAAGGCACCCCTTGCTTGCCATGGTGAGGTCTGAACACAGGARGGCCATAGTTCTTCAAAAGCAACCTGTAGCCTTGAAACTGCCTTCTAGATGACTGGAGTGCGGAGAGAATCTCCGATGGATTCCAGCTGGGAGAGAGCCTGCATTTCCAAGCCGATGTCAGCTCTGGGAACCATGTCCCTCTAAGACTCTTTGTAGATGACTGTGTTGCTACCTTGACTCCAGACAGGAACTCCTCTCCCCGATATGCCTTGATTGACCTCAGTGGGTAAGGGATGGACTGCTGCCTGGATGAGGTACTGCTGTAGCTGGCTGGGAAGCTGCTGACTTCTGACTCTTGTCTAGGTGCTTGGTGGATGGGAGATCAGATGAGACCACTTCAGCCTTTGTGACCCCAAGACCAAGGCAGGAAACACTGCAGTTCATGGTTGATGCATTCAAGTTTGCAGGAGACGACAGAAACCTGGTGAGATGTGGTGTCTACCCTTCTCTCCCCCACACTTTCCAAAGTGATGCTGCTCTGCATGAACAAATATAATTCCTCCTGGGCATGCTTTTTTAATTTCCTTTCCAGATCTACATCACCTGCCACCTGAAGGTCTCCCCAGTTGACCAGCCCCCAAATCCACTAAACAAGGCCTGTTTCTTCAACAAAGCCAGCAGCCTGTGAGTAGCTGGTGTATACAGGGAGGGGGTGGAGACCAGCTTAAGAAGAGGTCTCACAGCTGATTCTGTTTCAGCTGGACTCCAGTGGAGGGTACTGGAGACATCTGCAGCTGCTGTGAGACTGGCCACTGCCACTTACATGGAGGATACTCCAGGAGAACTAACCCTCTGGCTAGATGGCCTGGGAGGCGCTTGAGAAGAGATGCGCCTTCTGGACAAGGTATGTCTCTGCATGTCTAAAGTGGACCCCAAAGGCCAGGTGACTCTCCAGGTTGGGATGACCAAAGATGCTGAAAGATCATTAGAGAAGATCTAATCTCAAGGACAAAACAAGCTCTTCTCTAATGTCCTTGGGCAAGGAACTGTCTGTATGTCCTTATCTTCAAAACTACGGTAAACCTGACTTTGAAAGGACCATACTTCTGTAAGCCCTACCTGTGGAAGGGAGTCAGTTTGAAATGCAGGCTAAGAATGAAGTACTTCCCCTAAGAACTCTTTCATGTCCCTCTCTTCTTAGATGGGTCCCCAAAGGAATTGGAGGCTGAAGTCTCAGTTGGACCACTAATAATCCTTGATCCAGCTCAGGGATTATGGAGTTCCTCGGAAGGTCTCTTGCCAGAAGGSAGGACTCCACAAGGTATGGATTTTTCTGGGTGAACATACCTGAACATACCTCCATTGAAGGTGACTCCAGGATGTCTAGGAGTGAAATCCTGAGGGATTCAGGACTAGATCAAAGTCAGACACTTCAGTATAATCACCAAAAGACAGTCTAGGGGACTCCTTTCCAAAGCTGCCTGCTTCTGAGTCCAGCCACTGACAGATGGTGGAAAGCCATTAAATGCCTAGTAAATGGATCTTATCTCTCCTAGGTGCTGCTGAAGGACTTTCTATGCTGGTCCAAGTTGTCATGCTTGTTGCAGCCACTGTGCTGAGCTTAACTGCCCTTGGAGTGTTCCTGGTGTGCAAAAAATGCAGCTGTCCTCCTGCAGGAGTGTCATTGTAACTCTCCTCCTGGAATAAATAGTAATATTTCTGTCTTTCCTGAGCCTGTGCTGTCCTGGGTGGGGAGCAGGGATGCCAGTCAAGCTTTACACTGGATCTGCTGCTGATGGGATGGGAGTCAGGGCTGTGCTTGGGCACCAGCCTCCAGGGAAGCAATCTCCTAGTGTGGCCTGTGACCAGCACATCCTGGTCTGCCCACCTTTGGTAGTGGACACAAGCTTGTATGAAGCAGCCACTGGACCAGCAGTGTGACCAAGGATATGAAGAGTTCTCTTCATCATATGGCAGGTTGGGGCCCACCTGCTGACTTGCCAGGCTGGTAAGYTGGCACTGAAGTCTTCAGCCCTGTGGGCTAGGTCTACAGTGCAGCTCTTTGACCTGAAAGCATCTCCCAAACCACAGTGCTTATTGCTGGAAGTGTGGGAAGCTTTCCTGCAGAGATGCTTCCCAGCTCTGTTGCAGAGGCTCCCTGTTCCTTGTCAGCTTCACATGAGGCTGCAGTCCTAAATGCTGGCTGCAGGCAAGATATGGCTCTTGTTTTCAGGTGATCAAGGGAAGAGTTCATGCTGTTAACAGGCCTTTTAAAGTTAGTAATCCACTTAGTATCTGTTTGCTCCTTCTTAGCAGGAGTGATACTGGGGGACACAATAACAGCTCTGTCTGGGGCTTGTCAAAGGTATGAATCGATGTAGCCTTGGTGCAGAGGCACTGCCCTTCTGAGGGGCAGAGCAGCATCTCTGAGCCCCTGACTGGGACCATGCAGGTGCTGGCCWTCTCCTGCTGGGAGAACTGGGTGACACTGGTGTGGTGCTGGAGGTAGGCAGAGGCTGAAGATGTGTGTTGCTTGTAGTTACCACCGGTTTATAACAGCTCCAGCTGTATAGAGAACAGAGAGCAATGGCTGGATGCAAAGGTGGAGCAGATGACTTTGTAATTAAGAAAGGGGGCAAAGAAGGAAAGGTACCTGGTCTGCCTACTAGAAACAGCTCTTGTTGAAGATGACTGCAGGGCAAAGAGCTAAATGGTCATCTTTGGCTSTTGCTGTAGCAGAGGCCAAGGCTGCAGTCCTCCTCTGGAATAGACAGGTTTGGAGATGGGACTTGGGTTGTTGTCTCTCCTTGCAGCAGCCCTGCGGATTTGCCTCTGCCATGTTGGAGGGACTGTGCCATAGGACACAGTTCTCATTAATCTTAAACTGAGTCAAAAAACACAAGATGGGCCTTAATGCATTGTTAAATCTCTCCCCTTGCTCTGTGGCTTTCTCTCCCACACAGCACAGGCTTATCYTGACATCTAGACTTAGGCTGCTAAAAGCTTTGACTTGTCTGGTGGAACTCAGAATCTGGTCTGGGGCTCTTAGGGGCTGCAATCCAAATGAGCAGAGCTTGCACATCTTGGAAGCTTGAGTAACTTGAACACTTCTGAGAAGTGTCTTGCTTGCCCTGGGATGTGTGCCATATGCAGCCCTGGGTCAGTCCCCTCTACTAGGAGCAGAAATAGCCTGAGAGCATTTGTTACTTCCAGTCCAACCTGTCCCAGAAGTTCCTCACCCCATGGCTCTCCAGCCCTGTGTCTTGTGGTGCTATTTGGTGCAAAGATCTCAATTTACATTGGATCAGGTGACCAAGTCAGCTGGTTTCATGGAACATGATACCTTGTGCTCCTGGGTAAGCACAACAGTGGGAATAGACTCATTGAACCATGACTGTGCCTGGGTTGGTGCTGGTGACCCTTGTGTGCTTTGAGGAGAATCCCTGGACCTGCTGGCCCCAATGCACCAGTCTGCTCTGAATGACATTATGCCTCATGCTCTTACTTCTACCCTTATCTGTCGAGACCTGTTGATTGTACCAGTCCTTCCTGAGCTGAGGAAACTACTTGTGGTCCCAGATAAAGAACAAAATGGGCAGAGCAGCAAGGCCAGCTTTGAGAGCTGCTGGCATTCCTCTCATTCTCAGGTGTGTGGGCATTTGCTCTTGTTAGTGACCTCTGAAGACTGCTGCTGATAAATGCATGGCCTAAACCTGGCAGTTGAATGCTGGAAATGGCACTTTTGCCCTTAAGCTCTTGGGCCATAATTCCCTAGCCATCAGGCTGCAATCTAGCTGTGCTGATCCTCCTTGCAATATACTTAAAGGCTGAATACAGCTCTATCTCTGCAAATGATCCTTTCTTAACGTCCTTATGCAACCCTTCTTGTCCTGGGATTGATCCTGTTTGCTCTGAAAAATTACTTGGCATGTGATCTCTAAAGAGTGCTAAGCAGGAATCCTTTCCCTTAAATTAGCTAGGGTTTGAAAGCCTTAGGATATGCTCAGAGGAGTTGTTTTCAGGTTCTCTCCTCCATGAACCTAGCAACAGAGCTGAAATAATCAGGTGGAATAATGAAGCAGCCACGTAAGCTTTTTGGACTGAAGTCTTCCCAGGTCAGGATTCCAGCCTTTGTTTTAAGCACAAGCTACTTCCTGAAGGTGCTGCAGAAGATTAAAATCCTCTTTCTTAATTTTACCTTGACAAGATGACATGTCCCTCAAGGCTGAGCTGAGTGTGTGGCCAAGCTGTGATGCTTGGAGCAGAGTCTATAGTTCTAAAAGTTTRTCTGTTCTCCTCCCAAAGGTAAGGAGAGCCAGCTGTGTCATCTGAGTGTGGAATGTAGGCTGTCCTTCTTAGGTGGTCTGGTATGTGTTGTGGCACCTGTCTTAAGATCTCCTCACTCATATATAAGGCTATTCCTCTTTTCTCTCACTCTCCTAAGAAATTCTGCTGCTAAACAGGACCTAATTCTCCTGTCACAGTAGTCATGTGATGAGTTTGCCTGAGATCTGTGCTTCTCTGGGCATCATGCCTATTGCATGAGCTCTTCTGGCTGCAAAAGAGCATAGTCCTGTGCTGGGCATGTTCTGCCTGCTCCACCACCCTCTCAAACCTATGAGGTACTTAAGAAAATCATGAAGCTTGGCTTGTATATTAACTTTTTGAAGCAAGCTATGGACTYCTGCTCTGACATCCTCTGCTTCAGGCTTTAAAGATCCAGCCAAGAACACAGGACTCCTTCTTGCCCTGTAATAGTTTTGGCATGAAATTAGGAGGGAATCTGGCAGTTTCTTGACCAGTTGCAACAAGAAACAGAACTGCTCCTTTGGTATGGTGCAGAGCCATGATGCTCTCCAGAAATATTGCGTGCAGAGAAGCTTGAGGAGCTGCTGGGTGTTGAAAGGGATTGCTCTGAGCTGATGTGTCAAGCATGGGGCTGCATGTGTTGTTTCTTAATCTGTACATTCAGTTAAGCTATTGCTGGAAATGGCTTCCTGAATTACGCTTTTAGCTGCGGTGATGAGAATGGTGGCTCTGCTGGAGTGAAGAAAAACCTTCTTAATTAGCAAGCTGGCTGACAGTACTGAGAGCTGGAGCCTCTCTGTCTTCTGATCAGCCATGTCTGTGATGGCCAGCCTGCCACCTCAGCTGTCCTTGACATCACACATGTGAAGAGCCCCGTTTTGGGCTCAGACCTGTTGGATCTGATCCTCTTAGCACTAATAMCATAGTCTGTGCTCAGGTCCTCCTTTGAGGCCTCTTCAGCTGAAGATGAGACTTATGCCAGGAATGAACATGCTCTGACTAGTCATCCCCTCATGTCAAACCCTGTTCCTAGCCAAGGAAGGGACATCAGTTACTACTGCTTATAAAATAGTGTCAGCTTCCCTTTGTGGTAGCAAGGGCTTGTACAGCTTTTAGTGGTGTTTTGATTTAACACAGCTGTTAATTCCTTACTACTTGTTAATCCAGAAACAATTTTTTCCCCCACTTAGTCTGGGAAAAAATGTTTTCCCAGAGTAAGGGGATCAGAAAACAAACAAGAGACCCTCGTTTCTGTCCTCCTAGCCAGCAAGCTGAGCTCTGACTAAAGAACAAGGTGCGTTTAAAGTACCTTCTTGCTTCATAGTCTCTGCTTGATTAATATGAGGCCTAGAGATTGCAGTGGTGAGTCTCTCTGCATCTCTCTCTCTTCCCCTAAAGAGGAGGATCTTTGTTAAGAGGCTGTGTTGCTGCAGGAGGTGGAGATGAGATACACTGAGAAATGCAGAGGCTCTGTTAGGAAGAAAACTCCTTAGCCCTGGCCTCTCTTCTGCTTCATATCTAAGAGAAGAAAGAAAARAGAACAGGAAGTCTCTCAGGACTTGGCTAGATGAGGATGTTGCTCTGGCTTCCTTCAGGTTGGAAAATGCAGAGAAGGGAAAAGACTTGGTGGAGAAACAGCTTCCAGAAGTCCAGCCCTGAGATAATGCTCCTAAATCTGAGACCACTGTAGGCTGACCAAGGATGCAGAAGGGGTTTCACAGGTGATGGGAGGTTTTATTAGGTTAAGGGAGCAGGCAGCCCCATAGCTTGCTAGTCATGGGGTGCTCTTATGAGATGGGCAACATTAGATACCTTCAGGGCTGCCTGGCACTGCTCTCCTATCCTCAAAGCATGGAAACCTCTTGCTGGAGCTGTGGCAGGTGATGAGTTGCTGGTGCAWCTTTGTCTGACTTATAGCCCTGTTAAATTGCCTGAATGTGATGGGGAAAGAGGCCAGGGCCTTGGTGCAGGACCCTCGTGCAGCTTGCTTTGCAGTGGCTGAGCTGGAGGCAGAGGGAACAGGATTGGAAGAGACTTAGTGCCATCTTCTGTGGCTGCCAGACCATCAGGAAGAGAGTTTGTAGCCAAGGGGAGCAGAGGGATGCCCTGAGGGATGAGCAGGCTGCCTGTGCTGCATGGGGACTGCAGCACCGCTTGAGAAACCTGCAGCAGGCTTGTGGAGGGTGGCTGCTGCGGCTTTCAGACCAGGCATCACTGCCTCCTTGCTTGATGGGCAGTGCTGAGTAGCACTGGTCTAGGTTGTTCCAGGCAAGCAGAGATGGGCTAGGCAGCTGGGTCATCCCTGGCTTTATTCACTGCTGGGCTGGAAAGACCTGAAAGCTGGTGAGTCTTTGCTTAGAGTTGGGGGGCCAAAGCCAGAGGCAGGAGAGACCCAGAGGCAAACTGTGGTACCTTCTTCCCTTTTCCCCTTCTGGGAGGGCCTGGGATAGTGAAATACTTCTATGCCCAGGAGAATGTCAGATTGCTTTTTCTGCAGCTCTGTATGCCCCTGGGAAGCTGGTGTCAAAGTCTGAGGGACCATAAACCAGTAGTAGGAGGAATGCCCATGGTGGTCCCAGTGCACAGTGTGTGCTGGAGGTGATGACCAACTTACTCTGTGGCTTCTCTACTTGTGAGCAACATGTCCTTCTGCAGCTCACATTGGCCTTAGACCTCAGTCCCATAACTGCTGCTTCTGGACTTTATTAGTATTCATTTCCCTTGCACACATGAGCACCTGAGTAAAGGCTTAATTAGAAAGCTGTATGTGCTGGCAGAACAATCAATTTGTAGGGATTAATAATGGGAACAAGTATGCATTACAGCTACTCACTTGTGTCTCAAGCTTGCTGTAAGTGGCATATTATATGGAGATGCTGGTGATAGGCTATAAGTGGCCTTCAAGACAATTAAAAGAAAAATAATTTACTATACAGAAGAACATCAGATACTTCTTACAGAAACTTAAGGATAAAAATGAATTTGTTGCTGTTTCATTTGGAAACTTGCACTCAAAGGACTAACTTGACGTCCTATGGAAGTGGGGAGAGTGTAAATGCCTATTTCCCTTCTGCATAGCACGAG
Source organism: Apteryx rowi (assembly GCF_003343035.1). Classification (NCBI taxonomy): domain Eukaryota; kingdom Metazoa; phylum Chordata; class Aves; order Apterygiformes; family Apterygidae; genus Apteryx; species Apteryx rowi. Next base: position 2,107,784 of record NW_020449085.1, read on the forward strand.
CTCAAGCTTGTGGCTGCTCTGTCCTGTCTTCCTCTTTCTTGCTTGGCAGGTCCATCAGGCAGCAAGGGCAATTAAATATAAGTAGCATGATTAGCTAATTGAGGATGTTCTGAGAAGGTGAGCTGGGAACTTGCATTTTCTGAGAACTTGCATTAAGTCTGGGCAGATATGGAGTCCCTGCTGCCTGTGTCTTGCCTGGCTTGGTGGCTGTACAGCCTTGCCATATCCTGCTCCCAGCACACAGTGCATGGGGTAGATCTTGGACCAGTCCTTCAAGATTGCCCTGTTACTGCACATGTTGGAKAGTTCTGTTTTGTGTCTTAAGCTCGCTGCAGAGAGTGCAAGTCCCAGATTGACCCTAGCTGCAGATGCCTAAATGCCCAGGGAAGTGAGTGTGAGCTTTCTGCTCTGCTGTCTCATCAAAAGGCCTGGCAGGCTGGTGATGTGTGGTGGAGATACAGCAGCAATCACAGAAAGAAAGAATGAGGGAAAGGAAGTAATGTTCAGTTCAGCTCTTCTGTAGCTTTGTGCTAGGCTCCCAAACTTGTGGCAAGACCTAATACTCTGGGAGAATGGCCCCTTGGTCTGTGCCACATGCAGGGATGCCTAGCTGGCCCCAAGGCAGAGGGCATGTTGYGTGTAACGGGGGAGAAAAACCACAGTGCTGGTCCAGTGATGTGGCACCATGCAGAGCACCAAGAGGAAAACATATCCCCTGGTGCTGCATTACCCTGGGGACTAGATTCCATCACCTGGGGGTGGGACCCAGCATGAGGTCTCTGGGAGGCTTATTTTTGGGCAGACTGGTGGTTCTGGTAGCTCCTGAAGTCTGTCTGTCAGCCCTGCCTTTGTGTTGTCTGTCTCTTCTCCTCTCTCCCATCTCCCAGCCCCTGCTGGAAAGCTGCTTCCACTGTTGGCTTCTTGCTGGCTCCTGATCATCTCCTTTCTGCCTTCTCCCATCCCTTCCAAATCCTCCTTCGCTGCCTGGAGCAACAGCCCCCGAAGTTCAGGCTGCCTTTCCCTCTGACCACTACATACRCTTACCCACCAAGCTGAGGGCATGGAGGTCTTCTCCTGGGATCTCTTCCAGCAGCAATAACAGAACTGAGCTGGTTTCAAGGTGATTTGGCCTATCTCATGGCAGCTTTCAGGCTGTGCTGCGAGCTGGGCTCTCATCACCCTGCCGTCTCTGTCCTGCTACAGCAGACTAGACCTTCCTGCAAGGATTCACGGTCCATAAGGCAGCTTGCTTAAAAAAAAAAATCCAAACTCCACATTTAATTGAACCCCCAGCCCCTCCTGCTGGGGCAAGGGCAGCCCCCTGCGCTGTACGATGCCGCTTGCTGGGGGAGCGGGGTGTCCTACAGCAGCTGGGGGCTTGTGAAGCCCCAGCTCTGTTGCCGTAACTGGGTGCTATTTTGTTTCCCGGCCCCGTTGCCTGTAATTGGGCACTATTTCACTCGGAGAAGCCCTGGCAGCCAGTGCTTTTCCCGCAGCTGCTGGGCTATCTCACCTTCAAGTGCTCTCGGTGTGAGCCGCTTTGCAGGTCGGCATGTGCGGCTGTGCGTGGAATAGCAATCGCTGCCTGGCACAAATCACTTCTCGAGGTCGCTGAGGCCACGGTGTCATTTCATGGGTTTATTTTCCWGTTTCTAGAGGAATGAGCCTTTCCTATTATCCCTGAGTTGCCTGGGTTGCAATTTAGACGCAAAACCGAATTAGATCAGAGCAGTTAAGAGAGCCAAGAGGAACCCTCCAGCCGCAGAGGGGGGCGCCTGCGAAACCCAAGGACTCCCTCAACRTTATTTATTTACTGCGTTTTCAGAGCCAAGAGCCCTGTTGCCTTAAACGCTGTATGCGTGCTGAGCGAGAGGGGCCTCCCTGCTGCAGACCAGGCTTTCAAAACCAGTGGCTGAGAGGCTTGATGCCCATGTCCAAGGGCTCCTTTCTGCTCCATCAGCCCAGCCCTGCGGCCACACGCTTGGCTTGTGCCTGTGAATAAGGTCTCTGATGTCCCAAGGGTTCTGCTTCGGCTTGAAATGCCTTCTGGGGCAAGGTGAAGGTGATCTGACCGCAGCTCACGGGCTCTAGCCACACTCTCACCCCTCCAGGTCCTTGAATCACCACCTCCTGGAGTCATGGGAATGCATGAGAAACTCAGCTTTTTTCCTTTAAAAAAAAAACAAAAAACAAAAAACCCTGCACTGAAAGAAAGCAGAGAAAAGAAGGAAAAATTATTAATTTTTTAAGGCTGCTGCACATCTGAGGTGTGTGTGGGGAGGGGACCGGGAGAGGGTGCCAGCATGTGTTTTTTCCAGCCCTGTTAACTGGGCTAGGAAAAGGAAACAACCCCTGGAAGAGATGCACGGGAGTTAAACAGCGGCGCTGCGTTGCCTCCGCCTGGGGCGCTTGGGCACGAGGACTCCAGGTTCCTGCCAAGCATTTATTTCCCAAATCGTGCCAGGCTGAGGACGTGACGCGAATTGTACCCTTCCTCCGTGCTCCGAGTCCACGTGGGTCTGTGCCCCCTTGAAGCGGGCATCAAACTTTGATGCCCACGTTTAGGTATTAAACATGTGCAAACTGGCAGCTCTGTATCAGGGCTAATTTCCCAAAGACATACATTATTAATGCACTGCCTGCAGATGTCCGAGTAAATTGCTACATGATTTTTTCTTTCCGTGGCGATTAGCAAAGCAGAACATTATTCTAAGCCCTGGGACTCGTTGCTGGTGCAGTTTTTACGGGCAGTTACTTCTGCAAAGGTGTTTCCTGTGAGGTCAGGTTGTTTGGTGTAAATAATATCTGTTTTCTTGCAGGGAGGCAGGAGATGTTTTTTGGTCCATTTGAGTAGTCCCGGAGGACTCGACCTGCCAGCGCAAGGGAGTCGCTTCCCATTGCGCAGTCCTCGGGCAGCGCCGCCGTGCCCGGGCGGCTCTTGAGTCCCGTGTCGGACGTGGGCTTGCTGCTGGACTCAGAGCCGTGGGATGCGGAGGGGGAGGCCGTAAGAAAGGCTCTGGGGCGATTTTTCCTGCCTCAGCAAGCTCTGTCCGAGGTCGTGTCCTAGAAAACACGCCAGAGATTATTTGCTGTTATTCATCGCTTGTTATTTGCTGGTTTTAAAAGTCTCGGTTGCCTGATCAGGGAGCGTGAGTAATTCCCCGTGCTGGGGATGATGGTATATCATAAAGCGCTGGATGATTGCCATGGGCCTCCCGGCCCGAGCTCGCTTGCTGTGATTACTTATAAACGGAGCGGGGAAGGAGAAGCCTACCTGGCGCGGGGGCCAGCGGACGAGGCAGCGGGGAGGTCCCAGCTCACGCCCCGGCCCCAAAGTCTCCAGGTCGCTCGGGCCTCATCCGGCTGGGTGCTGAGCACCGCCGGGGTGGAGATCAGCCTCGGAGCCCCCGTTCCCAGCTGCGGTTTGGGCCGCGATTTGCTTCCTTTGCGCTCGGCTGTTCTCTGAGCCCTACAAGACGAGRGCAAAGCCCCGGATTTCTGCCTGGTGCCTGTGAATGCAGCAACCAGACCTGGAAAAGGAGACAAAGAGGAAAGCTCCTGGTGCCTCTTCGGGCTATTTATTCCCATCTGAGCGACAAAGTTGTTTCCATAAGGACCTGGATTTAATTCCCTTCTCTTGCTGTCATAAAAAATGCACTGTGGCGCAAAGGGAAGCGAAGGAGCAAAAGCCATTCGAAAACACTGCTGGTAAATTAAAGTTTTGCCTTATTTGCTGAGATAATTTAGTGTAATTTGCTGCTAATGAATTAATGCACCACTTCTTGTTCATTATAGCTTTCCTAATTTGATTGGGACTCTAAGTGCTATCTAACTTCATTACCAGCAAATATTAATGCAACAAAGCCACTTTGGTGGAGTCCTTCGTTCCCAGGGAGCTCTGGTGCCTCTGCCGGGCTCTTGGCAGGGACAGAGCCGTCGCTCCCTGAGCCATGGGGATGCAAAGAGCTCGGTGCCAGGCTTGCGAGGGGTGGTGCGGGCACCCTACAGCCCACAGGGGGCACCAGGGCTTGCTTTCGGGTGCCCCCCACCCTGTGCACCTAAGCTACGTGCACTGGCCAAGCCCTCATGCCTCGTCCTCTTGCCAGCTTTAGCCGGGCCCTGGCATTGAGCGTGGTTTTTGCTGCTTCATCGGGAAACCGCAGGACGCCTCCAGGCACCCATAGGCTGGCCGTAGCGGGAGGGGAGCTCCTGTGCCTCATCCCGGCCCGCCACGAGCACTGGACTGGGGCGAGAGCTTTAATTAAGCGGTGGTATCGCTGCCTCTGCTCTAGGAGCTCTAATCCAGCTCTCCAGTGGATGATCCGCAGGGCTGACGGCAGGGCAGTTTGTCACAACRAGGGTGTCGGGTTAGCACCGAGCAGCAGTGACGTAATCGCCGTTAAAATACAAGGGTGAGCGGGCTCTTCGTTACGCCCGCGTTTGCTGCGGGGCCGGGTTCTGCCATAGCTGCTGGGCCGGGGTGGCGAGAAAGAAGCAGTGATTTCATTTGGGAAGCTGGGAAGGGCGTTTGCTGCCCGGCTGGTTCTGGAGGCATTTGGAAAACGGGGGCTGGGAAGGACTGAGCCCCCGTTCACTTGCTTTCTCATCACACGAGTGGGTCAGCCTGAAGGTTAACAGGTCCCCAAGCCCACGTCCGCGCAGCACTGGCTTGGCTGTATTCGGAGAAGATTTAAGCCTACGAGTGACTTGCTTTGCAAAAGTTTCTGGGTAAATCAGGGCCTCTGTAAAAGGGTGTTTTGGGGTGTCACTCGATATTCTTTGCACTATTAATAAAAATGAGACCTTGTAGCGGGACCGCTCTGGTCCTGGAGACACCCAGGTGGGTGGGCATGATGGCTCGATGTCTCTGCTGGTGGCCGGGTCTGTCCTGCGGCTGTATCCAGGCACGATGCCAGTCGCTCCGGTGCATGGGAAAAGCCCCAAAAGACCTGCATAATTCAGATGCCGCCGCTGAGGATGTCAGGACACAGTGCTCCCCRCTGCCCTGCTGCGGGGCAGAGCAGGCTTTCCCAGCCCGGCCGCTCCGGAGCGCGGCTGCTCCCTCTGCGGCTGCTCCTTCTGCGGCTGCCGGGGCAGCAGGAGCCGGGCAACATTTGTATGCACAGAGCAAATCGTCCCGGACCATTTGGGCTGCGTATCCTGCCATCCTTCTTCTTGATTTATTTAAATACTTGGCCAGGGAGCATTCAAGCAGCAGACCTATTCCGCTTTTCTTAAAGAGATTTTAATAGCTTGTTTAAAGAAACCGAACGCCCAAAACAAAACAGCAACTGAACAGCAAAGCCAGCAACAGTAAGTCAGGGCCGATCACCAAACTCGCTCTCGACGGCGGTTTCCTTGCTGGCTTGAGGACCCTGGGGCCAGCCCAGCCCTCCGATAGATTCGCCTTCTCACCCAAGGTGCCGCCTTCGAGCTCGGGCTGATTCCCCGAGCGAGGGGTGCCCAGATCTGGGTCCACGGGAGGTGAGGACACCAGGCCCCAGGGGCTCTGCTTCCTTCCCCGATCCTGGGGCTATTTTGTGCGAATCTGGGGGCTGTGACTTGTGCTCGTGTGGTGTCAGCACAGCAGATGCTGATCCCAGCTGCTCGGGAGAAGGGAGGTCGCGCCGGTGTCGGGGCTTCTGCTGGTTTCTTTGGAGACTGTAGGCAAGTTCTTGGGCTTCAGCTGGAGTGTGTGTGTGTGTGTGTGTGTGTGTGTGTGTGTGTGTGTGTGTGTGTTCTCAGTCCATCTGTGTTTGTGCATGTGCACGCCACCGCTGAGGAGGAGGAGGAGGAAGGCAAGGGACGCACGCCACCCGTGAGGCTTCACGGGATGCCCGTCAGCACCCAGATGGGGGTGCGGGTGTCACGAGGGCCCTGGAGCAGCAGCATCTCCCAGGTGGTCGGATCCAGGGCATCACCTGCTCCTCGGCAGAGCAGCAGACACCCCCTTCCCTGTAGGATCACAGACTCCAAATGTTGGGGGGGAGAAACGGAAACCTAAGAATACAGTAACGGCGCTAAATATTTCAGCAGCTGTCGGCTTGGCCGCGGAGCGAGCTCAGTAGCCCGATTCAGTCACAGCCCCGGCTTTGAACTGCTGTCTTGCTTTTTAATAAATACGTTGGAGAAAATGCTAGATGAAAGAAAGGTACATCTGTACCAAAAAAAAAAAGAAGGTGGCAGCAAAGCAAAGATGACATCTGTTTCTCAAAGTGCCCCTACCCGAGCGCAGGGGGTGGCTTTGGAGTAGGGCGATGTCGCCCAGGGGCACGCGAGGTGCCAGCGTGGGGAAACGGGCTGTTTTGTACCCCCTAATATTTCTCTTTTCATCTTTTTCCCCCACCAGAGGCTTTGGGCAGGGATGGGAACACCAGGGATGGTGGTCATGGAAGAGGGGAAGCCTGGCTCACTGGACCTTCCCTTGGGAAAGGCAGAGAAAACCTCTACCTGGCAAAACCGCCGTGAAGCCGGCCAGGAGCTGCAGCAGGGCGAGAAGCCCTCCCTGGGTGTTATGTCCTCTCCTCTCTCATCCGGCCAGAGCTTGCTAAATCGGTGCAAGCAGAGAGGACCTGATGCTGAGGTGAGCCAGGACCGGGTGCCGTGCAGCGGCAGGAGCCGGGGGTCCCAAGGAGCTTCCCAAGCGGGATGTGGTGGCTGTGACCTCCCTTTCCGGAGCCTCTGGACTGTCCTGCTGGAGCTCCGAGCTCACTTCTGGGAAAGATTTAGGCCTCTGGCTCCACCAGGCGTTAGGGGCGCCAGCACCCTAGGACCACGCTGCAGACGCTAGCTGGTGTCCGACCCATTGAGTGATGCAGCTGGAGATGCACGGACATCCCAGTGCACGGGAGAAAGCCAAGCGTGAGCCAGCCACCCCAGTGCACCTGAGACCTCTTTGGCTAATAGCCGCTGTCCCATGCCTGTTTGCGGGCAGAGCTGCCCAATATCCGCATGCTGAAAGACATCTACGTAACAGGTCCCTGCTGGGAAAATCCTGGATCCCACAGCCTGCTGCACAGCAGCAAAGACTTGTTAATGCCCAAAAGCCTTGGGGCAGCTCACGCGTTCAGCAGGGAGATGGCGTGCGGAGAGGCCAGGACGGAGGCTGGCGCGGTGCTGGCTGCGTTTTGGGCGCTGCGGAGCGGCTGTGCTCTTTTCCCGGGGCTCTTGCTAGGCTGCAGAGCTGCGTTTTGGGCACCGCGAGGGAGCAAGCTCTTTCCTGTCCTGCTCCATGTGCGGATGCCCCGCACGGAGCCATCGCACTAGTGCATGTGCGTGGCCAGGCGGCCGTGGCGAGACAAGCCCAGCTTCTTCTAAACCATCTTCTTTGACGCAAATAGCTCCATGCATAATTTAAGCTCCTTGTTGCTTATACTGAGTAATCATCTCTGCTCCAGCAAAGAGGGCATGGGGAGGGAGAAGTTTCTTTTTGGAAGCCTCTTTTTCTTTTTTTCCTCCCGGAAGTGTTTCCCAGGTGCTGGATGAAGAGGTTTTCCCACTGTGATTTTTCCCACGCTGCGTCGGACAGCCACTGAAGTCCACCAGGATTTGGGCACTGCTCTTGCTGATACATCCTTGAAGAGCTCAGCTAGTCTCTGGTAGCTCTTTTACATCCCCAGCTTCCCCTAACACACTTCATTCCTCTCCGGAAAAAAAAATCCCCAAGGGGATGCTCTGTGAGAAAGACCTTTCATGACTTGCCACGGGAGTGGGAAGCATGGTGCTCCTCTTGCTCCTCTTTTTTTGGCAGGGAACGAGAGGCTTTCCAGGAGAAGAGCCACCTTGTGTCTCACTGTCCCTCTCCTCCCCAGCTACTTCTCTTCTTGGCTTGCTACTGGTCCTGGGTAAGTAGAAGTCCATGTGGATAAAGTCTCATGAGATTGCACGAGACAAAAAGTGGGGAATCATTTTACCTCAGGAAATATGGCCAACGGTGATGGCATGGAGCACGTTTCTCATCTATCATTTGAGGCCATAAAGGCTGGTTGTGAATAAATTTGTTTTAATGCAAAGCAGAGATTTGTATGTCTTAAATCCCATCCTGACACCTCTTGGGACTTTCGCTGTGTAGGCTTTGCTGTGCTTTAGTGACCAGGACAAGGTTGGTGGGCCGGTGATCATCTCCAGCCCGTCTCTCCTGCGTGAGCTTGCCTTTGCCATCACTGGGGACAGGTGAGACTTTGTCCAACCACACTGAGGTCCCTCCCGGCTCCGCCGGCCGGGGCCAACATGCTCTGCGCTTGCTCTCCTGCAAACAAGGAAGGCAACCTCAAGGGCTGTGCCCTCCTCGGGGACCTGAAATGCGTGGCCTTGGTGGCGAGCAGGGACCAGAGCCGGGGGAGCCTCAGGCTGAACCCGAGCCCTGCTCCCCACCAGAGCTCCCCATGTTGGCTCCCACAGTTCGGACCATGGCCGATACCTTCTTCCCAGCCCCTTGCTTGTGCCAGCCTTGCTGCCAGCACCTCTGCCCCCGGGGACACAGCCACTCCTCCCCCAAGCTCACGGCATCTCTACACCCAGTGGCCATGGTCATTATTATGGGCTGGGACTGATGGCTTTAATTCTTCCTGTTTTTTTTTTCCCCCTCCTTCTAAGAGCCACAACATTTTAATTATTTATTTGGAGCATGATTAATGTTTTGTCTGACGTTGTTCCACCAGGGGAGCCCCAGTACATTTTGGTTTAGTGAGATCTAATTAAGAAGTCCCATCAAGCATGTCATCCCTGTCTTACAAGTACCTCCAGGGCTCCTCTGCCTCAGCTGTGCTCCTGCAGGCTCTGCAGCCCCGTACGCCCTGTTGGCTGGACCCAGGATGCCCCTGTGCTGGGCATGAGGGAGCCCAGCGCTGCCCCGGGAGGGCTGGATGGGCCCCAGAGCTCTTCCATGGAGGGTCTCCCAGCATCCTTCCCCTCCTTGCGGGTGGTGCTATGGCATTTCTAACTTCCCAAAGAAGAGAAAGGGGACATGGTCCTCTCCTGCCTCCAGTGACATGGAGGTAAGTGACTCTTTTAGGCTCAAAGGTGCCTTTTCCAGCTGCCTCCAGAGGGRATGCTTTGTGGCAGAGCTCTGGAGAAGCCAGGATGTACCAGGTGGAAACTCCCCATTCCCCATGTCCCCACTGGTCTGCAGCATGAGGCCCTGCTCCGTCATGGGGACACCATGGTGTCCACGCTCGGAGGTGACGTGGCATGGGGAAGCCACAGTGTCCCCGCTCAGCACAGGTCCTTGCATCCTGGGAGCACCTGGGAAGGCTCCGGAGGGGCAGCAAGGCGAGAGGCAGCCCCTACTTGGAGCCAGGCGGTGCGGATGCGCGTGTGGGCTTGCATGCGTGTGCGCGTGTGCACGTGTGCCCACTGCCACCCAGTGGTGGAAGAGCACCCAGCCATCACTCAGCAAGATGCATTTCTTGATGAACACACAAAGACAGTGTGATGCACTACAAGCTGAGTCTGTATTATCTGGGAGTATTTCCACGCCCGGGGCTCTGACCTCACTGTCCCTGGGCCAGCTGACACCGGAGAACCCTCCTGCAGGGGCTGGGTCTCGTCTGCCCGTGCTCTGGACCAGCCCAGCCAAACCCCTCTCCCACGTTGGCGGTCGGGGGGACCAGTGGCGGCTGCCTCCCAGGTACCATGCACACCGCGGCTTTCCTTGGGTCCTCCGGGCTTGTTTCTCCTGTCCTAATCATTACTGGTCTCAGCCCAGTAAGGAAAGCAGAAGCCAGAGCAGACCTGGGTCCAGGCTGAAGGGGGCGATGACTTTGGGCACGGATGCCGAAATGGCTGAAACGCATCCTTTAACTTAACTTTAACTATATAGTTAAGTGCCACATTTGTAGAGCTCCTGGCCCAAGGGGGCTCTTCCTCCATGCTGGGGCTCCAAGGCAAACAGGCCTTCTCAGCTTGCGCCTTTTGGGCCACCCTGCGCTCATAGACGGGCTTGAATTTGTGCTGTTCACGGGCAGGCTTGAGCAGAGCGGGCTACCTGGGGCATGCCAGTCTGCTGCTGCTGCTGCTTCGTGCTGAGATCGCAGCACTGAGCAGAGATGGGCTGTTCGATCCATCCTCTACCCGAAAGCCAGGCATTCCTCCAGTGTCCTGCCTCCAGCAGGAGAGCCTGGGCTCCAGCTCACTGCTCAGGCAGTGCGTTTCTGTTTGTCTTGACTGCTAAACTGTGGCCAGCAGAAGATCTGGCTGCCGTCTCCGCACCGATATAGCTCTAGCTGAGCCCGTCCCTCCTCATGGCATAGCCACCCCATGCCCTCAAAGCTAAGCTCTGCTGTAAATGAGTGGGCTTGGTTGGGAACTCCAGCAGAGGAGAAAACCCTATTTCTCTGGATATTATAACATGCTGCAGCAACACCGTTGGCTCTTTGCGTTGGCCGATATTGTTTCCTGCTCTAACCCAGACACCTGCTGCGGGGCGACGCCAGCATTGACAGAACGAGCAAAACCAACCAAACAACAGAAACGTGCCATTAACGGCCCTGACCAGCCTCACCTGGGACCCTACATCCACCCTGCCCATGGGCCCAGGAGCCCTATCTAAGCTCAGCCTGGTGCCTTCAGCTCCTGCCTGAGCCCTCTAGGAGCAGYTCTACCCTCTAGCCGACCTTGCCCCCCCCCCTTTGAGCCTGAGCGTGGACTGGATTCCTGGCTTGCCCTTGGACCTGCCTCATCATCCCAAACCTGCCTGCTGATCAGGCTCTCGGTTGACCCCAGCTTCCCTCTAGCACGTCCTGCTCACAGCGGCACGCCGGGGCGCTGGCTGGCGCAGCTCCTGCCCTGCCGCCGGCATATCTGTCCCTTGGGTCCCCTTTCCCTGGGGGCAGCGCAGGTGCTGCAGGGAGGCTGTAACTGGGTGATGCCGTGCAGACATCCCTCCGTCGCTGGTTTAATAGGCAAATGAGCAGGCTGGAGCCCACCCCGGGCTGCCCGCTGAGCTGTTTAGCCTGTGAGCACAGGGAAGCTGTCACCCCCAGGCACAGATCGATTGGCAGCCGTCCTGCAGCAAGGAGGCCTCTAACAAGCTGTGAAATTAAAGGCTGGCGAGTGCCAGGGCGCAAATGAGAATTAATTGGTGCATCGTGGCCATGAGATCCCGTTTCAGGCCTGTGTCTAGCCAGGCTGTGCTTATGCGTTGCTTTCTTACAGTTACTGGGAGGCCTTTGACTTGGCACAGGGAAGAGGTGCAGGTGGTTTTATTTCAGAGAGAGGCAAGAGCAGGCTCTGCCCTGGTTGATGAGTGTGGAGAGGAGTCTGAACAGCCAGGCACCTCCTGGCCCTGTGCTTGCAGCTGCGAGGAAAGGGTTTTTTTCCAGCACGTTTTGGCAGGTACAAGCTTTCTTCCCATCCTGGAGACATTGCTACTCCTGGGGAAGGTCAGAGCRGTGGATCTGTTGGAGCAGGGTGAGGGGACTGGGGCTTTTCTTGCTTCTGGCAGCTCTTGGGGACTGAAGGACCTCAAGGAGATTGTGAATGCGCTGCTGGTGGTTGGGAGCAGCCTTCCTGCTGCCTCTGGAGGGGCTTTGCCTTGCTATCCTGGCTGGGTGGGATCGGAAGTGCACTGGGGAGGGGGTCTGCACCACCCGAGTGGGGTGGCAGGGAGTCACGAGTGAGGTGGGGGCTCAGGACAAGGAGCTCTGGGGTGCTGGGGGATGGATTGGCAGAAGAACAGGGGTTTGGGTTTTGCATTTGGAGCACAGTGGGAAGGTCTGAACCGAGCAGAACATGGGGCTGGATGAGGACAGGGAGGTCAGCATGGAGGTGGGTGTCTCGGGGGGCTGCAAGAGGGATGCCAGYCTGAAGGCACAGTGAAAGTGGTGGCTGACACCTCCATGCTGGCTGTCACGTTGCCACCAGGCACCGCTTTCCCCAAGGCCTTCCTGCGCTCGCCCCTATCGAACAGCCGAGCAAACAACAGGAAAATCTCCGGCTGGGAGGGGAAGATGTCTAGGTGATGGATGGGGCRATGGTGGTCTGTGGTTGCACAGAGGAGGACCTCCTGCCCTGGTGGTAGTGCCCTGGGTGAGCGGATGGTGTTGGTGCCAGTGGCCCGCAAGGTCTCCGGGGAAGGAGAGCAGCGTGGTCCAGACCCTGCAGGGCTGAAGCAGGGCTGGTGTGCGGCTGTGCATCCCGCCGTGTGCACGCACCTTACCTCCTCCCCGCGCGGCCCGAGCCCGCCGCCGCTCTCCCGGCTCGGCTGGCGGCCGTGCCTCGCTGCGCCGCGTCAGGAGCGCTCTGCATTTCCTCGCGGCGTGAATTTTGCAAGGAGATAAGTGCTGCGGGCGAGTTATCTGGCTCTGAAGCACGCGCGCCAGGTGGGAGCGTAGCTGGAGATAAGCAGAGCCGAGGAGGCACGTGACCCGCTGCTCCCTGCATTGCAGAGCAAAACCAGGCTGCGGAAGGTGCAGCCGAGCCGGACTGACCCGGTGGACGTCCCTCATCAGCGGGGAACGCGTTGCTAAGCCGCCGTTTCTAGGTGGCTGCTCCTGCCCCGGAGCATCCTTTGCTCGCCRTGGAGCAGAAGGAGCTGAGGGGTGGCTGGTGACAGACGGACCCTGGGGAAAGCCATGGGCCCAGGGCTGTGCTGGAGGTGTTCAGGCCCCAGTTGAAGTTGGGGCTTGTTCTGGAGCTGCCCTGAGCCAGGCAGGGTGTTGTACGACGTACTGCTGCTCCCAGCGCCGACGCAGTGAGCTCCGGCCGTTCCCCCCTCGCTGGTGCGCAGGGACTGGGCGCCGCAGCCCTGGGCTAATGAGCTGCAAACCGAGCCCACGGAGGGGTAATTAATTCTCCCATGCCCGGCTGCAGGGCCTGTATCTGTTCTGGGAAACGAGAGGGAAATCGAATTGCTTGCAGAGCCGCGGAGGTGGTGAGCCGTGGGGTCAGGGCGCAGCTCGGCCGTGCACCGGCTGCAGGGAAGGAGCGGGCTGCCAGCAGGCTCCTTTTTGGGGACCGTCACCCCTGCACTGACGGTGATCAGAGGCCCTGCGTCTGCAGGGTGGCTCCCATGCTGCGCTGTGGGTCGCCCAGCCCAGGAAACCCCCCTCATCCAGAGGTTCCCCGTTTTGCACGCCAGGCCCTGCCGGCCAGGGAGACCGGCCGTGCCTCCCGCGGTAGCCCGGCTCCCGTAACCTGCTGTGCCCTCCTCGCTGCAGGCACGGACCTTCCCGTYGGGGTCTGCTCCCTGGTGAGCCCCGGCTGCCCTGGGCTACCCCATGCTGGGAGCAAATGCATCGGGGCTGGCTCACGCCTTACTGAAATTTGGAGCGCGGAGCCGCAGAGCAGAGCGGGTTAGACGCTCCCGCGGGGATGCTGTGTGCCGGGAACCTTGGTGCAACGGTCCAACGTCCCCAGGCCTGGCCAGATGGGCAGCAAGGAGCAGGCAGCTCGTGTGCATGCGTCTCGGTGGCCCCCTCGCAGGGCGCTGCATGGAAACAGCTCCCGGCAGGCCCCGAAGAAAACAGGGAAAGAGCAAAGGGTGGAAAGAGAGCTCCTGTGGGAGTTACGAAGCAGCAGCGTTGCATACGGCGCTGGTGCATTACTTGGGGCAGTTCAGCTGTGGAACGGCGATGAACGGACAAGACAAGCTGCTCGCCGTTAGCAGAGGCAGGAGGCATAGCCTTCCCCTCGGAAAGCGAAGCGGTCATCCGCCAGCAGCCGGCAGCTGCCCGGCGCGACCTCGGCGTCTCGCGGGCGSAGGCTCGACGCGCCGAGCCGCGGCACGCTCGCGAGCCCTGCAGAACGGGCCGCGGCGCTCTCCTTCAGCGTGATCCCCYGGCTGGACTTTTACCGCAGGCTTGAAAATATCCCGCTAGCTGCTTTGATTGCTGCTTTTCATGTCCACGAGCTCAGAAGCGAAGTCTCCCGGCAGACAGGCGGGRGCTATTTTCAGCCCTAACCAAAGCCAGATGTACCGAGAAAGCTTATTCTGGGGAGACTTTTCAGGTTTGTGGGTTTTTCGTTTGGTTGGTTGTTTGTTTTTTGCAAGATTGGGTTAGCTTGGAGGAATTTCACAGAAATACCCAGAGCCTCCCTCAGTTCAGGTCAGCTCAAATACAAGCAGTGGAGCCAGGGCCCAGGTTCAGATTCAGGAAAGGTAAAAAGATGCACTTACAGGCCTGCAGAGGAAAGAACGGACGGAAAGGTGGGATGTCCACGTTCCTGCAGGAGCTGTGGGGGCACCRAGGAGGGGAAGAGCCTGCCGAAGCCCGCAGCACTGCGGGGACGGAGCCCACCTTCCCTGGCACACTCAGGGGGGACCCTGGTGGGGCCGGCACTGCTGCGGACCCCAGGGGCCCTTCCCACGCCGGTGTTACCATCCGGCTGAACGCCAACATAGCGCGTTGTCCTCGCCCTGGGCTGCCCCTCGCAGTCCCGTGCAGTGATTTATTCCTTTTCCACCTCGAGGAGGGGAGGGAAATGCTGAAGCGGCGCCTTACCAGATCCCCGATGGGTTGCTTATTCCCACTCCCTTTAGAGACACGCTTCGCTGCTTTGGGGGGTCTGTCCGAGAGCTTGGTGCCCAGCAGAAAGTCGCTCTCCGCAGKTTCCCTGCGCTTGTGCTGGAAGTGCCAGGGGCTGATCCTGAAAAACTCCTTGCGGCTGGGGAGAAAGTCCTCRTCTGCTGGAGGAGGGTGCTTGTGGCTGGCTTCTCTGTAATCCTTCCTCCCTCCTCTCATTTAAAGGCCAGGGTGTAAACACCAGCCACGTCTCCGCGGGGCTCCCGCGGGTGAGTTTATCGGCGCCTGGGTGGGCGGCGGGTCCCCTTGGGGCAGAAGGACGTGGATGAGCAAGTCCAGTGTTTCATGCTCCCCCAGACCGGTCCCAGCTGTCTGTGCAGCACCGACCTTGCAAGAAAGCCGGGTGTTGGGACGCACAAGCTGCCTCCTTCTAGGAAAAGGCGGCTGGGCTCGGAGCAGAGGCTCTCTCCAAAGGTCGTGGTGGGCCAAAGCACGCCGTGAAGGTTGGATAAATCTGCCGCTGGGAGCCCGCGAGCCACCGAGTTGCTCAAAATAGAGTGAAGCTCCAGTTGGCTTTATTGTACTTGGTGATTTATTGCCTGAAGTTCAATTACTGCCGCTGCCAGCAGGCGATCCTCGCCCCGGCGCGGTGGTGCCAGCCTTCTCCTCAAGCCCCAGCAAAGTCCGATTCTGAGGTCCCGAGAAAGCAGCTGAGCTCGGCRCGGCGGTGGCCGCTGCCGCGTGCGGTTGCGGCTGGGTAAGCGAGGGGGGAGAGGAGCCCCGAAAGCACRGTGAGGGACAGCATCCCCGTGCTGCCTCTTTGCTTCCCTGCTGCCTCTTCGGGGGCCCTTCCCGGTGAGCTCTGCTTTCTTCCGGTTTTATTTTGTATGGAAAGCAGCGGTGCACAAAGTTCCCCAGGTCCCGCTCGCAAGCCTTGTCCTCCTGCCTGGGGAAACGTTTCCTGCTTTTTTTCCCCCCCGGATGGAGAGCCAGAAACCTGCTTTTCTCAAAGCCCCTATGACCAGAGACAACTGATTCAAATGCAAAGCTTAAGCTCCGGGTGCGCGGCAGCTGGCACGCTGGCTGCCGAGCRTTGCAGGTGTGGGCTGATATTAGCTAATTAATTTACGGTGTCAGGAGAAAGACGAGGTGTCTTTCCTGCTGTTATCTGAGCCTCCTTACATGGTAGCTATTGTGGGCAGGCAACTGAATGCACAGAGTCACTTAAGAATGGATAATAATTACAAAAAAAWAWATATATATATATAAAAAGTTCACCAAGCAAAAAAGAAGCAACTCCAATTATTTGGGAGTCTCCAGAATAATTCAGTGGTAGTATCCAAAGCTGCTTGCAATGAAGACAAGTCCGATTACCGCAGTGAATCTTTGGGAAGAGCATCCACAGGGGTGCCTGGATGACTTTGCGGCCGTCCGAGCTGGCGCGTCGCCCGTGGTGCAGTTGCYCCGGATGGACTCCATGGGGCGTCTCTCTGCTCCTTCTCTTCTTTACGAGAGCAGGAGATTCCCAACAACAGGGCAATGTGTTGTGATACTTTTCCCACGTTCGGCTCACCTTTCTTGAGTCAGACACAGCATCTTTGTATTTAATCGCTCTCACTGGTTCGGGTTTTGTTGTTTTTTTTTTTTTTTTTTTGAGATTTTTCCCCAGCTCGTGTTTTGAATCCACATAAACTCCCAGCGTCTGCAGCATCCTCCAGCAGCGAAGGCTGCAAAGTCAAGTGCCTGATGAGAGGCTTCGCGCCTCGAACGACGGGAGCACAGGCGAATATCCGTAAGCTGCTCGGCTCCTGCCTGCTCTGGGCTCTGGAGACACCCCAGGGGCACTGGAGACGCTGTGTCACTCGGCGTGCAGCACCGTGCACAGGCACAGCAAAGCCAGGGCTGACGGTTYGCGTGGGCGCAGTGCAGGGCTCTCGGAGCCGGGAGGCTCCCGGCGCGGCCGCCCCCCTCCGCTCCTCGGGAGTTTCTCGAGCTCCTTTCGAAGGGGAGCGTGGCTTTTCCCGGCGAAGACCCGAACGTTTCCAGCCGCGTTAAGATCYCTCGGGAAACCCACCCTACTCCAGGCAGGTTTCGCCGCCTCCTTCCTTGGCGTGATTTAGTGCGGACAGATGCGCGCTGAGGCTGCCGCAGCCCGGCGGGGCTAAAAYGCCTCCGCGGCTCGCCCTGGCCTTGCTCGGAGGCACCGAGGAGCGGCGAGGACGCTGCCTGGGCTTCTCCGTCCGTCAGCGGTGGCTTGTGTCACCTTCTCCCCAAAGCAAACGGGAGCGGAGGAGCTGCCCCTTCGCGCTGGTTGTTTACCCTGCTTTACGGAGGTTTTTCCATCCGCGGGTCCGGAGGGTTAATACAGCACTGCCGCAGCCTGGATTGATGGGCGAGCACGGAGCAAAGCTTGCACGGCTGTAAATTCATCCCTAATAGAAACACGGGGGAAGAAGCTATTCCCCTTGTCCGCACAGCCCTGGCTGCGGAGCAGGAATGGGCTTTAAATCACGGCCGGGAGCTCTGGTTTTTGCCCACGAGGCGAAGGCAGCCGATGCCACGGTGGGGAGAGCCGCCAGTTTTTGGCAGAAAAGGTTGAACGGAGCCAACACAGCAGTCCGAAAATGTTTTTTCCCCCCAAACTCATCAACGTGAGAGAGGAATTTTTAGCTGGCTCTTTCCTCGAAAGCGTCTCGGCAATCCTCTGACCAAGAAAAACCCCGCAGCCTCGCACGGACACGTCCCCGCCTGGATCTAAAGCGGGCGAGGGGACGAAAAGAGCGCGGAGCAGAAAACTTCGGATGCACGTGCTACTTCACGTATGGTGTTATCACGCACGTGTTTAAATTAAGTCCGCGATGAAAGCAGAGTATTTTGACGTGGCGAAGACGAGCTGAGCTGAGCCGAAGCGCTTTGGCAGTTGCCTGTTGAAAATTAAGTTAAAATCGACACCCCTCCCCTAAACATTTCGCTCCCCGTGAGCCGTGTTTGCCCAGGCGGGGAGGGGGATGCTCGCGGGGAGGGACCAGGCCACCCCATTTCCAGGGACGTTTGGGGATCGGGGCGCCCRGCTTTAACCCGGGACCCCGTAGCACCAGGCCCAGGGGAAACCAGGGGCACGTGGGTGCCCCAAGAACGGGGTCACCCGAAAAGCGAGAGAGGCTGGTGCAGCTCCGGCTCCTCCGAATCTCTTCCTCGTGCTCTTCCTGGCATCCTTCACAGTGAGTTATTAAAGAACAAAGCTGCATCTATTCATCACGCCTTGGAAATGGGGCCGGGCGGGGAAAAGCTCATAAAAATAAATAAGCAACCAGCTGTTGACACGGAGAGCGATAGGCAGAGCGGGGCGGAGGCGCTGCGGCCCCGTGCCGCAGGGAAATCCCGCGGTGCCGGCGGCAGCACCGAGGAAGAGGATGGCGATGCAGCTGAAGGCCCCCCCAGCCCCGGCTGGCGGCCCCACAGCTCCCCCCTCAGTCCTGCAGCAGCACCCGGGCCCCGAGCACCCCGGGTCGCCTCTCCCCAGCGCTGATAACGTCCCCCCGGGTGTCACCCCCTTGCGCCCGCGGTGCGGCCGGCCCTTGCCCCCCCCGTTTGCTTTTGCCGCTGAAGCAGGGAAGAGCAACAAGCGGCGCGCAAGCCCCACACAGCAATTTAAAGCAAATCGAACCCGGCCTCCAGCTGCTTCCCCAGTCCCCGGGGGAACGGCAACACTTTTGTATTTCTTGTTTCCTGGAAGCATTTCGCACGAGCCAAGATTTTTTTATATATATATATGTGTGTGTGATGTATGATGCAATTTGGGCGAAAGGCTTTTCCCACCCGGTATTTCTCCGGCGAGCGCTCGCGGGGGGCACTCGCTGCCCGGATTTGGGGTTGGCAGGCGCGGGGCATCGCCGGGGCCCCGCGACGGCCGCGCTCAGTGGCCCGTGCGCCCCCCGGGCTGGCCACGCGCCCGTCCCCGGGTCCCCGGGGCGCACCCCGCCTCGCTGGCTCGGCCCTCCGCGGGCTCGCCTCTCTCGGGGCCCGCGTATATACTTATAATATAGCTCCGCTATTTTGATTTTGATGCCGTTTGTTAGGTACGGTTTATTGAGATCTGAATCTTCCGTCCACAAAACAGTTGAAAATTCCCTGAGCCTCGAAAAAGACRGTTAGGTAGTTGGACGTTTTTCCTCGTTGCCACCTTTGCACGTTGTGTTTATTATCAGTTATTGATTTATTTAAATATATATATATATATATTTATAATTCTGTCCCTCCCCAGGCCCCCGGCCCACCCCGGCCCCCCGCCCTCGGCTCCAGCCCGCCCGGGGCCGCGGCGGCGACGGCGGTGGGGGTCAGTTCTTGTTTTTGATTTTCTGCTTGGCCGGGACGTAAGGCAGCGCCGTTTGGGTGCTTTTGTCGGCCACGGT
>NW_020449085.1:2127072-2149089 GCF_003343035.1 Apteryx rowi
GCCCGAGTCCGAGGGGGTGGAGGCCTCCAGGAAGGAGCAGAACTCCCAGCTGTCGGAGAGGATGTCGGAGGCGAGCAGGTCCAGCTGGCCCAGCTCCGCGCTGCCGCCGCCGCCGCCGCCGCCGCCGCCGCCGCCCTTCTCGCTGCTCGACGTGCTGCTCGCCGTCGCCGTGGTCCAGTCGTCCGGCTCCAGCTCGAACTCGAAATCCGACGTCAGCCGGTCGATCTGGCTCACCACCTGCGGGGCGGACAGGGCGGGCAGCGCGGGCGGGCGGGTGGGCGAGCGGCCCCGGCCCCCTGCGCCCGCCCCGGGGGCTCCCGACACCCCGCTCCGCCGGCCGTGCGCCCCTCCGTCGCTGGCCCGGAGACGTCGAGCCCGGCTCGCCCACACCCCGTGGCCGCCACCCGTGAGATGAGCTGGGAGGGTCTCAGCCCCGCTCTCAGCGGAGCCAGGTAGGGCGGCTCTCGGCAGGGAGGAGAAGCCGGGAGCTGCTCCGGGGATCCCCCAGCAGGAACCGAGGGGAGGAGGCAGCTCAGTCCCAAATCCTCTCTCCCTGGCACGGGCCGCCCAGCAGCTGCTTATGCCATTACTAAGCACCGGAGCCCGGGGGACAGGGAGCGGGTTGGACCCGCAGCGCCCGTCTCTCCCCGCCGGCGCTCCTGTGCTGCCGGGCGCGCGTCCCCTGAGACGGGGCTGCCGTCCGAGCGTGCCGGCGGCGTGCCCCGTCCCCATGTCCCTGCGCGTCTCGACCTCCAGCCGGGCCTGCTGCAGTGCCGCGACAAGCGCTGCCGAGGGAGCCGGACGCCCCGCGCAGCGCGGACCGCGGCGGGGACACGCGCTGGCGCGGGGCGGGCCGGGAGCACGCCGCGGCAGTCGCTTCTCGGGCATGAATAAAACAAGCCCTTAAAAATTTAACACAATAGACCGTCATGTCCTAGTTCCCGTTCCAGCTTGCGCGGAGCCTGGCGGCTCGCGGTTCCGAGGCCGCTGCAGGAATAAAAAGCAGAGCCCCCGGCCACTCGCTCGGCCCGTGGCCGAGAGCAGGTGCCCGGGAGCTCGAGCTCCACCCCAGCGAGGGCTGTTTTCCGTAGGTCCTTGCTGGCGAGGACAGGCGGACGTGCCGGGGTACAGCTGGGCCTCAGGGCGACCAGGCAGCCTCAGCGCCCGTGGTGGGCCCCCAGCGAGCGCCAGCGCGGAGCCGAGCGTGACCATCAGGAGCTGCAGGTTGGCCACCCCTGTGTCCGGGGGTCGCCCGGAGCCTCCCAAGGCCCGGAAGCGAACCAGCCGGCCCGTGCCTGGGCTTCCTGCCCTCCCTCCGCTCGTCGGGCAACGCTTAACTCCTTGCACAAGCTCTCTGGATACCCAGGACCGCTGCAAACCGCCTGAGCAGATGGCCACGAAGCGCTGCCCAAGGCCCTGGAGGCACCTCAGGGGCTACAGATGGTGGAAGAGGCCTGCGTGCCCCAAGAGAAGGYGGCAGCACGCCTGCCCAGGTGGAGAAATAGGTTAAAGAGGGGCTAGATGTAAAGCGTGGACGTGCTCCTGATCGCTGGGTCGGGCAGCCAGTGCTACGCCCCCCTCGCCGAGTGCCTAGCCGTGGCACTGGGTGCAGGTGCCCCATTTCTCCTGCCCCACAGCTCCCCCCAAGTGGCTCCTCGCGCACCTTCACTGGGGGTGGCCCTCTCTCAGACACGGGGCTCTGGGAATGGCGCTGTCCTGCAGTCTCCTGGGGTCCGGGTCCATGGCCATAGCTGCCTACAAGCACGAGGAGACCCAACTCGGTAGGAAGGGACAGAAGTTTTGGTGCAGTGACTTCACCCGTGAAGCACACCAGCTCCTGTGATGGGTGAAYGTGGCAGCATGGCCTTGCCCAGAGGAAGTCTGGGTGGCTCACCAGGACGTTTGCCACCACAGAAGGGACTGGGAAATATGTGTCTATTACAAGCCTTGGTCAGCTGTCCTGGACAGAGGTTCAGTCAGAGAGAACCAAGAGGTCACTTTTCTGTGAAGGCTCAAGTCAGGGCCTTGGTCTTCRCCAGACATCTTGATTTGATGGAGAACAAACTCTGCTCAGATTTGCTGAGATGTTCAGTTGTTGTTCACGATTACATTAGCTGTCATTCTGCTAATGCTGTGATGTGTTCTTGAATATCACTTTTAAGGTCAAGATATTTGCTTTTRTAGGATAATTGTGCATTTATTTTTGGAGTCAGGACTATAGATCAGAACAAAGTGAAATCTGGAAGAAAGTTATAGTCCCCGGATTTGGTATTTGCTCAGCACCTTCAGGGAAGGTAGGTGTTCGGGGGGGCTTTCTAAAGTAACAGGGTCATCGCCATTTGGACATCCCCCTTCAATTCTTTTGTTTACATAAAAGCCGTTTTCTGAATGACATGAGACATGTTGATCATGGAAAGTGTGGTTTCTGGAGATGAGAAGTTGTTTGCTAAAAATTTTCAACTGGCGTCATGAGTCCCTAAAGATGTTGTTAGCTACTGCAGTATCAGTCTGAAGGGTATGATCAGAAGCAGATGCCAAGCTTGGAACAGGGTTTTTCCCTTCGCAAATACAGATCAAGTTGTTGAACTTTCATAGCACTTATCTCATGAACACCTGCACATCCTCCAGTTAATTAAAGCAAGATATTTGTTTTGATCACGACTTGATTTAGACTGCTTTCGCTAACAAGAGGGCCCGCTCTCTCCTGGCAAACATGAGCAGGGCACCAGTAGAAGACCTTGACAAGTGGTCTCATGGCTTTTAATTCTGATTCAAAGAACGGGGGTCCTGCTTCCAGATTAGAGAACCATAAAGCTGTTCAGAAGCAAGTTGTCAGCCACCTCAGAGCCACCGCTGGGCGTTTCACAAGGATCAAGGGACCTTCGTGGACCAGCGATGTGAGTCTCACTACTCCCCCATGATTTTGGCATGATGCATAGCAAAAACCCACTTGGAGACAAACTAATTGAACCACACCTGCCCGAACYGAACTGGGAGGGATGATGCTGATGCTGAGCGTGATGGGGGGAAATGCAGAACAAGCTAACGGACACCGTCAGCTCAGCGTGGGCAGGCTGTAACTGCAGAAGATGGCCCCTGAGCTCAAGTTTGCAGGACAACTGAACCTTTTCCCACCAGGATGTGCTGCTGGATCTTCCCGCTGGACCAGCAGTGGTCGGGTCAGGGACGGAGCAGGGCGCTGAGCGCTGAGTGAGGAGCGAGGCAGGCAGCATCACCTCCCAGTCTGCTCTCATCTCCAGCAGTGGGAGAAGATGGGATGCAGGGGGACCTGGCAAGCTGGATCCCAACCTTGCTCGGCTCCCTGGCAATGGGGGCAAATCGCTGCACTCCCGCTGTGCCGTGCGCACGGAGACACGGCGCCGCGCCGGCATGCGGGAGCACAGCGAGGAGCTCGGGCACCACGGCTCCGTGCGGCGGGGACGGCCGAACGGGCAGAGCCGGGCGGGGGAGAGGCGGCACAGGCGCGGCGGGCTGCAGCGGGAGGACGAGGGGGCTCGCAAGGCGCCGAGCAGATGGTCGGACAGCTGGGTCGCCTTCCCGGCTCAGCCCGAGGCCCTGCGCGGACCTGAGCGACTCCTCCGTGCATCCGCTCCCCTGCCCGCGAAACGGGGGGGGGGGGGCAGAAGCGCTCCCGGCCCTCTGCCCGCACCTGGCCGGGGCAGGGCTGTCCCCGTGCCTCGGCTGGGCAGCACCCGGCGCCGCGGCGAGCCCGCGGGCGGTCGGCTCTGCAGGGCTCCGATCCACCACCCTCGACTTCACCCCCCCCGCCTAGCGCACCCGACGCACCCTCGGCGGACGAGGGCTTTCAGGCCGGATCTGCCAGGCCCCGAGCACAGCYGGGGACTAATCCTGCCCAGGCTCACGCAGGGGCTGAGCAATACCCCCCTCCCCGTTTCCACCCAAGCACCCGCTGGCGTTACGTCTGCGCCGAGCCTTGCCTTCGCTTTGCCTCCGGGTGAAGCGTGTTATTTCTTGGCTGATATTTCCGTACGGCTCCGTGTGCGCGCGTGCGTCTGTGTGTGCGTGTGTGTGTGTGTGTGTGTGTGTGTGCGTGTGTGTGTGGCATTTCTCTTATGTGGGAGGCAGCACACGAAGCGAAAATTAAAATCAGCAGCACTTTTAAGTGCATATTTTTGGCAGGGTGGCTGGATTTCCTGCCCCCCTCCGCGCTCGCCTCTCCGGGGGAGCTGGCAGAGGGCCTGTGCCCTCCTTGCCGAGAGCACCGCCAGCCTGGCGGGGGGCCGAGGCAGATGGGGTGGGGGGGGCCGAGCCCCAGGCTYGCACCCCGTCAGCCTTGGGCAGGGGGGGACACACATCGCCCCTGTGCAGACCGGACGGCAGCAGCGGCAACGGGCTGGTCGCCTCGCGGCTGCGCTCAACGCTGCCCCGGCTCCTCGCAAAGCGGCTGCCAGACGGAYGCCCCTCTCCAACCCCGTAAAGGCAGAGTCGGCATCGCGGCTTGGGGAGCAAAGGGATTTGCCTGCCGCAACGGCACGGCAGTGGAGATGAGGACCCAGGAGTGCTGGCACTCGCCCTCGCTTGCACCCASTTGTGCGCCCGGTGCCGCATTCTGCATTTCACCCCGGCATGGGCGTCTGCGTGCGCAAGCACCTCAGGCTCGCTTCGATGCCGGCGTTTTACCCTGCAAACTCTGAACAACAGCAGGCACGGTGGTGCTGTGGCCCCCTCGTTGGCCAGGAGTGCTTTGGGGAGAGTTTGCCCGGATTCTGTCAAAGTGARGCGACACCTTGGACTTTTGATCGGGTAAGAACCTCTGCCCTGAACACGGGCACTTTTGGTGGGCACATTGCTTGTGGCAATCCCTCCATCCAGCCAGGAGTTTGCTGGATGGACACAAGGACAGGTTATGCTCAGGAATGGATGCTTGGCTGCCTGCAATTAAGCACGGATGTCTTGGCCCAGTGTTGCAGTGACTGAATCGTCCACCCCCCCCCAACTTCTCCTTTGCAATCCCATAGTTGCTTGGGGCCTCCTTTCCAGGGTTGAACCTTTCCCAACATAAAGG
The DNA here is from genome assembly GCF_003343035.1 of Apteryx rowi. Classification (NCBI taxonomy): domain Eukaryota; kingdom Metazoa; phylum Chordata; class Aves; order Apterygiformes; family Apterygidae; genus Apteryx; species Apteryx rowi. Next base: position 2,132,120 of record NW_020449085.1, read on the forward strand.
GAAGCAAAGCTATAAAGGGAAAAGCTTGTTAGCAGGAGGCCCATTAAGGACACCAGCTCCCCAAGCCCCGGCTCAGCGTCAGGGTGGTCACTTCGGAGGAGCCCAGCAGCTCCCTGGCTCCCTGGGTCCTCCCACGGGATGCCGTGTCCTCCTCCCGGCTAAATCCAGCTCCACATCTCGCACTGCTGCCCTGAGATTATTTTTGCTACAGCTACTCCCCAGCCCTCCCTGAACACCCATCATTTGGTARCAAAAAAGCACTTTTGCTGGCATTTTTCAGGCAGTTTCTCTGAGCACAAAYRTTTTGCTTGTTAGTTTTCATTACTGCCTTTCTCTTCCCTTCCTTCTCCTTCCCCTGCTCTTTCCTAGCTCCTTCTTTCCTGGTGGAAATAAACCATGAGTTTTCCAATTGGAAAGAAAGGAAGGACAGAAGGAGGGACCCAAAGATGGGAAAAAGGAAGGAAAGAAGGAAGGATGGAAGGAAGGATGGATGGGTGGAAGGAAGGATGGAAGGAAGAAAGGAAGAAAGCAAGGAAGGAAGGACTAAAGGAAAGAAGTAAGGATGGAAGGAAGGAAGGACTGAAGGAAAGAAGGAAGGAAGGATGGAAGGAAGGAAGGACTGAAGGAAGGAAGTACTGTCCTTGGACCTGCAAAGGGCGAAGCAAAGCAACGTTCACAGCAGCCGATCGCGGCAGAAATGAGCCCTGCTGACCGCAGGCAGGACCTGTCGCAGCACAGCTCTCCTGCTGCCCTTGGCCGCGGGCTGCCGGGGCTCTGCCTCCTGCCCTGCCGCTGCCCTCCCTAAATGCTCCTCCTTCCCTGCCCTCCCTGAGGCTCCCAGCAGAGGCTGGCGAACGTCCCCTCTTTGCAAGCGGGGTGTCCCTTGGCCCCGGGGCAGAGGGGTAGCCGCACTGCTGGACCCACTCTTGCTTGCTTGCCCTGACGCTCAGCTCCTCCATGTGTCCCCTTGGGGTGCTGTGCCAGCACCTCACCTCCAGCCTCGGGCAGAGCAGGTCCTGCCCTGGCCATAGCAAGGGCAAATCCACACTGGCGTGGTCCCTATTTCCAGCAAATAGGGCGGGGGAGGGAGGGGAGCTCCCTTCACTCCCCCCTTGGCCACCCCAGTCCCTGGCAGGGAAGGATGCCCTGCCCCAGCTGCTCCTACACAAAATCCCGGTGACGTGGTACGGATACGCTCGGGAAAAAAAAAACAATCCTAGGCTGCAGTTTTTCTTGACCTTGATGAGAGCACCGGGCTGGCACATGCGGTGAGCAGGTGGTGTGGGCTGCTGGCTTGCTGCTGCGTTCCTGCCATGGCGCCTGGGCCACCAGCGGGGCCAGCCGCCAGCCTGGCCGGTGTCCCTGAGCGGTGCAGATGGGGAGGGCAGCACTTGGGGCATCCAGGAGTTGCTCGGGTTTGTCTCACCAGGAAAATCTGGGCCAAGGTGCCAAGGACTGCTGTCTAGGAGCATGTTGGCCAGTAACACTGCGGCAATATAAGGTAGGACAACATCTTTCCAGGGAAGAAGGGGTGCAACCTTGCCAGGATCAAGTTCTGGTTGGAAATTAGAGGAGCACTCCAACCATCAGGCCCTAAGCACTCAGAGAGGAGGAGCAAAGCCCCTTTTTGGAGATGCCAGGGGCTGTCAGGGCCCCGAGGGCACTAGCATGCATTAATGGCCCTGACCAGCCCCACCTGGGACCTCYACCCACCTCCTGCCCAGGGGCCCAGGRGCCCATTTAAGCTCAGGTGGGGCCTCATTTGCCTTTCTGAGCTCTGCTGTGGGGTGCCTGTTTCTGCCCTTGTGTCCTGGATGGACCTTGGACCTGTGCTGTAAGTAGCTCATCTCCTGGATGGACCCCTTGGATGTATGTGTAGTCTTTTCTACAGCCCTGTCTCCTGGATGGACTGTGGGCCTATGTCATAGCCTTGTCTCCAGCCCTGTCTCCTGGATGGACCTCAGCCCTGCATTGCAAGTAGCTTGTCTCAAGTTCTGTCTCTGGTCCTGTCTCCTGGGTGGCCTGTAGACCTGGTTCATCGCTTGCTGCATCTGGGGCTGTTGATAGACCCTGTGGCTGGTCCCTCCTGGCTCATCCCCCTTGAGGGCAGCCCTGCTCTTGCTGCTCTCGGACGGGGCCACCATGCGACAGTGGAAAGTGTGTGTGTGTAAGTACACACGTGCTTTACCTAAGCTTTTCTCCCTCTCCCATTGACTTGGATTTTCTCTTTTTTGCCTGTTTGACCCTTGTCTGCACAAGCAGCCCAGGAAGGGCTGGCAGGGGTTAATTGGTCCTTCGCTAGAAGGTGTCTCACAGTAATGCTTTGGCTTTGAAGGCTGCTGTCAGCCAAGTGGGACCCCTGTTTGAGCCTCCCAGCCAGCAGACACTGTGTGACCCCAGCATCTGCAAGAAACTTTCCAAGTTAGAAAAGACAATTGCTTCTGTTCCCATTGCCCAGCCATCCCTCTTCCCCCCTCCCCCTTTTTTTCCCTTTGAGGGAGAAGGGGAGAAACTTGAGAAAAAGGGGTGGGGGGAAGAGCATGTGACCTCTTCTCTTGCAGTGACAAAAAGGAATTGGGAAAACGGAGAAACGAGCTGTCCCTGGGAAACACCCAGCTATTATTATTTTTTAATAAGGCAGAAAATGGTTTCACCGAAACCCTCGGCTAAAATGAGATCACCTCCGTTTTGGGAAGGCTCTGCCCCAGTTGCTTCTCAGACCAGCAATTACAGCACCAGGTTCAGGAGAAACTTCTCCCAGCGCTTTACCCCTGGACCTCCAAAATCCAGCGAGTTGAATCCGGCAGGTCCCTCCCTCCTGGCAGCAATGGGGGAGTTTTTTCCTACCCCCCCCTTAATTAAAAGGGTCGGGGCTGAGGGCTCTCAGCATGTCAGCGCGTGTTCCCAGGGGCACTGGCTGGAGGCTGGGATTTGGGCTTTGTGGCGCAGGGACAAAGCACGTCTCCCCATCTCCTTCCCCACCGCCAGCTCCCGTGCGAGCCACCGGCACCTGTGCTCCTCCCTGTCCCCACAGCGGCATGCAGGGATTAGTGTCACATCAGCCGCGGCTCGCTCCGGGCTATTTTTAGGAGCGCTCTCCTGGCTCCTTCTATTTTAACCGGGTGGTGGTGGGGTATTAAGTACCTATGTGACACTTGGTACCTGCTGAGGCCTGGATTTAAATGTAAAGTAGGATTTGGTCTTTCCTCCCTGCTGTTCTCCTTCCCACGGCAGGGCAGACCGTCAGAGTCTTTCAGCGGAGATGATCATCGCTGGAGCCGGGGGAGCAGGGGACGGACGCCAGCCCCTCTCCCCCGCCTGGGCTGGGGGGTCTCTGGCGAGACCCCGGCGAAGGTCTCGCTGCCCGTGAAGGTAAGGGGTGGCTCTGTCGCCTGCGAACGGAGAGGAGAGCCGGGCTGTCCCTGCATGTGCCACCRGGTGACCCCTGGGTGCCAAAAGGGCGATGCCCTCCTCTTCCCTCGCCTTTAGGCTTCACCTTGTTTGCAGCTACTTAGAGATCGGCTTAAATCCCAAAGTCTGACAGCTCCCGGCCTTTCTGATGTTTATCTTGCACCGTTTTGGCACTGTAATGCTCAACGCTGCTTTGAGCGGTTTTGTTCCCGCGAAGGCTGGGTGAGCGCAGAGGTGGTACTGCACCGTCTGCGCAGGGGACCGGGATCGCTCCATCCCCGGCGGAGCTGCGGGAGGGCTCGTCCCACCCTTGGCGGGGTAACTCTGCTCATCCCCCCCGCTTGCAAGCACGCAGTGGGCAATTCATCCTTGCCCTGAAAAGGGCAGGAAGGAGGAACCAGCCCGGCACTGCGATGTTTTCGTTCACCTAAATAACAATCTCCCCCAGCACCGAGCCTGGCGCAGCAGGAGGAAGAGCCGGTGCAAGGCAGAGCGCGGGCGAAGGGACGGGATCGGGTGCCTGCGGACCCTGCCGTCGCTGGAGTGCTGCGGAGATGGCGCGAAGCAAAACTGCAGAGCTGCCCAGCCCGTCCCCACCCCGAAGACCAGAGCTTTCCTCCCCGCACGGGTCCCTAACAGCCCGCTTATTTCCAAGGATGGCCGCGGGGGTGACACCCTCCGGCTAAACCCCTTAATGCGAGTCGCTGCTTAGCTTCATACTGAGCATCCGGCGAACTGCCCGCGCAGTGCTGGGGGAAGAGCGTGTCCTGCTGCTCGCAACAAGGGATGAAATGCCGTGGGGTCTGACCCCATCTTGGAGCACCTGGGCAGAACCTGTCCCTGCTCTGTGCCTCAGTTTCCCCCTCTGAGACTAGAGGCTTCTGTGAGTGCCAATTTTGGCAGCTACCGGAGACAGCAGATTACATGAGCGAGACCACAGAGGAGGGAGGATCCAGGCATGTGTCCCTTATCTGCCACCCCTGGTGACAGGCCTGGGAGAGATGAAGCTGAGGGTGAAGGATGGACCTGCAGGCCAGACCCAGATTCCCTGTCTGCCCAGCACGGGTTGGGAACCCAGGCATGGGAGGTTTCCCCCAGCTGCAGGAGAAAGGGGACCCGGTGTGGGAGAGCCCCCATCCATGTCATGTGGGCGCTGGGGTCCTGGCCCAGGCTGGGGGTGGAGGTGGTGGGCCCATTTCGTGCACCCCCACCCAGGCTGCGGGAGCCTCTCGGCGGAGTGTCGGGAGCGACGGAGGGGGAGGACGTGATGCGAATGGAGTATGGGAGGTGCCTAGCTYGCTTCCTACAGCCTCTCTTCACTGCAGCAGCCAGCTCCTGCAACCCTTCCCCGGAGAAGGGAGAAACCAYGGCTCTTTCTGCCTTTGCCTGCCTTCCTCAGGCTGCAGCCTGGAGGAAAAAGCCCCCGTGCCACCTTCTTCTGAAACCACGATGCTCCATTACCACCCTGTGAGAAACGCCTGAGCTGGCCCAGTTGGGACACRAGGTGGATCCAGTCATTTCCCGCTCGGCTTATGGGACTGAGTGACTGCATGGGACAACTCCTGGGGAAGGCAGGATGGAGCTGTGCAGCTGGGATTTCCCACCTGTTTCTGCAGCCTGACCACCTGGGAGATGCTGCTCTGAGGACCCTGGCTGGGCAGTGTGTCCACCCATGGGCAYGGAGGGACCCCCAGAGAAAGCACTTCTCCGCAGGTTTCATCCTCATCTCGAGAGATCACCGTCAGTCCCAAAGCACAGGGTTTAATGTCTCTTTCTGCATTTTTGTTCCTGTCCACTGTGATCGTGTGGATCTCAGTAGTGCCCACACATGGGCTGGAGCCCTGTGCGGGCTCCTTGCAGCAGCGAGTCCTGCGGCAGCATGTCCTGCTCTCTGACCAGATGTTACGTGTTTCAGTGAACCATCACAGCCACTGTGATGTAGCTGTCACCCTCCTCCTCCCGGAGAAAACTCTCTCCAGGACAGGGAAGGGCAGGTACAAGCCTGGCAGTGTCCCAGGCCTGAAGAACTAACTTGCACCATTTAGCCCATCTGGGAGAGGTATTTTTGGGAACTGGGAGCCCTGCTGACACAGTGAGAAAAGCCATTGCATTGCTGGCTGGAACAGGCCAGCCTGGCCACAGCGCTGGCTTCCTCCATCCACCCCGCGTCCTTGTCCACACAGCAAGACCTGCAGAGGAGGCCATCGCCTTCTCCCCATCTCCATGACCATTGCCACAAGCCTGGCACCTGGTAATTACAAATGCCAGATACTTTTAACTCCATGCCCTTCCCTTTTGGCCACTCTGTGACCTACAATTCCATCACTGAGTTTTCAAGTAAACCTTTTCCCTTCTGTCTCAAGACCTTCATGAGAAGATCTTTAAGCACCTGCTCRCCCTGCCAGTGTGAGACCTAGGGTGGGCTCCCTGGGGGCTTGGGTATGGTCCYCACACCCTCAAACAGCACTGGGAGCCAGGAGTTTTTATGATAAAAGCCTGGATGTCCCAAATTGGCTACTTCCTTCCCCAGCTGGATACCTGGGTTGCTCCAGATGTTGAACAGCTGGAACATTTTTTTAATGAGAGTTTAAGTAATCAGCTCAGCTGTAAATCAGGCAGCTTCCACTTGGGTCTCTAGCTGCGAGTTAGGTTTGGTGGCTTGAATTTGGACATTTTGGCCACTCTCTTTCCTATTCACAGGCTAATTCTCTTCAAAACTCGAGAAGCCACTAGAGAGTCAGCGGACAATGCGGGAGGAAGAGATGGGACTTCAAAGGCTTCATCTGAATGGGCTGCATGGATTCATCAGCTCCAGTGAAGAGCCGTGCAGGTGGTAATTGATAATACGTATTGCTCTGACTACAGGAGAGGATGGGCTGCAGAAGGAGATGATCAAAAAGGGGCCGCTGCTCCACTGCCCTGCGAGGGCGGGAGGACGGGGTGCCGGGCACCTGCCGGCTGCCTGGGAATTCTTCAATGGCTTTTTTTTTTTTGGCTGGAAAAATCATGGCTTGTTGAAACGTACTTTTTTCCATAGCAGTGTCTCCGTTTTGGTGGGGGCTTCACTTCGAAAATCGGGAGGGACTGCACTTCACACAGCGAGAGGCAGTGTCGGCAGTGCGCTGCTCACCAGAAAAGCTGGCAGATGGCGTGAGAATGGGCTGCAAACCAAGGACGGAGAGTGCAATTGCGTTTTCCCAACCCACAGCAAAACAACTATTCCCCCCCCGCCAGACTGGGGACTCTTCCTTTAGARGACATTGCAATAAAATGCAGGGGAACTGTGCAGGCTTCCTGGGCTCAGCACAGGGCAGTGCCGGGAGCGTTGGGTTGGGAGCTCAGGTGGTGGCTGCACCTTCTCCCACGCGGCTCTGATCTCGGGGACATTGGTTGTACAAAAACTCCAATGCAGGGCACCCCAGACCTGAAGTCCAGGTGTGCTGAGTGCCTGTAGGGTGCCTCCAGGCCTGCCAGCTGCTCTCGGGGATTTCAGATGGTCCTTTCAGGAACTGGAGCATCTCAAATGCACATCCCCATCCRTCAAAAGGGGCACGCGATGCTCCCCACCACCGTGCAAAAAGAGAAAAGCTCGCTCGTGCTGGGGGCAGAGGGAAGAGCGGTTTCTGCGGGCYGTTCCCCAGGCAGCCCACATGACTGCTTCCCATGCTGGCCCCGATCTGCCTCGCTGTGGGCCGAGCACGGAGGGAGCTGCAATGGGCCCACGTGGCCCAGGCAGAAAACCCCATTCCCAAGGCAATGCCACCGGGCACGGCGCCTTCAAGTCAGCCCCAAGGCGCCTGGCACCGTTTCCTCGAAAACCAGCTCCTACCTCGCTCCTCTGCTGGGAAGATAGCAACTTCAGCCACCCCCGAAAGCCCCCCTGCAACCGAGCAGCCAAACTTTTCCAGCGAAGGGGCCTTCCCACGTTGCCCAAAACGCTTTCCAGAGAAGGTAAGGTGAGTAAATATTTAATAGCGAATAAATGATTAATCGGAGCTCGCTTGCAAGCAAGCCAAGGAAAGCAGGGTTGCAGGGGCCTCTCTCCCTGAGCCAACACGTATAAATGATTGTGCCCTGTTGTCTGTTCCCGTGCAYCACAGACCTCTAGATCATTTGCCGTATCATCAGCCGCTAAATAGTTGAAAATCATCACATAGCTCTCTAAAATGTGTTATTAGAATAATAAGCTGCCTTCTTCCCGTGAACTTTTCAAAGCATTTGCGGCTAATCACCTATTGATTACAACATTATTAAGGTATTTATCATAATGGTAGCATTTTCGGATCTTCCTTCCACCAAAGACCTTGAGACAGCGCTGAAAACGGTAGCTGGGGAACCTCCCGGAGCCGCTTTACCACGCGTGGAGACCTGGCGGATCCTGCTGCTGCTCCGGTGCYCGGTGGTACCCGGGGGATGCTGGGGTGAGACAGCGCCCGTCCCCGCAGCATGGAGGTGTAGGGGGATTGAGAGGCTGTATCCAGACCGCTAACGTATTACGCAGGGGGATAAAGATGGGTCGGGTTATTTCCTTTAGTCCCCTCCAAATATTTCCCGCGGTTGGTTTCCCGCGCYGGTCAAACCGATGCCCCGGGGATGGGAAGGGGCTTGGGCCTGGCAGTGCCTGGGCCTGGCAGTGCCTTTGCCTGGCTCACCGGGAGGATGGTGGGGAGCTCCCGGTGTTTTTTCCTATGCGGGGCATGACCCTTTCCCCCACGTGTGGGGCCCGGGCCAGGCCGGCAGGCGGGAGGGGAGCGGGAGGCAGCCRGGGTGCGAACGGCTCGGCGGAAGCGCCTCCAGTCCCTGCCTCCTGCGTGATTGTACTTCCAGTGTGCGATTTCAGTCAAAGATTTAATAATCATTTTCCCCGCACATAATACAGCCCTGTCTTGGAGTGCTGGGGAATAATTATATACACAAAAGGCAAGCGAGAGGGAGGGGGAGAGGAGAGTGGGAGAAAAGAAAACTGGTAAAACATCATCCTGAATAAAATGGACATGTAAAACAACCCCGGAGATTTACCGGCATTCAGATGGGAATCACTCTCAGCAGAGGGTGCCGGGGGAGCGGGAGGGGATTAAAGCGGACTCCTGGGCCGGAGGTCCCCCGCGAAGCAGCTCTGGTCCCAAACCGCGCGGTCGCCTGCTGTCTCGGGGCCGGCGGAGCTAGCCGGGTGCCGGCGAGCAGCGGGGACGAGGCTCGGGGGCCCAGGAGAGCCGGGTGCTGCTCCCGACGTGCAGCTTCCCCGGGGCCGGGCCCGTTTCCCGGCCGGAGCCCAGCGCACCTCCCTGGCCGGAGTATCCTGCAATCCAAGTTATCCACTACAAGCTGAGGCTGCGACTCAAAATTGCTGCTGAAGCAGGGATGGACCAAAAAAATGCCTTATCTGAGCCAGAGCTGGCTGCGCGAGGAGCTGGTGAACGGCGGCAGAGCAGGAATTAYCCTGGCGTAAAAGCACTCATGCCTGCACAGCGTTTTTGTTGGCGTGTTTTTGTTTTTTGTTGTTGTTGGGTTTTTTTGCAAAGGTAAAGCCAAAGCCTGTGTGGTTAAGGGAGACTGGTCTGTCCCCTGCGGACCTGCAAAGCCATCAGCCACCCCATGGTGAGGAGTCACCCAGATCCTCCCGCCAGGGCTTTGCAAAATCTCCAGGAAGCAGAAGGATACCAAGGGCCCCTGACCATTGCTTGGGGGAGGTTTTTAGGCTCCACGGGCGGGATTTGGGGTTGGATGTGCTTAGCAACTGTCAATCATGGGGATCCGCTACTGCACGGGACACCCCACCAAACACACCAGCAAAGCCCCAGACAGAGGAGAAAGCTGCACAAACGGACACGTTCAAAGTCCCGTGGTGGCCTCGCTTGCCTCGCGCCCAGCATTCAGCCTGCCGTGACAACTCCAAGAGCTGAGCTTTGCTGCGTGCTACCACCCGAGGCTATACCGTGCAGCCAGGGGTCTTTCTGGATATCAGGCACCTGCAAACCACAAAAGCAAATGCAGCTTTGGCCTCCCCCCTTCTTGGCAACTCTTGATGGCCCTGATGACCAGATAACCCCCCCAAAAAACACAAAAAGCTTAGAGATGGTTTGGAACAGCACTAGGATAATTCAGTTGTTGCGGAAGACCTTAATGCACCTTGCCATGGAGCAGCCAGGACCTGGGCCAGCCCAGGGCAGGATGTCCCTCCACCCTTCCCAGGGCCTGGGGGTGTTTTCTGCACTTGCTGCTCTTTTCGCCACCCCGGTGTCTGCAGGAGACCTCCCCGGGCAGGCGAGCAGAGTGCTGTGCTTGCAGCAGGACCAGGTGGCTGCCGCAGTGCAGCTCGTCCGCCGAGTGCTTCCTGGGGGCTCCTAAATCCCATGGGAAACCTGGCAGCCCCTCGTGTTCATCTGATCAGGTAAATCAGATGGGAGGCTCTGTCCCTCTCCCCCCACTGAGCACTGGTGTCTCTTGCCATCGCCCAAGCCCCCAGCCTGCTCGCTCGGCCGTGGTGCTACGCCGTGGCTTTCCAGTAGCCTCGGCCCCTGTGGTCTTTGATGATTGCCACCGCTCTGATTTCTCACTGCAGCTGACCCCAGAGCTCCCAGGAGAAGAGGACCATGCAGGTACTGACTGGACACAATAGCCCTTTTCCAAGGGCTGTTTCCTAAAACTTTCGATAAAAAGCAACCTGGGCAAAACAATAAACAAAGAGTTGCAAGTCTCAGGGCCCTGAAGGTGCTAACAGTCGTTAATGGCCCTGACCAGCCCCACCTGGGACCCCCACCCACCCCCTGCCCATGGCCCAGGAGACCATTTAGCTCAGCCTGGGGCTTCAGCCTCTGCCTGGGATGTGCTGCAGGGGTGCCTGTCCCTAGCCCTGTCCCTGCACCCTGGCTGGACCTTGGATCAGTGCTGCAGGTAGGTCCTCTCCTGGATAGGCTCTCAGATGTTCATGGTAGCTTGTTCCCTGGCCTGTCTTTAGCCCCATCTCCTTTTACTCCTCGCTGGACTCCCTGGATGGCCCTAGTTCATCGCTTGCCGTGTCAATGGACCTGCTACCAGCACCTGGCTCTGCCCACCGTGCACAGACCCTATGGGCCTGTGCCCTGCCGGGGAGGGGGCTGCCTTGGCTCCTCTCCGGCAGGGAGCCGCCGGCCCTTGCTCCGTCAGCAGGCAGGGTGCCTGTGCTCTCCCGCCTGCCTTACTTCAGTGCCTGAGAGATAGGAGCACCAATGGATGTGCTGCTGCTAGCTGGGAATTCCCCCCCAGGAATGTTAATACCGTCTTTCCATCCAACTGCTTGTTTCCAGGAAGCTGCTAGAAACCTGAGACCTCTCCCTCTCTGTCCAGCTTGGCTGACACCACCTTTGGGGTTCAGAAGCTGGCACGGGACACCCCATGGGGCTGGGACACCTGAATGCGGAGATACTGATGGTCCCACAACCTTCCTGTGCTATCTCCACAACACACTGCTGATGTGTGGGCACAGCTCTCCTCTGCAAGGTGGATTTTGAGGTGGCCTCATCTCCCAAAACACAAAGGCTTCACAGCAAAACCAGCAGTGCCAATCGTGCATTTTCTCCTTAGCAGGCAGACAGGAGGCATCTCCCGGCTGCCTGGGACCCACGGCTCAATACCCAGCCTGGTGCAGAACGACACACACTGCAGTCTCCAAAATCCAGCCCTGCCTTGCGCTCGTCACAGAAACCCCCAGGCCCGTCAGCAGCAGGCAGAAGCGGCTCTGGCTCGAGGGAGCTCGTTCTTGCTTTCAGCTGGGCAGAGGGAGGCGACTCCAGCCAAAGAAGAGAATCGCTGAGTGCGAGGTAGAGAAACACAGGTGCTTATTTTTTCTTTCACTGGGCTAATTTCCTAGAGCTTACAATTTGCCATCCGGTGTCTACCATATACTTTTCTGGGTGGGCTTGGAAGAGATTTCCACATAACTCGCTCGCATGCGCTCACGCTCTGATTGATTCACAAAACAAGGAGCTGAATTTCCAAAGCCTCTAAAACCCAATGCCTGCTCGGTACTGGGAGGGACAGAGAAAACTGGATCTCTGCGTGCCTGGGATGCTGCAAGGTGATTCCTTCAGTTTGCTAATTCCTTCCTGTGCCTTGGTCTGCAACGACCAAATCTGCAGCACCAAAACGGTAAGTCTTTCCGGCTGCTGACGACTGTTTGCATGACACTCCCGTGTTCCCAAAGCACCCTGGTAGTGCCCCAGGAGGGAGTTTCCCTGGGCTTGCCTTGCTGTGGTGTTTTTTTGGAGTCACTGGGCCCCAAAAACCATTGGTGCTCGGACCGCAGCCACCTGCACGGAGAGCATTTGTGCCGCTGCGTGGTGTTTCCAGCGCCTGCTGTTGCACCGAGTTTTATACAGCACTGTATAAATTCAATTGCCATGATTGTTTTTGCCATGAAGTTTTATGGGAGCACTGCAGAAGTTGCTTAGAACAGTTAAACTTTAGGACCCCTCTCCAGTGAAGCCCTGGYGGCCAGGCTCAAGGTCACCTTGGCTGAGTAGCTCTGTGCTACGAGGGACTCCTCTTGGGCAGCTACAGCTGGACAGAGACAGCTTGGGCCATCGCTGGTGTCCAGGGATGATGCCATGGGCCAAAGTCCCCTCTGGACTATACCACTTCATGGCACCTCACGGAGAAGCCACCTCGTGAGGCAGGGCTGAGCTCGGCCCCTTGGCTTGCACGCTGCCAGCTCTCCACAGATGCCCTTTCCCAGCAGTTGGGTAGCATTCCCACGGAGCTGGGGCAGAGCGGGGCGCACGATGGTGGTCTGTAGCCCAAAGAAGCATTCAGCAGAGGCTGAGCAGGCTCCACCAGCCTGGAGGCACTGAAGCGTGAGAACCTGCTGGGCCCAGCTCAGCTCTACGACCCTCCAGTGCTCCTCTTCCTTGGGTCTGGCACAGCTGCCAGAGCCTCTTACCCCAAAGATGTCACCAGGGGACTCCAAGAGCTGCCTCCCCTGCGTCCTCGGGCCACCTCTTCCCTCTGCTCCGAGACGTGCCGGTAGACGGGCCGCCTGGGCGAMCCGCAGCGCCAGCAGGAAGCACGCCGGAGCTCCCCGGCAGGGACGGCTCCTGCCGCCGCCACGGGGCTGGCTCGCAACTTGCACCCACCCCCAGAGCTGGCAGGGTTTTTGGCAGAAGTACAGCAACACACCCAGTCTGCCTCYTCCCACCCGCGACCGTGAGAGCTGAGTCAGTGTTGGGGCTGCAGGCGGGCGCGAGGCGCCCCTCTCCCTCTCCTCTCCCAGCTAAGACGGGGACCCGGCGCGCCCCGGATGGCGCGCCAGGAGGGTTTGGGCGGCCGAGCTGCGCCGAGGACGCGGCACAGGGGCCCGAGGGCTTTCCAGCCCCAGCAGATGGATGGAGACCCYGGCTCGCTCTGCTGACGCGCAGTGGGAAGGAGGGAGGCCCGTGAGACCTGAACGAGTGACGGGAAGGACAAGCCGCAAACCGGTGGCGAAGCCGGCAGCCAAACCCAGCTCACCTGGGGCACGCGAGGCCAGATCAGCCTGGCTCCGCGGGCTTGTTACTTAAAACACCCTCCTGGCTGGGTGTCCGTGACCCCACCAGGCGCCAGCATGCCATCTGAGACGGGGCTGGAAGTCGGACGGGGCAGCGAGCTGCAAGAAATCGCCTTTGAAACGGAGCAGGAAAGCAAAAGCTGACTTGCCAGGTATTTCCCATCCCAGCACCCTTTGAGCCCGCTGCAGGCTGGAGGGGGAACCCAGAAACCAGACCTGGGCATCCTGCATCCCCCCCACATCTGGAAAACCCTCTCTGCGCCTCACTTCCATCAGCAGAAGAGCTTGCTGCAAGCACAGGCCTGTGCAGCACCGTGCACTGCAGGAGTGCAGTCTAACGGGGCTCCGCTGCCACCGGAACAACTGCGATGCAGTTACAGGACAGGACTCTTGGGCAAGGACAGCGCGGATGGGGYGAGCTCAGCAAGGGTTAAACCCTGGACCGCAGGCTCCTACTGAACTTGCTGTCTTGGTTCAAGCAGGTGTTGCTTTGCTGGGGGTCCTGCGGTGGGAGACCGAGCTCCCTTCTGCAGAAGGCGCAGCACTGACGTGCCAGCGCTCAATCTCGCTCGCAAAATGGAAAGCGAGAGACTTGTCCAACACCATCCCCCAGGTCTCCCTTATCCCTYGCCATGCTCTGCAGGAGAGATGATCGTATGAGCATAATGGTCCCATCTGGCCTTAAAAATCTATGGCCCTATATGCAAGGGACATTAAAGTGGGCATAAATTACCTTCGCTCCATTTTAAAGGCCTCTTTACGCCCTTGGAGCGGTGTGAAGGGAGCTCGGGCTAGATGGAAAATAGCTCTGCCTTCTGATTTCTTTATTTTTTCTATTATTTTTTAATCCTTCAAAGATTTGCTGAAGAGGCTCTGGGTTCCCTCATCGATATTACAAGAGTCCGGGGCCTTTTTGGTTTATTTAATGGGGTTTGTTTTTTGCTGGAGGACAAGAGGAAACCTTGGGCTCTGCCAGAGCCGGGTCAAGTCCTTGCAGGCACTGCTGGGGAGACACAGCTCCCTCATCCAGGCAGCCCTGGGGTTTCCGGGGCATGGCGGGATCCTGCCCGCAGCCGACTTTCCCGGAGCGGTGGCCTCCCTCCAACGCCAGGGATGAAGTGCAGCCATCCCCAAGGACACGCTGCGTCCCTCRGGGGACACCGGGGCACTTCAGGCCAGGAGATGTCACCTCCGGCTCGTGGGCGTTGCTCCCGGTGGCGCTGGGAGTCTCGCCGAAGACCCGGCCCTTATTGCGGCAGCTCCCCCAGGACCCCCGCCATGGCCGAGGGTGCGGCGGATTTTGGGGATCCCATGAGCCCGGCTTGCTAACGCAGCCTAACGGGCGCTGCTCGCTCTGAAGTCGCGCTGCTCCCTATCGAGCCGGGCGCTTTCCACCCCGCGGGCTCCCCGGCGCCTTGCAGCAGCCTCCCCTGACGCTCCAGGGCCGCGGCACGGCGCGACGGCTGGGTCGGCGCATGGGTGCGAGGAAGCAATCGAAGGCGGAGGGCAGTGGACCCGGAGCGGGGTCCTCCAGCCCTGCACCTTCCCCCGAGTCCTCTCCCACTGCGTTGACCTCACTGCTTTCCATCGCTTCCAGGCACCGAAGCATCTGCAGGGCAAACGGGGGAGAAGGGGATGATAAAACCCCCACACCAGGAGGCTCGGGAGGACCCCGCCAACCTGACGCATGTGCCCTTGGCCAGAGCATCTCTCCTGGTGTCTCTGCCTCTGGAGCAGCCACTGCTGCCTGGTGTCTCCCGGCCCCTTCCTGCATGAATACAGCCTCTTGCTGAGCATCGCCGAGGGGTAAGTAAGGCTTTGCCCCGGAGATGCCCATGCAAACGTTTGCTTCACCTGCATCCCCTTGCYGGGCTGGTAAAGCTCTGCATCCCCTCCAGGGCTCTACCGGAAAGACCCTGGGTACCGGGCTCCTCCGCTCCAGCTGCCGGTGGGGTCGGGGTGCCGGGCCCCGGCCCGGCTTCCCACCCGCCTGCACACTGGCGCACGACGGGCAAGATGCCAGGAAGCCCCGGAGCGCTCCCGCAATGTGGGCCGCTTCCYGCAGAGAGGTGATGCTTCACACGGCTCTGGAAATAACCTGCGCATGTTTGGCTCAGTCCGTGCATCTGGTGCACATACGCGTACGCGCACACGCGCCCCGCTGCCAAAAGCAAGCTGTCAAGTTCTGCTCAAGGCTACCGAGCGGCTGCCGTTCACGGCTTGTGCAGAAGCATCCGAAATCATCAGTCACGTCCGGGTCCCCTTCTCCCCCCGGCTTCGGAGACTTGTGGCCCAAGCTTTGAGCCACAACAGCATTAAATTACCAAGCAAACAAATGTTGTTGTGCTTCTGCAGCGGCAGGAAACTCCAGCCACGCTTCTGTGTGTGTGTGTGTGTGTGTGTGTGTGTGTATATATATATTTATACACAAAATATTTTTATATATTTTCGTTCTAAGAGGAAGCAGCAGAAATGCATCCCAACAGCCAAACTATAGGACAGCTACTCACTTTTTTGCATTACGGTAAACATCCATGCATGCCCCCTGCTCTGGGCACTGCCACCAGCCTGCAGCCCCCCTGCAAACCCGGCTCCCTGCACGCGCTCCCGGGCGGCTTTGGCCGGAGGGAGCGAGAAGGGCGCTCCTGCGGCGTGACCGTGGGGTCCGGGCAAAGAGGGGAATCACCGGGTCGGGGAGCTGGGGTGGCACCACCTGGTTAGAGACCTTCTCCGCAGTACTCAGCATCTCGGAGGCTACGCAGATTCCCGCTCGCGTCCGACGGCACACCTCAGCACCCGGATGCCAGCCTTTTCGGGTGCCCTCTGCAACGCCACGGAGGGTGGGCTCCCTCCGAGGCCGCGCGACACCCAGCTGCCTTCGGCCAAGCAGGCCCTCCCAGGCCACCGGCACGGGGGACCCGTCGCCCCCACCCACCTCCCTGGTTTCAGCAGGGGCACGGCAAACACCCCCAAAGCCCCCAGCACAGCGCGGGCCCCGCCACGAGACTACGCGTTCGGCACAAACACAGGCGGCACCGGGGGGATGTTTGCTGGGGCCAATTCCGCGACCCAGGGTGCCCCTTCCAGCGCCAGCACCCGCTGGGTGCTCGACCCAGCGCCTTCCGCCGAGCGGCCCAGCCGCGGACAAACCAAGCGGCTGCTTGGAGTCAAGGTCAACGAGCGGTTTTGCACGCTGTGGCCTTTCCCCATTTTTGGAAATTGCATGCTGCAAAACAGCCAGGCGGTGCCACCCTGCCGACTCCAGGTCGCTCGCGGCCGGCGCTGCACCGCTGCCTCAGCTGACCCCGCGTCGGAYGGAGCTCTGCAGCCCCCAGCCCGGCCCTGGAGGCAGACGCGTCCCGGGCACGGCAGGGGCACCGGGCGCCTCGCAGACCCGGGTGAAGGGCTCGCTCGGGCGCGGAGGAGAGCGGGGAGCGGGGCCGCGTCACCTGCAGGGTGTGCAATTGCCCGCGCACCCCGTGCCGGCTGATGACATACCGGCTGCTCGGAGGGGAACGCGACCTGCCAGCGCGCCCCATGCACGCACACCGGATCCCCCCTGGGGACGTGGCATCGAGCATTGCCCCAGCCCCGGGCTCTCCTACCTCCCGGAGCTCCTTGGCCACCTCCTTGAGCTCCTGCAAGATGCCTTCCAGTTGCCCGATCACCATTTTCATGCGGCTCCGGATGCGCTCCCTCTCGCAGTTGCTCTTGCTGCTGCTACAGTTGCTGCCGCTGCTGCTGGGGTCTCCGCTGGGCTGCCTGTCCTGGGAGGTGCGGGAGTTCATCCTTCCCTACCGGCCTCGGCTCGCCGCCACAACGCCTCTGTCCATCCTGCTCCCCCCTAGTCTGGTGGCCTGGCGTCCGCGGAGCCCCTCTCGCCCGGGGAGCTTTCACCATCTTAACGCCCCCCTGCCTCCGAGGAAGCGGCAGCCGCACGCTCGCCTCCCCTCGCCGCGACCGAGGCCGCCCCGGCGCGGAGCGGGGCAGCGCGGGGGCGCCGGGGCCGGCGGAGGAAGGCTGCTCCGGGCGCTGCCTT
>NW_020449085.1:2150929-2316330 GCF_003343035.1 Apteryx rowi
GCCTGCTCCCCACACCCGGCTCGGGGCCTCCACCCAGGCCCCGCGGCCCCGCTTGGCAAGGGCAAAATGCCCCCACCCCGGCCACAACGGCCCCCTCTGCCATACTGGTCACGTTCAGGGCCACGGGGACTGCGAAAAACACTAGAATTCCCTGAATGCAAGAAAAACACCTTAACAGAGGTCGCTGCTGCAGGACTCGCCGGGGCAGGAAGAAAATAACAAGTGGGGTGTGTGTGTGTGTGTGTGTGTGTGTGTGTCTCTCTCTGTCCCTGGTTGGGGGGGGGAAACAGCCAGGGAGGAGGCGGGGGGAGTCAGCCCAATGCAGAGACCCAGCCTGGGAAAATTCAGCCCCAAATTTTGGAAAGATGTAAGCGAGGAGACTTTCCTGTCCTAGAACTGAACCTCGACGATAGGTGGCAATCCCAGGTCTGCAAGAGGCGAGCCGGCGTGCGTGTGTGTGCGCGTGTGTGTGCGTGCGCGCACATCTGTGTGTTATTTATTGCCTCCTACCGGGTGGAATCAAAACTGCTGAACACACTTTTTGGCTAGGACCTGATCTGACTCATCCTCTACCACGCAGCTTTGGTGAGCTCTTGGCTGGCGCAGGCTGAGCCCCGGCACGTGTCACAGCCCCGGTGATGCTTATGGGGGCTCTCCCGACTCCCGTGGGAAGTTTGCCTCGGGGGCTGCGCTCCGGCCTTGCCACTGCGGCGAATATCTCCGAGGCCCCTTGTGCCAGCTGCGTGCATCTGGCGGCGACGGCGGCGAGGGCTGGCGGAGGCGGCCAGCGGTGCGTCTCGGGCAAGGCAGCGCTGGTGGGGTGCGTGGCAGATGTCGGTGATAAATCTCTCGGTACACAGGCTCATCACAATGATATTTTACTGTGTAATAGCACAGCTGGTGTGAAGTTTTCACAGGCAGCCTTGGGCAACCCACAGGGAGCTCACCCGCATTCAGGATTTGCTAGAAAGTCGACTCCTGCATCGGGGAGATCAAAAGGATCGGCTTGGCTTCTAAACTCCTCTGGATAAAAAAATCCATGGCTCCTTAAGGAGCTGGCGTGAAAGGAGGGGAAATTCAGAACATTTGCAATAATTTGTACCTGAACCTCGGCTGGTGTGAACCCCCGACACGCAAATCCCCGAGAACCACGGCGGCTCTCRCTCCTCAGCTCCGATGGTCAGATCTTCTCCAAGAGCGGCTTAATGGGGACTGGTGCTCTGCCTCTGTAGTTAACGGGGCAGAGTCCAAAATCAAAGGGTCTGTTTGGGCAGTAATTGGGGAAAGAATGGAGATGGCGAAACAGTGTGTCCTGCTGCACCAGTATAAATCCACAACGTGCCGGTGTCTTAAACGCTGTATGAAGAAGTGGTTTGCTCATCTCAAAATGCACACAGCAGATCTAGAAGAGATGAAGAGAAAGGCGACAAAACTAAGATATCAAATGAATTTTATAAGAGGAGGAACTGAATAAACTAGAGCTCTTCAGCTTGGAAAAGAGACTCCAGGAGGMTACGACAGAGGTCTGTAAAGCCGCAGGTGGCACCCGGCAGTTATTCACTGTCCCCACCGCACGCCTGTGGGGCTGCTAGTGAGATGAGCGGTGCCAGGTTCAGCGCCCTCCCTGCGTGGTGGGTACCTGGCTCGTGCGATGCCCTGCCGCCTCTTCTGCCCGCACTGACCTCCCTGCAAATATTTTAAGAGGAGTTAAATAAATCAATGAACACAGAGTGTTGCCAGTAGAGCTAATGGCTTTCAGAGAGCAGTTTGTGCACCAGGGATGTGCTATGAGCTCTCAATGAGAAGGCTGAGGTGCAGAGGGGAGCGCTTGAGGGAAGCATGGGTCTGACAGCCCCACGAGGTCCTTGTATTGGAGAGCGGGACCCTGAGGGTCTATGCTGCCCRCAAGCTGGCCTTGGGAAGTCCTTTCCAGCCAGAGATGGGTGAAACTAAGGGACTCCCCATTCAAGAAATGGCAGCAGAACTGCATCCTGGTTTTTGGAGGCATCATCCAGGATAGAGGTGTCCTTCCCCAGCGAGACATCGCTGGGAGCTGGGTGAGTTGGTCTCTGCCCAGTCTGTCACAGCCATGTGCTGCTGGAGGTGCCCCWTGTGTTGCTCAGTAAAAACCGTGCAAAGCCTTCTGGGGATGCAAGGTGGTTTTATTTCCTCCCCTCCAAAATGCAAGCACAGCGTAATTTTCAGAGCTGGACAAGCCCTTCTGGGTGAGTGCTCAGCCCCAGCCAACACCGTTCACGACCCTCCAGCCCCAGAAGGGGAGCTGCATGCTCAGCAGAAACGGGACAGAAGTGGGAGCGCAAACCCCTCCGAAAGGCGGCCTGGATTGCCTGGCCTGAATCTGCCACGGCTGCTCCAGCTCGGATCCGGCACAAGACAGGACCCGGGATTTGCTGAGCTTGAGAGACCACCACCAGCTTCAAAGGGGAAACACCAAGGGAACAGGAAGCAAGAGGAGAATTGCAGTGTGAAGGGCTGGAGCTGCTTGTCGGGGAAGCTCCATGTGGGAATGCCTGATCTCCAGGAAAGAAAGAGAAACTGGAGATGGCAAAACCCCTCCAAAGCCAGGACCACAAATGAAAGGGGATCAGTTCGGTCTAAGGCCCAGGACGGATGCCCTCCAGGCCCCGTGGCAGGCTGGGGGAGCCCAGAGGGGCACCCTGACCACGAACTCCCCCCCCGGGTGGCCACGGCGGGGAAAGTCCTGCTGCCCAAGCTCGYGTAGCCTTCCCCGTGCTGGGAAAGGTGACGTGTTTCCATCTGGTGTTTGGCAGCACAGCCCAGCTGCTGGCGGATTCATCATTTGTGGAGGAAGAATAGTTTTTTTTTTTTTTTAATTTATTTTCTTTTTCTCCTGGCAGAGCTGCTGCTTTGYGAAGCCCTGGTTCCTCCTCATGAATAACCACCAAGGGTGCAGCTTTCAYCAGGAACCTCCCTGACGCTGTCGCTTCCCACCTGTGGATCACAGCCCTGATCCGGGGGGTGCAACCTTCCCACAAAAAAACCAGCTCTGCCGTCCCGGGGGTCTTGCCTCCCCGCACGCCTCCCCAAGCTGCGGGYCGTGCCACCTCCCATCCACAGCATCTCACACCCCATCTCCTGCCTGGATCCGTCCCCCACCATGTCCATGCTGGGCACCCGCTCCCCTCTCCTACCCCATCCTGCCTTCTTGCTGCTCTCCTGGACCTTCACCCTGGGCTGGTGTCCCTGGATAACGTCCGACTTTGGTACCCGTGATGCTGCTGGTGGGTCTCGGTTTCCTCCTGCGCTGGACCARCCTGGAGCGTAACAGAGAGAGGGGAGCGGGTTTATTACCGCCTTACGCAGGCTGCTCTCTCCCTCCTTCGGCAAAGTTTATTTATGACTTTCGTTAGCTCTGATTTACTGGGGATTTTCCCAYTACGGCGGGAAAGCTGCTTGGAGGGAATTTCACCACGAAGCTTTCAGGCTTGGAGATTTTTTTCTTTTTTTTTTTGCATTTACTATGGGCGATGCCAGCGTGACAGCCCGTGCCGTGGGCTGTACCCAGCAGGAGGGCTGTGCTGGGTGCTGGGTCGCATCTCAGCAGGGCTGGGCTGGGTGCCAGGTGTGGTGGCCACCTCAGGTCCAGCACCATGAGGAGCCGGGGCTCCCCCCAGAGCTTCAGTACGCCTGGGCAGGCCAGGAAAGACCTACTGGGGAATCCCACCTCAGCTTGGCATCTTGCTGGCTGCTGGGGACATTGGTTGTGGGATGCGGGGTGGGTGCCAGCTAGAAGGTGCCACGTCAGGTCCAGCTCAGCAGCCATTTGGGAGACATCAGCGGTGCTTCGGTGGTCGTCTCAGCAGCCCGGCTGCCTCGGGCAGGCATTTTCGGGASTTGGGGTCCCTGTGCTGCCTGATGGTGGGTCCCCCAAGGTTGAAGATACCCCAGGGCTGGTCCAGGGCACGTTGCTGACCAACTCCAGGAGAGGAGGAAGGATGGGGATGTTGGTCGGCTCAMGGGCTGAGCAAGAGGGAACGGGCTCTCCAGCCCCATCCCTGGCCGGGAAGCCAGCTCCCGCCACGCGCGCTCCGCTCGCACCCCGACCGCCCCGGCCAAGCTCGGGGCCGGCAGCCAGCTCGGGAAGCTCCCGTAGCTGGGCGAGGGGGCGCGTTGGCGGGCGGCCGAGGCCGAAGGCTCCCCGCGGCGTTGCCGCCGCAGCCCCCCGCGCGGAGCCGGTCTCCGTTGTCAYGCTGCTGGCAGGTGCCCTTCTCCGCCGAGCCCGCTGATGGATAGCTTCCCCGCTGTGACTCACTGGCACAGATGTAATTTCTAATTAAATAGCGATTCTTTTCAGAGCCATTTATTTCTGTTTCTTTTGTATTTTGATTGGAATGTCAGTCAGTTTTTCACCAGTTTGTCAATTCCCCTTTCCCTAAAGATTATCTATGAGCGATGTGAGAATACAGAAATACGTGCTATCGGTGCCTAGCCCGGGAGAGCCTCCGATTCCAGGCACGGAGGCAAAACCTGCAGGGAAGATGTTAAGAAGCAGAGAAAAAGGAAAATAAATCCCTAAAAAGTCTCCGCTTAAAGCAACATTTTGAAATCTGCTTTTCCCCCATCTCTCCCCCAGCCCGCAGAGCGGAGAGTCCGGCTCTGCCAGGTCCCCGCTGCAGCAGACGGCAGCTTCTCCCGGGAGAAGTCCCACCGAGCGCTCGCGGCGAAACAGCCTTCGCCTGAACGGACTCTGTCCTTGCGCGATTCGGAAAACGGGGCGCTGAAACCCTGCTCCGCTGGATTTGTGCCGAAACGCCATCCAGCCTCAAAGCACGTGTTTTGGGGGAGACAGGGTCCCACCACCACCTTGAACTCAATAATAACTAGGATGGGTGGGATGTCTTGGTGAGATGGTCCGTGACAGGCCCTGGGATTTGAAAGTCAGTAGCTCGAGTCTGCTGCTCGCCGTGGGAAGGTGGATGAGCGGCCGGAGCTGGTACGCAGGGGCCGAGGCCAGATTCAGAGTAGGTGCTGTGCCCCGTGTGGGTCCGTGCAGGCTTCCCAGCCCACCTGAGCCCACAGGAGGAGACACCTGGCAGGAGACACCCCATGCCTCTGGTCCGACCATAGGCAGATGTGACGTGCCGGGTCCCGTGTTGGGGACATGCACACACCTGGCAGCGCTGTATGGCAGTGCTGGGGGTAACACTCATGGGAGGACCTTGCTGGAAAACGCTGCTCCGTGGCTTGCTCTCCGGGCCGAGCAGCCGGCTCTTTCAGGCTGGAGAGCTGAGCCACCCTGGGGGACATCCAGACGGGCATGACCCCTAAAATGGACTGCTTTACTTTGAAAAAATGAAAACGGGACATGGGAAATTTCACGACCGCCTTCCAAAGATGTTCTGGGAATGGGAGATGGACACTATCCCGATACAAGGGTTTTTTTGAATGAATTTGTACTTCCTGATTGAAAAAACCCCATAGCTTTGAAAAAAACCCCAGGCACTTCCAGGAGAAACCCCGCTGCCGAGCCCCTCCGGAGCGCTGTGCTTTGAGCTTGGCGCTGTGGTCCCATGTTATCCCAGCTTGCTCCATGCTCACACCAGGCACTGGAGCAACACAACACCCTGGCTCATAGCCCGAATCAGCACGAAGGTAGAGGGCTCTGCTCACAGCTCCTCCCAGGGCTGGTCACCCAGATACGTCCCACCTGGGGCGGGTGGGACCACCAGTATAAAAGGATTCAAGGGACTCAGCAGCCCCCATGGGGTGTCTGAGCAAGGGGTTTCTTTTGGCTGTGGGGTGTCTGATGAGAGGAGGTTGTGTCCACGCAAGCTGTGGAGAACCTGGCTCCTGGTGAGTACCCTGGGGTAGGGGATCTTCTCCCTGGGATTTGACCCTTTGGGGTTTGCGCCCTGCTTTGCCAGCTCTTTAGGCATTTGGAGCCGTGGGGTTTTTTTGAGCTTCTGGGTGTGGAAAGCTTTCCCAAGCCTCTGTTAACACCATTGCTACTGGTGTGGTGGGAAGCTTGGTGTAGGCACTAGGACTGTGTGCCCCTGCTGTGGGGCAGGGGACTGGCCCGGATGGGTCAGCATCGGGGTGAAAGTGCTGTGGGGAAATGCTGCTCTCTTCCTTGATTTTTAAAAAGTGAGCCTTAGACTAAGCTTGCAGGCTGCACCCAGCGAAGGATTTCCCCCGGTGCCGGGGGATGGCCCCAGCTTTTCTGTGCAGGGCTGGGCTGTATCTCTCACCCGGGTGGAAGGAGCCGAGCAGCTCCCTGCYGAGCCCTCCCGTGCGGAGGTGGAGTCCCAGATCGACATGCCTTTGCTCTCTTATTAACGTCTCATTGGGGGAAGCACGGAGARCTTCCAGTGAGGTATGAAATGAAGCAGGCAGGGAGCAGGGAGAGCAAATATTAGCGATCTTAATGGCCTTTTGTTTTACCGGCAGAACCACTATTAATCACCCCGGCGAGGGGAGTCGAGTTGGCGCAGGGATCATGCTGAACTGAGGCTTATCTGTGCAAACACTCGTGGGAATTAGCGGAGGGGAGACCTGTTAACATTTGCGTCTGCAGCTCGGCGAGCACGGTGCGGTGCTGGTAGGAGCCCGGCTCCCGCCTGTGACGGGCATGTTCAGGGAGGCCCCCATGCCGCTCTTGAAGCAGAAAGCAGCTGCAAAAGTCATACTTTTAGCTTTGCTAGTGCAGCACAGGCTTCTGGAGGGCGATAGGATCTAGGAGGAACAGCACGGGGGTGAAGAGACTTGGGTCCTATTTCTGGCTGGGTTGGCAAGTCCCATCAGTGCCTTGTGCCTCAGTTTCCCCTTGGTTTCTGTGCCCTGAGGTTGGCTGGCAGCAGGCAGATGGCAACACGGTCGGGGAGGAATAAGTCATTATGGTCTTAGCCTGGGCTCAGGGCTCAGCCTCCCTGGGAGGCAGCTGCCGGGGTGAAATGCTAAAGCCTCTTTCCTGCTGTCCTTGGCTTGCACATGGCTGCCTCGTTCCGAGTGGGTGTTTATTTGCTGTCATATTTCACATGGAAACCCTTAATAAAGACGCTGATTTAAAGAAGTGCAGCTACAGCACGGTTTGTCGCATTCCATCACGGTGATGGCCGCAGCAGCCCAACTGGCCGGACCTGACGGCGTGGGGAGGGTTGTGACAGCCAGGGCTGCGTTGAGCTGGCCGGGGGGACAGGGCTGCTGCAAGACAGTGGTTGTTGTTGTTGTTTTTATTGGTTTTTTTTTGAGAAAGCAGCATTTTTTTCCAACTGCATTTTGCATCCCCTGGCGCCTAGTTCAGGCAAAAGCTAAACACCGCTTCCCGCTCTCCCGAGGACGCAGGCGGCAACCCTTCATCTCGCATCTAAGAGCACGCTTCAGTGGGCGCGCGCGCGGGGCGGCACTGCCACCCCCAGCGCTGCCTTTCAAACCCTCCCGAGGGAAATGTGCTGGAAGGGAGAACGKGCCTCTCCCCAGAACATCGCACTAGGAGATGCCAGGTTCTCTCGCGCTTGCCCTTCCCTTTGAGGGCTGCAACATCAGCAGGGACGGGCTGTGAATGAAAGGCTGGTTTGGCCCAAACCATACCATTTTTTTCCAGCTTTAAGGATGCCTCTCATTGAGGTGATCCAGCTTTAGCAGAGGGTGCTGGGGAAGCCCTGGGGTGAGCAGCAGGGTGCCCTGTGCAAGGCCGAGGTGCACCTGGGAGAGGCTGGCCCTGTCCTTGGGGAGACCCCTGCGAGAAGAATACCAAGCAGATGGGCCCAATGGGGTGGCAACCCACGTCAAGGGGAACTTGCGTTAATCTCATTTCCCGGCATTGCAAAGTGCCTGCCTGACTCCTGCTTGGAGGATTAGGCCAGCTCCTTGGGCTTCATTTACACTTTTAAAAGCCTCGTGGTGACCTTATCCTGGTTTCTGGCTCGTGTCCTTCCTCTGTGCTTGTGCAGGGACTGAGCTGTGCCAGTGAGCGTGCGTAGATGCTCTGCTGTGCCTGGGCTGGGCAGAGGCTATAAATAGTAGGGACAAAATCCATGGGTTTAGGGATGGAGAACTTGCTGGGTTGTTAGCTTAAGAGACCTGAAATGGCTTGTAGGGGTAGTTTGGACTCCAAAATCAACACTTGTCTCCAAGGACCGAGGATGGTACAAGCCATTCCAGCATTGCCCTGGGTCTAGGGAGGCTCCTTGGAGAGCGGTGGCCCTCAGAGCCTGGTGGCAGCTTTGGTCACTGAGACCACTTTGATTTAAGCATTTCTTGATGTTCACTGACAACTTCATCCCAGACCACATTTGCTTTCCTCTTAAACAGAGAAGCACCAACAAGGGTAGATCTCCTGGGGAGTGGGAAATGTTTCACTCAACCTGAAGAAAACATCTTTCCTTCATGTCTAACCTCCCGGCTTATTGGAAGAAGCTGGGATCACTTTCTCCCATTGAAATTTTGTGCATTTGAGTCTTTCCAGAGTGAAACAGCTTTGCTGAAGCCTCTAGGGGTTCCCCATGTGCCAGGAGAACTGGGGACAGGGCCTCATGCGATCACTTTTATAACTTTGCTTTTTAAGCACTTGTGCTATGGAAAGAGCAATACCTGGGCTGCAGAGCCAAGTTCAGCCATGGCTGGGAAGTGCCGGAGATGGCCCTCTGTCACCCAGCCTGGGAGCCTGCAGGTGTCCCCAGAAGTGCTGCCATGTTCCCAGGACTACCCTGGAGGACAGCGATCACAGCCCCTGGGCATCCCCTCCTTGGGGGCTGATGCTGAAGGAGGGGGGATTTTTTCCCCCCTGGAGGAAGAGGAGGTGCCCACATCGCAGGGTATCTGGGTCGCTGGTGGCTCCCCTTGCTGCTTGAGGAGCTGCTGATCTTGCAGGAGGGGTTTGTGCTGCCGCGTGTCACCTCGGGCAGCCACGGGGACACTGAGCCTCTCGCTGCGGTACCGGCTGTCACAAGGGCTGGGTGTAATTACAGCGCTTCTTCCCGCTGCGCCGGCTGGGTGACATCTACAGCGGCGGCCAAGCCAGGTGCGCAAGCGGGAGGGAACATGAGCGCTGTCAGGAGGAAGGTGACCTCRTTGGCTTGCCACAGGGAAGCTTCCCTTCCCGAGCCCTCATGATTTATGGTGTGCAATAACACTGCTTCAGCGTGCCCATCCCTGCGGTATCTGGCCCAGGAAGGTCCAAGCCAGCCCTTGGCGTCTGCCCGCTCCTGAGTGGAGCGTGGTCATTCCCTGGCTAGTCGATGTCACCATCCCAAGGGGGAAAACAAACTCCTGTCAAAACTGGTTTTGGATTGAATTTTTGAATAGAAGTGGAAAAGCAAAATTGCAGGGAATTTCCGAACTAAAATCTCCTTTCAATCGCAGTTGCTTGTTGAAACGTTGCAGCGAAACAGCGTTGGCTTCCTCTGAGCACAAACAGCTCTTTGAAACTTGGACAGAGGGATGGAAATTTGGGGGTTGCCAAGTGTTCTGTGTTTTTTGGGCTGAAATTTTTCTTTTCCTGGAAAACTTTGCTGCTCTATTTGAGTCGTGCTTTGCAYGGTTAATTAGCTCAGACGGAAAAATTCCTCTAATAATGGAAGATGTGCCCAAGTGCTTTGTGCCTTGGGGCTGGGCGAGTCCAACAAGGTGATTTCTGGTCTGTCACACGTGCAGGAAAGGTTGAGATCACATCAGAGGCTGAAAGCCCGTATAGGAACCCCAAATGTTACTGTCTTTTTTTTAAGTGTATTAAATCTGCTGTGTTTCACAGCAGGGTTAATTAGCAGTGGACGGAGCAGCTCTAGGCGGTGGGAGGGCCGCGTGATTGCGTGCTTGGCTCTGCCTCTCCGTTGATCGCTGTTGCTCCGATAACCTTGCTAGCTAGCRAAGCTCCCGCGCAACCTCGCGCCCCGCTCGCGGGTCAGCACGCTGCCTACGTGCCGGCAAAGGGCCGGGCGCCTGCACCCAGCACAGCCGCGTACGAGACGCCGGCGAGTCTCGAGCCTCCCCGAAAAGGCGGAGGGGGTGATGCCTCGGGCCGGTGCGCGGGGGGATTTTTGCGGCGGTTTTTCCCGGGGTGCGCGGGATTTCGGCAGCGTTGGGTTGCCATGGCTACRTCCGCGCGGCACCCTGGGAGCCGGGACCGCACGCGCACGCATGCCGAGATGCAACTACCTGGGAAATTGCAGCGAGAATCGCCGCRGATCTGCTGACTCACTGCTGGCTCGTGCTTAAAGGCGCTGGCGAGGCTCCCTTTGGGATGCTGCTGCTGATGTATTTTGTTAATGGCAAAGGCCACAGCTGAGAGCTCCTTGCCTTGCACGTCCCTGCCGTGGCAGAGCTGCATCTGCTGAAATAAACAGCTGGGCCGGTGCGGGGACGGGGCGCTTCTGCAAAGAACGCTGCGAATCGCCCCAAACCCTGCTGCGAGCCGCTGGGGAGGGGGGCAGGAGCCGGCCCGCGCGCCCGTGCTTCCCCGGCCGGAGCGCGGGAACCGGGCTGTGCGTGGGAAGAGCTGCATCGCCGGTGAGGCTGTCCCCGCTCGCGGCGAACGGCCCCCTTCTCCGCACGCCTCCGCTGTCGTGGGGCTCGTGCAGCACCTTGCACGCTGCGGGAAAGCTCGGCCGGTGCCCGGGAAAGCAGCCGGGCTGCAAAACTGCCCCCTCCAGAGCCAGGCGTCCTTCGCTCCAGACTTTATTCCTTCAACGCTGGTGAGGAACTCCTTGCTTTCCCCGTAGCCTACCTTGGGTCCACCCGTGCTTTTGTCCCTGGCGTGACTGTCACTGAACCTGCTGGGCAGCGACTGCCCRGGGAGAGGAGTTTAAATGTTGATGTTAATGTTTTGCAGCAGCTTTTAAGACACACTAGCAGTTTTGCATAAAATATCCTCCAGATGAATATTTTAAATGGACTTTAAGATGCTAACGGGTTTTCACAGTTGATGAAATTAAGGCCATGTTCCTTCAAGCCTTGTGGAGCTGACTTTGAAGGGCTTGTGTTTTTTCATCTCGTGTGTTTTTTTTTTTTGCGATTCCTTCTCTGGTCAAAGCAGCAAGCTGTTTTCTTTCCTCCCTGCAAAGACAGGCAGTAGCATCCATAAGGTCCCTGCTGCATTTACAAGGCTGGTCCCTGTGCAATGAGAATAAGGAAGCTCATCAAGGGAAAAAACTGGGGGGGAATCCCCCTCCTAAAAGAGCTGGGGTCTGCCCTGGTGGTGGGAGGTGGACCACAGTGGAGGTGCAGTAGCTGAGCTCTGAGATGCCTGCTGGGACAGGCTTCTCCTGCTCCATCATTTCTCCATCGCCTGCCACCTTCCCTTCTCTCAGGCTCCTGGGCATCTTAAGCCATGTCTTATCTAGATGTGTCAGGGTGTGATTTAAGAAGTCGCTGCTCGAGGCTGGCCAACAGTACGGCACTGCGGAGCTGAGCATCCTGGTGGAAAAGGGTCCCCTGCTTGTTGGGGTGATGCTGCTGCTGTGCATGGACTTGCTTGACTGTCTCCTCCTCTCCATCCCCAATGAGCCTGGCCCTGGGCTGCAGAGACCTGGCCGCCTCATCCAACATCTTCCTCTTCACCTTAGGTGTCAGTGTCCCTGGGTAAGTGTCACCTCTGATACAGAGCATGAGGGATGCTCTGGGACAAAAAAAAGGCTCCTTCTCGGAGCCTGCTGAACACATGTAATGGACCTGCAAGAGGACCCACGTGGCCTCCCCTCCCTCCCCAGCCCTGCTCATCGCTCCGTCCTGTTGGTTGGGTTGCCAAGCGGGAGCGGATAGGCATGCTGACGGGAACGCGTGCTTGTATCCCATTAAGAAGGGTTCATTTCACGGCTCCGTTTCTAAACGGCGGCTGATGAGTCCCCCTTGCTTCAGTAATTCACCTAAGCGGCTGTGTTTAGCAGAAGCAGCAGCAGCTTGCAGGGAGTTGGCAGCAATAAAGGATCGGGAAGACCATCTTTATCTTCCAAATCCCCTCCTCTTTGAGAAAGGGCAGCTCACGCTTCATTATGAAAACCTTGTTGCTTCCCGACTAAATGACTAAGCTGGGAGGTTCAGTTTCTTCCTCCGTCTTTTGAAGGTCCGACGGAAATTAATTGCAACAGCAGCCATCCGGGCTGCGCCTTTCATGCTAAGATTTTTTGCCAATTAGAGGCCAGAGCCCTGCCGGCATAAATCCGTGTCCCCCTCTGTGTAGTGAGAGCGTCCGTGCTCTGCGGCTCGTGGGCTGGTGTAAGGCCGGTGGCCGCTGGTGCAGCCCTGAGAGGTGGCCCGCAGCAGCGAGGAAGGCAGACATTGAGGCGAGTTATATCGTAAAAGGGATGCTTTGGTGTTGGAGCTAGGTTCGGAATCAGCTTTGAAATTTGTGTTTGTGTGGGTTTTTTTGTGCTAAAAGAGGTGAGGGAGCATTGCCCCAAGGCCAGGGCTCTGGGCTGTGAGATCTGGGTCTGAATCGAAGAACATGGAAACTGCTGGGAGCAAGCCAAGAGCTCTTGAAATGAAAAAGCACTACAGGGTGAATCTACCTGATTTTTGACTGGAGAGCTGGGCCACGACCGCACGTGTCCCCAGCGAGGTTAGCCAYGGGGTGAAGGAGAGACAAGTGAGGCTCTGCCTTCATTTCCCAGCTCTGCCAAGAAATGAGAAAAATGGACTGCAGGTCTGTCCCTTGTGCCCCTGCCCTGCTCCTTGCCACCTGGATTTAATGTCACAGTTTTCCTAGCATTTGCTGTTAAGTCTTCGTCCTTACACCGCTGCAGTTACCTTGAATTTCCCTTAGCTTATGATGCACCCTGTACCTTGGTTTGCAAGTGAAGCCGGGCGTCGCTGGGGCCCTGGAGCCTCCTGAGCTGTTCAAGGATGCATGCTGCGGTACGCCAGCAACGCGGCTGCCTGATGAAAGGCRTGATGGAGGGATTTAATTCCTCTGATAAGCCCAGCAGTACTTAATTGCCCCTGCAAGAATGGTCTCATGTCTCAGACTTTCTTGCTCCAGTCTCTCTCTTCTGCAGAGGAGGCTGGAGGTCCTTCAGCGATGGTCCCCTGATGCTCGGCATCCTTGGGAAGGCTGGTGGGTGCTGGGTGGCGGTTTTGCTGCCCRAGGCACAGGGGTAGGGCAGGGAGATGGACAAGCAGGTCTGGATGGTGTTATGGGCTCACCTGAGACAAGGGAGCAGGAGGTGGCCCATCTTGTGTCCCACCACGCAGAGCTGGGAAGTCCATGGTGGTGGGAAGCAGGACACAGGCATGTCTGTTGCGGAGGGTGTATCTGTTGTGGTGGTTATTGTCCCAGCTGCTTCCACACTCTCCTGTTTCAGACATTCATAGCTTCCAAACCCAGACAGCTTTTTGGCCACGTTTTCCAGTTTTGGTCTATTTGTTGTCATGAACCTTTTGGGACAGTTTGAATTAAATCTGGCTGTTTCTGAGCTTTGGGGAAAATAGACATAATAATGTTGCAACTGAATTTTTTTGATAAAAGATCTTGTAMGGGATGGCACATAGGTAGCATCCAGTGCAAAGCGTGCTTATAGCCAAAGTGAGTGTTTGCCGCTGCTCCGCTGGGCATGCTTAGAAGAGGGTCTGTCCCGCCTTATGAGCTGGAATACATTTGATGAAAACACAAGGGATTTAAATCTTCATAACTTGGAAAGGATTAGACAAATTTTCTTCAAACCTTCTTTACTTCATAGATCATGGCGAGATGTATGTGCCAGGTCTGAAACTTCTGAAGGCATCACTTTAGTTCYGCAAGTTCAAACTTTCCGACTTAAAGACATTTGCTGCAAGGCCTGGATTATCCATCACACTCTCTTCCCTGCTCTCTCTTTGGCAAGAGCCAAGTGCTTAAGTATTGAAGCAACTGCAAGATATATATTTTTCTTCCCTTAAAGCTTGTCAGAAAAACAGCATGGTTTGTTGAAGCTGCTTTGCTTGTGCGTGGGCAGGAGTGAGGGAGGGTGCTGTGTATTTGGGTGAGCTGGGGGTGCCTCTGTGGAGCATGCTGTGTCTGTGCCAACGCCTTCCCGGGGGGGGGGGGGTGTATAAATCGCACGTGTGTGGTATTTTGCTTACCCCTATTTTTGGCTGTGGCTGAGCTGCGCAGGGATGTGAGTGCGCACGTTGCGTGCTGGTGTGGCCTTGCGTTGCGTGCGCATGCCCACAAGTGCGTGTAACGGAGCAGCTGAGCGTGCCCCGCTGCCTGCGGGGACGGCCAGGACCCCTCCGGGGACATCACCTAGCCCAGGCTGGGGCCCTGCAGAAGTGATGGAGACGCAGAGACCCCGAGCAGCCTCCCTGCAGCCAGCGCTCTGGGGCCTGCAGCGAGCTCCTGAGCCGTAGCAGCGTGTCCCTTCCACTCTGCAAAGCAAAGCACCAGTGCTCCTGGTGCTAAGCCAGGCAAAGTTTAACCTGATGCAAGTGGTGCAACTAGCTTGTGTCTCCTGACAGTCTTGTGGGTGCCAGGCTCTGCACCCAGCGTTACTGGGCACTTTGGGCTTCAAAGCTGCAGTGGGACGGAGCCGGGACACCCTTCCCATTGCCTGTGGGAATGGGACACCGCTGCATAAACCCTCCGAACCAGGAGGGAGAGCGCAGGAGTCTTGCAAAGACCTGCTGGTGCTCAGTTGCCTTTGCAGCGTGGGGTCCTGCCACCTAAATCCCTTGGGGCTTGGCTGTTCTGTGAAATCCGGGGGACATCGGCAGCGCTCTCGCTGCTGCAAGTCTTGCATTGCTGTGGCAGCTGCCTTTGGGTGTTTAGAGCGCCGGTTTAGTAGTGTGCATGACACCTAAGCGCATTTAAATGAATCGGCTGCTCCGTGTCGGCAGGGGAAGGGGAGAYGAGAGGACAGGAGCGGCTTGTGTGCCCTGCGATACACAGGCTCCTGGTTCAGGGTGAGCCCTCTTCCAGCCAGCCCAAGCAATCGTGGCCGCCACGAGGACGGCAAAGGCTCGGGCTGGCGAGCGGCAGCCTGCTGGGGAGCGTAACGGGGAGAGATCCTGCCTTTCGGGGTGCCTTTGATGTGGCCATTTGTTCTGTGCTGGAGCGCGGATGCCAGTTACTGCTCCTAATTGGGGGAACTGTTGGTTCACGGAGCTGCTTTCATCCTGTGTAATGCCAGGCTGCACTACTAACCACAGCGGGCTCAGCAAGGCCCCCCCAGCGCCCACCTCCAGCTGCTGAAGATGGCTGGGGCTGGCGATGGATGGAGGCATTTGTGTGGTGGGGGACACAGGTGGCAGCCTGCTGCAGGCTCCTGCTGGAGCTGTTTCTCTCCCAGCCTGAAATAGTGCCAGAATAACATCCCTGGCTGGGGGTCTTGGCAGCATGGGGGCTATGGGTGATCCTGCATCTCGGCCCATGCAATTCTTTCTGCTGCCCAAAGCAGCCCGTGCAATGCAAAAGTCCTTGTCCCCTTTGCATCCCTGTGATGGGGGAGGACAAACTGGAGAAAGGGGATAATGAAGCCTCCCATGGGATTTGGGAGGTGGTTTGGAGCAGGCTGAGGGCACTTGTGGCTAGGTTGGGCTGCAGGTAGCCATCTCATCAGGGTTTATTTCCCTTGTTCTCCTCCAATTTGAACCCCCACCTGGTTTTTGGCCATCTGTCTTCCCACTGCTCCAAAAGCATCTTCCCCTTTTCTTCCTGGGAAGAGCCTCCAGGTGGGAATTTACAGCCTGCTGCCAGGGCTGGGACCCGGCCCCGAGCCTTCCCTGCATGGCAGCATCTGCTCAGGGATGCAGGTTTTGTGACAAGGAGTCTGGACTAGAGCAGCCGGGTACCAAACTCCTGAGCCTCTGGGGCTGCCAGGTTTGGGAGGCCCAAGAGCAGCAGGGGCAGAGGGAGCGCAGGCTGGCGGGAATGTGACGGACCTGCCATCGGTGCCTGGTGCAGAGGGTCCGCTTGATCTGGCATCTTCTGCGCGCTCCCTGGTGCACCCAGACTACTGGGCCGTGGCCATCTCCTGCGCGGCTTCGCTTTGCAAATCCAAAAGCTTGGACACGTCCTGAGAAACCTCATTTCCCATGCTACGGGCTTTGTAGCAGAGACCCAGCAAACTTGTTTCATGCAAGGCTACCAAATCGCAAGTGCTTTGTCCTCCAAAGGCACCGGCTGCATTCAAACTGGATGCTGCTGCTCCTGACGCCTCTGCAGGTCCCCTGCRCTGTCCAGCCTGGCACTTCGGGGCTGGCTCATGATGCTGGAGGGCTTCAGCTGTGCTCCGGGCAGGCTGCCCTTTCGGCCAGCGCTGTGGCCGAGGTGGGTGAAGCGGCTGCTTCCTCTGCAAGGCCCGTGGGACTGGCGTGGGGCATTGCCCCAGCCTCCCCGATGGGGGATGCACCCACAAACGGGAGCCCTTGGGGGCAGAGGAAGGAGGAATTGAGCTGTGTTCGACCCCAGCCCTAACAGCAGTGTCCTCTAGTGATCCCGGAGGTGAGGAAAAGCATCAGGAAAGCCAAACTGTGTGTTTCTTTTTTTTTTTCTCTTCCCTCCAGCTCCCTTGTTTCTGCTATAAAAATTAGGGTATTTTTAGAAACGATTTCTGCATGCATAAAAGGTGGCCAGGCAGGCTGTGCGATCGCTCCTGGAGCAACGGCATTGTGCTGGCTCCACCCTGCGTCCCCGAGATCAGCCTCTGTCCTGAAATGCAATAAGTCACGAGGCCTTTTAAAAATAGCTCTGGGAGGGTTGTGTCATAACAGTAAAAAGTGTTGGGGGGGGGTGAAAAAATACCCCATAATCCACAACCTCCATAATTTAGTGCCTGGCAACCCAGCCACAYGTCCAGGACAAGCCCAACCGGGACTCCGCTGATCATAATTCACCGAACCTGGCTCCCAGGCTCGGTTTCACTTCTTAACGATTTATACCAAGGTCACACGCTCCCTGCTTAGCGAAGGTGCAGTGGGACAGCGAGGAATAAGTGTACTGGGCTGGTGAGGGGAGGAACTGAGACGAAACGAGAGCTCATAAAAACACTTCCTAACGTCCCATGCTCCATCTGCTGCGGTGATGTGGGAGGTATGCTCTCATCTCCGGCCATTATGGCCTGTAATATGTAATGATGTGCGCGTGGCATGTAAAATATGATCGGATGTCCTGGACATGCTGAGTTAAGTGACAACTATTGGTGTTATTTATTTCCTGGCGGGCTGGCAATGCCTGGAAGTGTCTCTGAGCAGAAGGCAACCGGCTGGAGAAGAGGGGCCTCTGTTCTGCTCGGTGCATGCCGAACTAGATACAAATCACTGTATTACCCAGTAATTGCTACCTTTCATGCACAGGCATTACTTACGTTCCTGAGCAGCTATYGAAAGCTCGGAGAAGTCAAAGGAGCATCTGGTGCAGTCGACTCCCCTTCTCTCAATACGTCTTGCCTCCCACAGCCAGGTGCGTGAAAATATTTGCACGTTTACAGGGTTTCCCCATACTCGGGGACATTAAAAAAGAAACTTGTCTTTTTTTAATACTTTGGCAGTGTTCAGAGTTGGATATGTTTTTAATCCTGCCGTGGACCCCTATCTGCCTGGGATAATGAAGAGGCTCTTCCAGCAGGCTGCACTGCGAAGGGATGGGGCAAGGCAAGGAAGACCTCTTTGATCCTAAGCTGGTTTTTGACTGCTTGAGGTCTCGCTGCCTGAGCTGGGGCCTGGGATCAGGTCTGGGGGAGCGGTTGTAGGGGTCGGGGAGGCTGCAAAGAAGTGATGTGACATGATTTTTGTGTCGTCTTAGGTCTGGGAAGCTTTAGGTCTTTGCATGCTTCAGGGTACAAAGCAGGAATCTGCTTCCCATGTATGGTGGGGGGGAAAAGGAGAAGACCCGGGTGGTGTGTGGGGTGTGGAGGCTTGTTGCTAAAATGCAGGAGGAGCTTGAGGCTTCTGGGCTCAGTGTGGCCCTGGCCAGTAGCAGAGCCCTGTGCCCCAGCTCATGGGCAATTCTTCTGCTTGGTTTCTCTCATGTGGAGCTGGAACAAGAGCATTCCTTTTCCAAGAGAGGAAAGCTGAATGATGACATGGGAGCACTTGAAATTGTCCAGTTTGGATGAGAATGCTTTGYTCCAATTTTGACTTTCAACAGATGGGTATCACAGCTCACACAAAGCTAACACCAAGCCACAGCCATTCCCAAGGGAGCTGTCTTCTCATAAGGCTTCCACCTTAGTCAAGCACTTTGTCCTTTTCCTTTCCCCTAGAAAACACCAGTAAAAGCCCATTCCCCCAGAAAAGTGGTTTCCAGCGGGAATATACCCTGACAGATTGAACTGGCACTTTATCAGTGACTTGCCTTGAGCAACCTCCGCATTCAGCTGTGATGCAGGCTCAGGGGCTGGCAGACCTGCGTCCCCTTGCTGGCCTGGGTGGGGGAGAAGTGGGACATGGAAGCTGTGACCGTCCCTAGTGAAGGAAACCCGGGAGACGGGGCAGCAGGAGGGGGAATGGCTACGTTTTCGGGACTCCGAGGGAGAGGTCTCATTGCTTCCCTCTGCCTGAGCGCCGCAGCCTGTCTTTAATGGGAGCATGCCGTAAAACAAGCGCTGTTAAAGCTCTCCTTGCGCTGGGGCTTTTGATCGGGAAAGCATTAATTAAGTTTGAAAGCAAAGGAGAAAGCCTAACGAAGGGGAGATCAAAGGGAGCGGCGACCGCGCCGAGTTCAAAGCCGCGGCTCGCCGCGGGGCTGCTGTGCCGGGAATCGCCCCGCTATCCCGCGAGAAGGCCTCTTGCCCTTGCGCGCGCTCGGTTGAAGGCGATGGCGTATCCTTCGGCGCCGGCTCCCCRTCACCGAGAAGCGCGGTGCGACCTTGGCCACCAGCCAGGCTAATCATAGGATCATGGAAATGATTATTAATTATTTAGCYGGGGAAGCACGCACAGCTTTACAGCTGTCAGCTTGCACAGGCCGGTAAACAGCCCAGCTGCTTGGAGGAGCCCGTGCTGCTCAGCAGAGCTGCCCATGGGGGTCACGAGCGTGCCGGCTCTCGGCTGCCGCCCATGCGGAGGCACTGAACCCTGGTGGCTTCYCGGCCTCATCTCCCCCGGTTGCCCCGCGGCCGGCTGGCCACCCTTCTTGCCCTYGGCCCGTGTCTATGCTCTGCTTTATAGCTGCCTTCCTACCGCTCCCGATTTACCCACCCGTCCCGCCTGCACCTTCACGCGAGGCAGCTCTGCCCCGTAACTCCCCGGCGTCTCYGCTCCATGGCAGCAAGCCCCCCGCGGCAGGAGCATTGGTGACCACCTAAAACCGCCGTGACAGAGCGCTGCCCTCGCTACAGGAGGCCTCCCCGCCGCGGGCTGCGAGCGCGYGCTCGCCGATAACTCATTTGCTCCTTGATGGAAGGGAAATGCAAATATTTGCRGTGATTAATTGTGTTCGCCCGTCCTTGGGGCTGGCTGCGTAATGGGCCGTTTATGCAAGGATGTCTCCCGCACTGGCCGCTGGCAGCGGTGGGCTCCGTAACCTCTCCGGGAGGGCTGCTTGATCGGCTCCCGTTTCTGCGGTGCAAGCTCCCGCGGACTGCGCTCCTCCTCGATGCGTGTTAAACGGTTTGTCCTGGCAGGGAGGCTTCCCCCAGGAGCCGCGCGGCTTTAGTGCCCGATATTGTTTCAATAACGGCGAGGAGCGCYGCGCGGCAAATATTGCTTTGGGACCCGCAGAATTAGCGGCCTCGCTGTCGGGGCGGGCGCCGGCGGCAGGCTAATGAGCCCGGAGGCGCGAGCTGCGCACGCGATCCGCCGCAAAATTAAAGCAGCTTTGAATTTGCTTTCCCCTCTGGAAACTCGGTGTCATTTTGTGTGCCCAAGGCTGTTATCGGAGGCGGACGGGATCCTCTCCCTCGTTATTTCTGCAGTGGAAGGGGGCTTTCTGCAGGACCAGGTTATTACCTGCCTAGGCTCCTGGGGGCCCTCTCTGCCCTGGGTTTTGCATGCTTAATCCTGCAGTGTTTGGGTCCTCCCGTGGGCTCTGCCTTAACCCATGCGGCGAAGGGATGACCGGATCCTGCACCCTGTGGATTTGCCTTCAGAGCTGCCTTTCCCTGCTCTTCCAGCCGGCAGATCTGGCTTCCCACCCTTGGGGATGCCCCCAGGGTCTGTTCCAGCCCTCCGGAGCCCCAGTAGCCAGAACGGATGAGTCAGTCTCCTCCACCTCTAGAGTCTTAGGAGACATTGTCAAAGTTGACAATGTTGGGGGGTTGTTTATTTGCTCTGCATCCTCAGCCCACCCATGTCACATTTTCCAACCCTTTTTCCATAAATGCAGCTTGAATAAAGTGGAAGCAACTGTGACTCCCACACCTCACCTCACCTGGCACCTCGGGTCTGCAGGGACCGGAGCCGCCAGCGTGGTGGAGGCGGCTGGGAGAGACCCCGCATGCCGAGGGGTCGCAATGCTGAGCACAGGCGGGGGGGTTCGGCTGCAGCAGGGCTCCCGGGAACGAGAGCTGCCGGCGCCGCGTCTCAYGTCCTCCAAACACCTCTCTGATTCATACCCATAATTGTGGAGTTAATCCCCAAACCGGAGGGGTTGCACGGCAACAGGAGCCACGAGCAACGGGGAGAGGACAGGGACTTTCTATTTAACGCTGGCGTTTGAGCCTCCCCTTCACTTCCTGGAGTTTAAACATTGCTCTGATCGCCGCCAGCCTGAGTTAAGCAGAGAGCTGCCTTCGGCATCAGGCTCCAGCTCCCATGGTGGTGGCGGAGAGAAATCCCGGCCGGAGCTTTCCAGGTGCAGAAACGAGTTTGAGAGTCGCTTGGTGAGATGATGGCTCTGCCCTGCCTGCCGCAGGTGCAGCGGCACCGTGAGCCCCTCCGGAGCTGCGATGGCTTTTCGGCTCCCTGGCCTTTTTCTGCAAGAGTCAGTGTTTTTTGGGAAGGTGGCAGTTTGTAGGAGGCAGAGGACCCATAGGACTGGGGGAAGAGGGGTGCTGCCACGCTGCGTGATGGGTTTCCCCAAGTCATGCAAGRCATTTGCAGCCCATCCAGCCCTGTTTTCTGCACAGAGGGCTCTTGGCTGAAAATGACCTGTTGGGGTGACTCTGCCACCCAAACTACCTCCAAAAAACGCCTTTCTGAACTGTTGGGGTTCAGCACGCTGGGCTCCAGGAGCAGGCTTCCCCCCTGGGGCTCGGGGAGGCTGAGGTTGGTGCCAATTCGCTGCTGATGCGGATGCTCTTGCTGTGACTATTTGCAGTCGCGGGACCGTAGGGATGACCTGTCTGCAAGGCTCGAGGTGCTGATATTGAACGGTGTTGGCAAGGCTGTCATCAGCCGCTGATCCTCAGTGGTAGAGTCGGAAATGCCGTGATAGAAAGAGGCTGAAGAGGAAACTATTGTCACGGGCGCCCTGGGAACGCTGCCCCGACCTGAACAGTCGCTTCCCTCGAGGTGTTTATCCAGGGACGGGACCTGAGCTTGGTATTTTTATAGCATGAGTTTCTCCTCCCTGGCTGTCCCGGTCCCTGGCTCCTTCACGTCCAGTGGCGTTCACATCCTCGTCTTCCGACGATCGCACCGAGAAAACCCGCCCGGGCTGCTGCGCTGGCTGCACGCCCAGGCTGASGCTGCCTAGGGCAGCGCTGGCTTTAATTTAGTCCCGGTGCGCGGAGGCGAGGGCGAGAGGTTCGGCATGATCCGATCGGGAAGGTCTGCCCCACCGCTGGCCTCGCAGCAAGGCCCCTGTTCCCTCCTGCCCCGCTTGCCTCCTTTCGGGTCTGGAGAGGATGGCTTTTTATTACAGCAACTTCGTTGTATTGTAGAGCCAGCGCTCGGGAGAAGTGCTTTTAAAATATAACTTTTGCATTAGCTCCCGAGCCCACTTGTGGGTCTGTTGCAGCTCCCGCTGAAGCGATGCTCCTGCTGGTGGAGAGAAAGGGCTTAACAGCCCTGAAGGCTAACGCGTAGCCCTGTGCGCACGGCGGGGCCTGCAGCTGCCCACGCCGCCCTTGGGCAACACGGGGCTAATGCAGCCGAGGCACACGGGAGCCAGGAGCCCCCCGGCATGGCTACCACCRTGGCCAGGTGCCTTGGTGTCCCTCGTATGGCGACTCGGAAGCTTCTCACTGCTGTGTTGAGTAGGTGAGGCCTTGTGCACGAGCCTGGAGCGAGGCTGATGCCCCGGCTGGGGTCTGCTCCAGTGAAGTTTGTCCTGCTGCAGCGCCTTGGCATGACCCTGTGCCAGATGTCTGTCCCCATCTCACACCTCTTCCTTGACTTCTGGGTGCTAYGAAGGTCAGCTGTGATGGGGATGAGATCGTTTCTGGTCTGTCCCCAACCCTTCCCAGGAGCTCAGCACAGCYGTCCTTGTGTGTGCAGATGGGATGCACGAGCATGCGGTGGAGGGTTTTTTCTCATGCCTCCTTTGAGATTTTAGTCCTTGTCGCTTTAGGCTGCCTTTTCCCATGTGGGAGGGGAGGGCTGATACTTGCTGAGGTCCTCTTGGYGTTAGGTCTGTAAGGTGGCATCTGAGCCCTGTGGGTGGGGCTGGTGGTAGGAGAGAGTGAGAAGCTCAGCTGAAGGCAATGGTCTGTGGAAGCATTTCAGATGTTGCCTTGTGGTCAGTGTCACCCTTTGCTTTTCCCAGGGCATGGCTGGGAAGGAGGTGAGACCCTACAGATAAGCGGGGCATACTTGTCTGGGCACCAGACAAGTTGTGCACTGTCTGCAGAGCTTTCACCTTGTCTTCTCCTCACGCTGCTCACCAGCACCTTGTTCTGGGTGGTCGCTGCAGCTGCTGTGCATGGGGAAAGCGCCTCAGGTTAATACAGCYCAGAGCTGCCTCCGGGGAATGATTTCCCCCTAGCAGCAGGGCTGAATTTGTCCCGTTGCTTCACTCAAGCCTCCATCCATTGCAACCTATCCCTCACCATGGGCCCCCAGCCCTTGGAAAGTCTTACCATCTCTGATGTGATGTGGAGACTCTGGGTCTCTCTGGGGACCCTTGGCACCATCTGGGGGCTGTGCTGCCTCCTGTGAYGTTTTGGAAGCTGGTGCTGGCTGCACCATTAGTAGCTGCAGTGTCAGGTTTCCTATGATAGTCTTCCTCCCCTGTTTTTTAAAGCACCTAGGCAGCCTGTTTGCTTTTTATAATGTTTCTGGGCAATGGGCAGGTGTCTTCCATGCAGCTCCTTGCAACCCCTTTTCATCTGCTCTYCTCCCCGGTGGCATTGAGAAGGCCAGCACTTTTCCAAAAAAAAAAAAAAAGATTGCAAGAGAACATTATTTGTAAAGGTCTCCAGCTCCTTGGCYGCAGGAAGGGAGTGTAGGGAATGATGCTGGGCACCGGCAGGGCATGGAGCTGCCTGGCTTGGGGTGCTCTGGAGCAAGGGCCACCAAGGACAAACCATGCGGTTGTGCATAGAGTGGCTCTTTCCAAAAGAAACAGCAGGACTCTGATGGCCTTAGTGGGCCCTGTGAGCTGGGAAGCAGAGTTAGATGTGCAAGGGTGCCCTGGCTGCTCTTGGAGCCTTTGGTGGGGTCTCAGGGCACCCGGGTTGTACTCCCAGCTCGACCAAGAGCCATGGGCCACCTCTATGGCATGGCTTCTCCGTGCTGCAGGATCTGCTGTTGGGTTAACGTGCCTTGCAGGAGGACAGGGCGAAGACTTGGGAATGAGTGTTCCTGCAGCATTGTGTGRCTCCAAGTGATCGCAGCTCCTGGGCTGGGCTCTGCAGTGCCATCTTCAGCCAGGTTACTTTCTTCTGCGGAGATCTTCTGCCTGCTCCCTTTGCAGAGGTGGCTGGAGAGGCCTTTCCATGTGAGAAYAATGTTCTTATTAATACAGAAGGGCTCTGTGGGCAAGAGGCAGTGATGTGGCATGTGTCTCTCCCATGCTGAAGGACATCCTTGCTCTCCCTTCCAAAAAGGCAGATGCTCCGCTATATCTGAACAACCTTCAAGCAATTTTAGGTCAGGCACTCGGCATCCTTTATCCTGCCTGAAGAGCTCAGTGAAGCATCATTTGCTGGATTTAGTCCATTCAGTCTCCAAAGCCAAAAGACCAATCGGGATCAGTTCAAAGGGCCGGGTGGATGTGGTGACAGC
Organism: Apteryx rowi; assembly: GCF_003343035.1. Lineage (NCBI taxonomy): Eukaryota > Metazoa > Chordata > Aves > Apterygiformes > Apterygidae > Apteryx > Apteryx rowi. Next base: position 2,174,924 of record NW_020449085.1, read on the forward strand.
GTTGTCATTACTGATGGAGGAGGGACTCCTCCCTAGCGAGCTGAGGGGTCTCGTGGAGTTGCTGTGCCTGAGCACGGTCTGGAGTTGCCCCACTGAGGACTCCTGCTGCAGTCTGTGAGTAGGGCTCTGAGTTTTGGGGTAGGACTAGACCTTTTCCTTGCCTGGGCTTTCAAACTTAGAGCTGGATTTATGGCTCTGGCCTTCCTAAATGGGCCTCAATGTCCTAATTTACAAAGCATCTCTTTATATATGATGCCGTTTACATATCTCCAGTGCCGCATTTCACCCAGCTAAATCAAAACTGTTTCTTTAGCATTCATTAGCATGATTTATGGTGCTGCAGCTTGCTATCAAAACCGTGGCTGTTGGCTCAGCGAACCTCRGCGATCCTCTCCTGAGCGGGCCCGGCGTAGCATTGCAGAGTGTCCAGTTGGCCTGGAAGAGGCGAGCGGGACCGTGGGGATGGACAAGATGTGGGCAAGCGGACCTATGCTTTTGCATTTCGGTAGCCAGCTGAGATAAGAGCAGAGAGCCAGGTGGGGACGGTGCCGTCGCAGAGCCGTGCTCTCCTCTGCGAGCTGCCGAACACCTCCAGCTCTAATAAAATTTATTTGGGATGCTGGCAGGGGGTCGCTGGCAGCGGTTGGGCAAGCAATCGCTGGAGAGCCCTTGGTAATAAGAAGGGAAGCGGTGCGGAGCAGAGGCAGCCTGGCGGAGAGCAGCTCCTCTTCCCTGCGAGGCTTTATCTGCCGGATCTCAGCTTGCACGCGCRGGCGTTGGGCTCACCTCTCTCGCCCTCCACTAATGACATTTTGCAAGGTGATATTACAACAAGCTGATTAAACAGCGGATATTTGAGTTGAAAAATGAAGACAAATCCCAGAAGGCGGTCGCTGCTCTCCGCGCAGGGGCAATCATTCGTTTTGTTTTGCTTAGGAGGCCGCGAAAATGGACTCGGCAAAGCAAACGGTGGCGCGGGGACTGTCTCAGGCAGGCCGGCATTTCTGGCTCCCTGCACCCCATCCCATTTTCAAGGCCAAGTTGGGGCAAATGGCGTTTTTCCAATTTTGAATCGGAGCAAAATGCTCCTTGATGAAAAACTGTGCGTGAGACGACTTCTATGGGAAGAAAAACAATTATTTTCCTGCCCGAAATACATATCTCTGGATAATGCTAATTGCATATCTCTGAATAATGCTAATTGCATGCAACCTCTGTGAAGACATATGTACATAATAATACTTCAGTCCTCAAATATCCTCTTCAGAAATCTCATGAATACGAGCAAAGTGCCTCAATTTTGTCCCTTAAAACACCCCCTGCTTTATTATCAAGGGGACGAGTGCATCGGGGAGGGGTGGAGAAGCCGCTTTCGAGTTGGTGATGTAGGTCGCGTTCCAGTTTTCCTCTCTGATAAGCAGAGCAGCTGCAGGACCTTCCTCCTGCCACACTTGTTCATGCCCAGACCCGTGACTAGAGCATCACGGCCAATGCTACCAGGGCAGTGTCCTTGCAAATTTTGGAAGTGCACAGTTTTGTGGGTTGACCCCAGCCTGTGTGGCCTGGATGGGCCAGCTGTGACAAGYGGGAAGGACAGTGTCCTCTGAACCTGGAGGGACAGGACCGTGACCCACCTGCTTCTGCCAAAGGTGGTCAGCGTGGATGCCTGAAGCGTGCTGGGCGCCGGGGTCACCGTCCTGTGCACCGCTGGGGAAAGCTGAGTCCCTTCCCYGCCACGCGGCCCCTTTGTGGTGGCTTTCTGGGGGCTCATATGGCTCATATATGGGAACGGGGCTGTCTCTGCCACGGGTAAATATAGCTGCAGTGAGAGCATGTCTGCATGCGTGTGACAGTCTGTGCAGCCAAGATCTATTTTTAGGAGCGCTGGCAAAGGACACACACACGCACACGGATCTAATCACAGCTTCTCCGAGGCAAATGTTCTCTTTCTCTGGTTTTCGAGCCATGCTTATCAATTGCCTCTGCATTGTTTCCTTCCCTTTCTTCCGTAACGTGACACCCTGCTGCTGGGAGAAAACCAGCCTCGGTGGGAAGGGACGTTGGCAGGAGAGAGGTCCCTCGGTGGGAGCAGGGTTTGCCTCCCTCTTTGGGAGCTGCTCCCCCAGCCTGGACCCCAAAGGTTGGCCTGGATGCCCGGAGAGCTTTTCGGAGCCTTGCTTTGGAGGAGAGAGGCCACAGCAGCCCTGCGGGTGTGATGCTGCCTTCGTTCCCCAAGGCCTGCAGGAGTCTTTGTTGGGGGTCTGAGGTGCCTTCACAGAGTTTGGTGCCCGCAGCATCTTCTCCTCTCCCTACCTTGGATGCTCCCAGGGCCAGCTCTGGGTCAGCTTTCTTCCTATTAAGGTTTTCAAGCTGCCTGGGCTTTTTTTGGTTATGCTGCTCACAGGTGCCCTCAAAGACCTTGGAATAAACATTTCAAGTTTATTAAATTCCTCCCAGCTGTGTGTGGTCGTGTTTCACGGGGTGAAGATCTCCAAGAGACCTGTGCACTGGTGGGCGAGAGCGGCTGCACCAGCTCGGAAACACGGATATTTCTGCCAGGAGAAAGATGTATTTGCTACAGCTGATTTGTAGGCACTGGCAAGAARAGCTTCCCAGGGTCCCTTCCTGACTCATTAAGTGGGCAGAAGCAATTAATTTAACCCCTCGCTTTCTCCATTTGTAAAGAYGGACATTATTAATTGCCTGCGCAGGTGGCACAGATGGATGAGGAGCGCTAATGGTCACCGTGAGCTTTCGGTGGCATTTTTTGTCTTCCAATAATGAAATCAAAACACTTTGATTTCCTCTGCTAATGCCCCAAATTCTGCAAAAAATCTTGGCTTTGAAAAGCCCCGGTCTTTCAACAAAAATGCTTCTTGTCCAGCATTAACAAAACAAAAATGCATCATGTTCTGAATAGGGCTGCTGTGGCAGGAGTGTGACTTTGGGACAAAGGCTGCTTTTCTCGGAGCTGCCTGAAAAAACAGACCTTTTTAGTTGGGTGGCAATTTCAGAATAAAGAATATTCTCAAGCAGAACCACCATTAAAAAAAAAAAATTCTCAGTGAAAGAGATGTTCAAAACCATCCTAGTGGATGCATTGACATGTTTTGCTTTCTTGGGACTATCGCTTTTGATGTTCCCCCATATTCAAATTAAAGAAAAGTTTGAAGCCATTTATTGTTGAGAGGAAAAGAAATTAAAAAAAAAAAGATGAAAAATAGCTGAGGATGCCCTTTTAAATGCTTGAAATTTTGGGGTGGGGGGAAGAAAAAAAAAGCAAAATGGACGTTTGCAAAACATCGGGTTCACTAAATCTTTTTTATTTTCCTGGAAAAAAGGGTGATGCAGGTGGAGGTCCACAGCGCGGCGAGGACCGCGGGCTGCGTGGTGCCGCCGGCCGGGTTCAGCCGGGAGCCCCTGCGTCAGCGTGGAAAAGCCATTTTCAGTTCCAGGCTGGAAATGAAAAAACGGCATCGCGGGAGAAATGGGGAAGAAAATGGCTCTCACCTGCAGCTCGGCCCCGTCAGCTGCCACCGCCGGAAGGCCCCATCCCTGCCAGCCCTCTGCTACTCCAACCAGCGGCAAAGCACGAAAGAAATATATTTTCTAAATGGGCTATTTGCTTTCCTTTACCATTCAACATAAACACGGCTTTTTGTCTCATAGCAAAGATGCACTCTTGCTTTTACAAGCCGTCTTGAGCACCACTTCTTACATCAATGACTTTAAATGAAAAAAGAAAGCTCTTTTGAATACAAATGTGGCATTTACTTCCTTAATGCCTCTCTTGCGCTAAGCTACCTTCAAACCCATCAGAGACACTTTAATATATTGAACAGAACTCCCCTCATTTTGATGCTAATGCAGCATTTCATGCAGATAATGTGCTTGAATCATGCACCGAAATACATTAAAGGTGAAATCTAGAGCTTCGGGAAACCCGCCTGGCGACCGAGCTCCCTCCTCCTTCCCCCCTTTGCCTCTGCGAGCTGGGACCTGGCAGGTCCCTCCGAGCTTCCCGGCACTGCTGTCCTACGTTACTTTATTAAGCATCTTTTAAGCAATTAAAAAAAACAGGTCGGCCGGGTCTTTTATGCTGTTGCTCCACAACGTGCCGTTCACTCGTGGAGCTCCTTGCTGCGGGGTGCTGCGGAGGATGAAGGCACACTTTGGGTAAAAAGGGGTTTTGCCAGCTCGCAGAGGATAGGTACCAAAGGGACGAAGGATCGTGGTCTGGATTCAGCCTCCAGCCTGGATAGACCCTGCGCCATAAAATGCTGAAGGCCAGAAATGGGTTTCTAAAGCCAGCAAAAGGCTCTTCTTGCTCTTGGTTTGCTTCTTGTAGTCCTGCCCATCTCCTCTTGGCCTCCTTCAGAGGCAGGGCCCTGAATTGCTCATCCCATCCGGATGTTTTTATAATGCTGCTCTTCTTCCAGAGCGTGGGATTATGGATCGGGTCTTCCCCAAAGATGGGAGAGCAACTGCTTCTTGCCGTCATTGCCCAAAGTCAAAGCTAATAATAAAAAATGCTTCAAATTTGAGTCAATGTGAAATGAATGCTTTTTTCTTCCTTCTTGGAAAAAAAAAAACTTAAGCAGTTTCTGTTTTGGGTCAGTGTCATAGGACCTGACAAGAAGCTATTCATTAAAAAGAAATTAATTTATTTGCGGCAAACTCGTTTTGCTTTGAAGAAATCAAAGTGAGGCACGCTGACATTGGTAACTGCTTTCAACCGTGCTTCTCTGCGACTGCAACAGTGCGCAGACAAAAACAACAACAACAAAAAAAAGGTGTCAGACTTCTGCCGAAACCCTGCAGCTCCTGCGAGTCTCTCTGCTTCCCAGCACAGACTCCTTGGCCCAGGTGGGAACGGCGCGTGACGGGCAAAACTCGGTTCACTTGTGTCTCAGCGAGTCCTGTCTGCCTGGTGCCTAGGCTAACGGCGCAGTAAGTGTCTGTTCCTGTGCCGATGTGGTGTGCAAGTCAAGCTGCCCTCTTATTTTCTTGCAGAGTAAAGACAATTTTAGGGTTTTTTTTCTCCCCTCTCTCAGCAGAACGGTGGAGTTGCCCCATTACTCGCTTGCAGAAACCGCAGAAAATGAAAACGGATAACAAACAACGGCACGGATCTCCTGTCCGATGCCCCCTCCGTGCCCAGCCGGGGCGATTTCGCGCCCTTGTGCGGATTTACGGCATCAACACCTGCACGGGAGAGCGCTGATTTACCCGGCCGGGGATCCTGGATCCTGCCCCTGCCGGGAGGGACTGCAGCACCCTGATGCACGCCGTGCTGTTGGTGCAGCGTGCTGGGGCCGTGAATCCGGATGGAGCGGGATAAGCCACTGGGAAAGCTACAGCACGGCAGGGAGGGACGGGGCGTGGGAGCTGCCGTGCAGCAAGCAGGCTTCTTGGTGGATAAGCGCCGAAATTTGTTATCTGACGCCAAGGAACCGTCCCCTCCTGAGAAAGCAGGGAGGGACGCGGCAGGCCGAGCACTGCTGCGAYGCGCAGGCGCCCCGAAGGTCTCGGCGAACCCCTGACGGTCCCTCCACAGCCTTCGGGACCTTGGCTTGGTCCCGCATCCRACTCGTTTTACCCTTCTAGCAATCCGGCTGTGCATCGCACGGGGCTGCTCCGAGCTGCCTGCAGGCCAAATCCCGCCAGCTCCCTGCCGGCTCTTCCGGGCCGYGGGGCCTGCAAGGAGCCTGCGGGGGGAGCGAAGCCCGAAATCCGGGTCCAGCCTCCGCGGCTGCCCGCTTTCCCGTCGGCGGCACRGTCTGGTGGCCGAGTAACCTCTGCAAAGCCGACGACTGCAGAACCGCGGCTATCGAGTCACCGCCGAGCGTGCCTGGCGGAAAGGGGAACCGGTGGGCAGGTGGAGCGCTCTGGCTAATTAGGTTCATTTCTCTTAATTAGCGCCAGTCACCGAGGAGGCTCTGTCCTCCCTGCAAGGAGGAGGAGGCGGCTGAGAAATGCAGAGGTGCTTCCCGGGAGTCCCAACCGAAGCCAGCTCGCTGGGTGCCCCTTCCCTGGCCTCCCTCGCCCCTGCGCCGCTGGCTTTGCCGTCGTTCCCGTGCCCTTGTCCGGGGCCGCGGCCCAGGCGACGTCCGGCACCGGGTCTCTTCAGCCTCACCCAGCCGTGCGAGTTGTCTTCTCAGTGATGGCACTGCAGATGTCACACCGTGCACGGGCGAGCAGGCAGCCTGCATCCGTATGGCTCCTCTTCCTTCAGAGCCGTGCAGCYGGTTCCTGGAACGCCGCATCCTGCGCTCCTCAGTCCCGGCATTAGCCGCTGCYGTGGACCTGCCGCGCTGTTCCCAGCTGGTTAATGCCTCTATCCCCACGCAAGGCATGTGCGCGGGCACCCAGCGCTAGCAGCACCGTGAGCTCAGGCTACGCTATATATCCTTAAATGCAGGACTCCGATGCTTCCCGCTTGCATGCTCATCTCGGGCGCTACCATGAGCATCTTCTGCAGAGCTTCGTTAGCCCCTTGATGAACTGCAGCTATCCTGCTCGTCAGTCTGCCTCAAAGCCGGTCTCAGGCTTCTGCTGCTCTGTGGCTGGTGACGTCCGCGTAGCTGCGCGTTCGCGTGCGGGGCGCGTGCTCCCGCAGCTCCGAAACCACCGCCACYGTGGCCGTGCCGAGGTGAGACCCAGCTTCCCGGGGGCATGGGCCGGATGGGACCGCAGCGATAGGATGAAGAGGGACCCCCTGCTTGGGGACCTTCGTGGTGAGACATCCGCACCCGAATGTCATCTTTTCAGCGGCACGGCAATTTCCTGACTGGCAGTATGGTCTCCGYCCTCCTGCCAGTCCCTGCACTTAGTCACAGGGCCACCAGTCCCGAGACTCAGGCCAGATCCGTGGTCGGTTTGAGATGCGCTTGTCAAACACCCCSTCACACCAGCGCCGGTCTGAGCCATCCTCTGCCCGACCAACCCGTCTCTGCGACTGCGATAACCGCAGCCGACGTCCCCGCGGCACGTTTCATCCCRAAGGGATCCCGAGTGCTTAGCAAACCGCATCGCTTCTCCCGCGGCCGGACGGGCGGCTGGACGCATGCCCTCGCGAAGCAGCAGAGCGTCGCCGGAATTGCTAGAGGCGGATGTTTTTGAAGGAAAAACGCAGGTGAAAACCTGCATCCCACCTCTTGGAGAGAGAGGGTGGTGAGGGATGTCCCGGGCTCGTCTGCCTCCGAGGAAGGTTGGGGCAGCCCTGATGCCAAGATGGGGTGAAAGCGTAGCCCTGGGATCAGCATCCTGCTGCTTTATATCTTTTCCCGTGTGTTTTGTGAGGGTGCTCGGAGCGGGGAGAGAGGGCGAGCGCAGAGGCGCCGCAGCAGCGCCTGGCTGCCTGCGGACTCGGGAGGAGCCACGGCCTTTCCTTGGGCTCTCCCTGTCTCTCCAAGTGACTTGTCCAGGTTAGGTGACACGGGCCGCTCTGGAGGCCAGGCGGGCCGCTGTCACGGGCTGCCCGAGCGGCTTCGGCACRTCGCAAACCGGGCAGAGCCTGGCGACCCGCCAGCTGCACACCTGAACGCGTGGAAGGAGCCGGGGCTGGGCAAGGAGGCCAAACGCATTGCCGGAGAGGGAAACTGGGAAGTCTGGTATCCTCCTCCTCCCTCTGATGTGGGTTCTTTGGTGGCTAATAAAAGGTGAGCTAATTAATTTTTCCCATTTCCTTTCCTTTTCCATTAATTGCAGGTGCTCCTGAAACCTCCGTTCTCTGCTCGGCCACTTCTGTTTGCAGAACTTGCAGGAATCTCTGTTCTTCGCGACCACTGCCAAATCTGGCAGAAACGGCTCGAGGGTTTGGGGGAGGATGAGGAGGGAGAAAGACGTGGAGAGAGGGATGCAGCATGGCTGCAAAACCCTCCTTTCCCAGGCTAAAAACCAGGTGGAGGAGAAGAGCAGCTCCGTCAGTGGAGGTAACCGGGAGGCGGGGAAGGGAGCAGAGCCAGCGCGCGGCACCGGACAAATCCTTTCCGCCAGCTGGGAAAGGCAGAGGAGGCCTCTGCAATGGGCTGGAGCTGACAGGGCAGCCACACGAGCAGGATGCTCCRCCAGCCAGCATCCAGCTCCACTCCCGGTGGCCGGCTGCAAACCTCAGAGCCGACATGTGGCCCCTTGGCCCAGACCCGGCCGGGGCTGCGGACCRAGCCTCTCCTCYCCCCCACCAGCCCCAGCCAGGCTTRTTTCTGCAATTAAGCATTATTAGTTCTTGAGCAAYGGGGAGGAGGGAGGTGGGGAGGAGGGCTTTTTATTGGGAAGTTGTTACTTGCTTAATTGAATTGCTCCCGTTAACAGCAACGAGGAGAAGAGGAAGGAAAAAAAGGCAAACGGGAGGTAAAGGAATTTAATTCGCTTCTGCTCAAGARGAGCTAATATTAATAAACTTCTGGATAAAGGTATTTGCAAGGGGTTTGTTAGAGGGATTAACTCCAAAATGATGATTAGATTTCTGGGAGTAAACCTGCCAATAAACAAGAGAAACGGCACGGCTGCGGCGGCTCCCCGGTGAGCCACCGGGTCCCTCCGAGGTGTTGGACCCAGCGCCGCCACCGAGCCRTCCCCTGCTCCGGGGCAGGCGAGTTTCTCTAGGTTTATCCCCAAATTGGGCAAACGAGATGTCATGGACCCTTCTGCAAACCTGAGCGGGGTGGAGGTGAGAGCCGGGGTGAGAGCAGCTGGGACGACCTCTGCAGCGGCACCAAGCCAGAGCTGGTGGCTGCTGGATGCYCAGAAAAGCCCGACCTCGGCCATCCCCACCTCTGCTTTTCGGTGAGTACAACGCGTGGGACACGGCGTTTCAGGGGTGCGGGGAGTTTCGGGTCCAGCTYGGCCCTCGTGGGAAGCGAGGGAAGAACTTCTGAAACGCCGAGACGTTTCATCTCGCCTTTTTGTTTTCTTTTTAATGAATTGTTTTGTTTCGGGAAGCCTGGCACACTGCTGATTTCAAAAAAAACAGCCAGTTTGATTTTTGCCTTTAACACTTTTTTTTTTCTTTAATTTAAGAATGGACCTAAATAAAGGATCCGAGAGCCTGGAATAGCACATGCCACGTTGGGGCAAAGAAACATGCATCATCCTGAGGCAAAGAAAATATTTCTACTTGTCCTCAACCCAATTTTTTTCGCTTCAGTTTTACTGAGGCTTTCTGCAAAAGTTTCTGTTTCAGTTCAACCCAAATATTTTTATATATATATTTTTTTCCCCCGCAAGCTTTCAGTTTGTTCCTGGAAATGAAAAATCTGTGCCCTCATTTGCTCCGCATATAGGAGTATAGATAGACACAGACCTTCATCGCTACCTTTTCTCCTTCCTCTCCTTGAGCCCAGCTGAAGAGCATCGGCCTCAGGTTCCTCCTCTGGCAGTGCCCTCAGGCGGGTCGGGGTAGACCTCTGTCCCATGTTCAAGCCCTGCTCCTCAAGCACCCACCACCCATTCCTCCATCCAAAAAGCAGCAGAGCCACCACCAAGCCATCGGTGGGCTAGCCCTGGGCACCTAGGGGACCTCCGTGTGCTATGCCTGGCAGGTAGGTTTGTGCTGATGCCCGTGCTGAGCTCTCTGCAAGGACTGAGCCTGGGGAAATCCACCCCAAATCTCAGCCAAGCTTGCTGGGGTGAGGGAGCAACCCGTCTGCTAAAAGCAGTTGCAATCGGGTTGCTCTGTCTGTGCCGGGGCCTGGCACGAGACCCTCTCTGGCTCCTGGTGAGCTCTTGGGGATGGGCAATTGTGCCCAGCAGGGGAGGAGGGAACTAGATCTGGCGCACAGAGTAGCGTTGGTGGCATGTCGATGGGCTTCAAAGCACCATTTGTGTGATGCAATGGTGGAGCAGCCTCCAGGAGGCACTCGGCTATCTGAGCAACTTGGAAACTGCGGTCTAGTCATTTTTTCCCCTCGCAAGGTTAGAAGTTGATGCTGTGCCCATTTCACAGATAGACAAGGGGGCCTGGAGCAGCCCACCTCCTCTAATATGTGGAAACGCCTAAATCCCGTGCTGTGCTGCCCRGTCCTGGAGGTGTCTCCCTCCTGCCCGCATCCCCAGCCTGGCCAGGGCTCTGCCGGGGGGTTTCTGGGAAAAGCCAAACTTCTCAGCACGGTCCTGCAGCCCCTCTCTGATCCGTAGCTGGAGGAAAGGGCAGTGCTGAGCCCACGTGGGATGTGGACACTGGAGGTGCACATGCAGGCTGAAGCCCTTGTTAACTCCTTGACTGGCAGCTCTCATGCAGGAGCTAGCTGGGACCTAACTCCTGGCTTCTCCCATCCCAGGGGTGCACCCTCTGGCTTAAAATTTCCTCATATTCTCCCAACTTCTCCTTTGCCAAAGGTGCATTTGGGTGTCACGGACAGAGGCTGCGGCTCAGGAGAAGGTCACGGCTACAAACGCCCAGCGAGGGCTGAGCCTGCCTCGTCAGCAGGTCCCCACCGACACGTGAGGAGGGATGCCAGCGCCATCCCCCCCCCCACCCCCCGTACGCCCCCGGGTGAGCGAGCACCAGCGCTGGTGCAGGTCCAGATTGCCGGGGGTGGGCACGTGCCAGCGGGAGGCGTTTGGCCCGCCGGAGCGAGCAGAGCAGCGCCGCAGTTGGAGAACAGCTACCTATCAGCGTCAATGGGCAATTTGGGCTGTTTTGATCTCATTACGCACGCTTGTTTCCCAAAAGTTGAATATTTAAGAGGGGAGGGGAGGGGAGGAGGGGGGAAAAAAAAAAATCATTCAGAGGGTTGCAGTCAGCCTCCGGGCCTCACTTTTCATCTGCTGCGAATGGGTATAATCAGATGGGGAATGCCATCTGGAATAGCACCGCTTCGTTCCGTCCCCCCGCTTCCCGCCCCCACCCGCTGCGCCGCTGCAGCCCGAGTTCGAGCCGCCGAGCGCACGGCGGTGGAAATGCCCTTGCGGAGAGCTGYGGGCCCTTGGCCGGGGCAGGGGGAGCCGAGGTCCGGGGGCATCGCTCGTTCCCGGGGTGTCTCGGCCCCGCTTTTGCGACAGGGGACCGCCCGCGGGAGGGTGGGGGACAAGTGCCCGGCCTAGAGACCAGAACATATTTGCCTTCCTCAATGCTTTTTCCCGTTGAGAAACATGATTTAAGGGTTCTTGGAATGTTCCTGTTTTCCTGGCTTCTTCCAGATTTATTTTTAAGGTTTTGTTTTTTTTTCAAATTGCTCAAAACAAAACATTTTGGTGTCATTGTCTTAGCACAGAGCAAAAACCTCATCCATCGCCTCTTCCCAGCGGATTAGCTCTGTTCCAGGAAGGGAAGCCGTTCCCGGCAGTAGACCTGCAGCTCCTGCCCGTGCCCCTCTGGAAACCCATCACTCCTGGCTTTATCCGACATGACAGATGCGTCTGCTCCCTCCTCCGTATCCTGCCTCCTCTCCTTTCCCTGCCCGTCTCCTTGCTCTGCCGTTCGCAGTATTTACGCGGCGCTCCGCAGCCTGAAGCGCTCTGTGGCCAGCGCAACAGCGGCTTGGCATTTGTCCCCGCTTATAGGAGAAACGCTAAGCGATGCGGCCAGCGGTGGCAGCCAGCGGTGCCGCGACCGTGCGGAAAGCAGCCGGCCAGGGAGTTGGGGTGCGTGCGAGGGGTGCACGCTTTTCTTGGGGGAAGCTGGCTGTGACGCCCCGCTCTTGCAATAGGGCCAAACCCCTTCTGCCTTACCTCCGTCAACGCCTTCCCTTGGCAGGGCTGGGCTCTCCCTCTACGTACGTGCGTATGCAGGTACGTACATAAAGTAGAGAAGAGTGTCTAGGTCTATCATCAGGTTCATGTTGGCCCAAAAGGTATGTGGGTGCAGGGACCTGGGCACGGTTTAGGACTCTGCTAGATGACTTTGGCAGGGCAGTGACCCAGCTGTGCCTCGGTTTCCCCTCTCTGCACTGCTCTGGCCTATGGCTGTGTTTGCGCTGGGAAGGGCAGCAATAGTGCCCGGTGTGTCTTCCTCGTGTTTTTTAGAAGGGGAAGGCACGCTGTCGCCCTCCGCTCGGGTGCACAGTGCTGCCGCGTGCGCTTGAAMCCCTCCCTGCGCAGCCACGCAGGTGGGTTGCTCTTGGTTTCAGCCTCTCCCGGGTTAGAGATGCCCTGATCCGGCGGCGGCCGGCAGCCTCGGCTTTGCATGCTAGGGGTGCCCGCTGCCAGCTGGGGTTAGAGCCGGTCTTTTCCGAGCCAAGCTCCTACCTGGCACAGACCGTCCCCCTTGCAGGTCCTGCTGTCCTTGAAGGAGTCGTGCTGCAGCCAGCCCCGCTCCGAGATGGGGGAACGGCAGCCTGCCACGACCCAGAAATGCCGGTCCTGCCACGACCCAGAAATGCCGGCGGGGATCCGCTAATGTTGACCCAAAACACTCGGATTTCAGCGAGGGCCAGGCGGAAACACCAGCCTTGAAAGGGCTGGCTCAGAAACGCTGGGGTTCGTTAAAACGAGCAGCGCTAGCGATCGGGACAGTTTACAGCTGACTGACGAGGTCGTTTGCAAAACGATTTGACTGCAGCCTTGGGATGCTCTCTCTCCAGGAACCGGGAGCGGATGAAAGGGTTTCCGTTCACGGGGCCTTTCTGATGTATTTTTATGAGGCCTTTTGCATCAAAATGCTTTACAAGCAAGTGACACATTGTCCTCACTTTGTGTTAAGTGGCCTCGAAGAGCCTTCGCTGAACCCAGGGCATCTTGCAGCAGATTTGTCTGGGTGCACGGCACAAAACATCTGCCACCAGAAATAGCGTAGCCTTGAAAAGGAGGGGAGCTGAGTGGGAAAGGGGGACACGGAGGAAGCGGCTCTCCTGCGTCCCTGCCTGGTGCCCGATCCTGCAGCATCACTGGTGGGACACGCTGTGAACCTCAGCGTGCACGCACCCGGGCTCCTCCGCTGCCACCCCGTCCTGTGTGACCACCCCGGGGCAGCGCCGTGAGGTGAAGAAAGTGGGGCCGGTTTGGCTGAACGTTGCACTTTCCCTGGGATGCCCATTCTGGGGATGATGCTTTTGGAGCAGCCTCCACCCCATCGCAGCGCCGGTTCTGCTGCTGCAGAAATACCCTCTCCCCAGGCTCCGAAAGCAGCAGACTTGATCACCGGAGGAACCRCTCATGCGATGGCTCCATCAGACCTGAAGTTAAAGCATTTATGCTGCCACAGCTCCTTGGGATGGTCCTTGGATGGGCTGCGTGGACGGTGCAGTCGCTTTTTCGGCAGGGAGCTAGGAGCACGCGCTCACAGCGCTTGAGCCTCGCGTCTCTCCCAGAAGCGAGCTCTGGGTGGGCAGTGACTCACGGGGACCAGCAGCCGATGACTCACCGGCAGGTGCTGCAGAGAGCTGGGAAACGGCCTCGCTTTGCTCCATCGCAGGAAATCCCGAGCCGCTACGGGGCTGGCCCGCACCTGCRAAGGATGGTGCTCCTCCGTCCCTGGCCCAGCCTTGGCCTGCTCCAGTCCCGACTTCCCCCTGCCCTGGCCGGGCTGTGGTTTCCAYACTGGTGGGCCCCTTCCTAACCACGTTTCTGCCTTGCCCTGGATAACACCACCTTGGAGRCTTCTTCCTGGGAGGCTGAACTTTCCCGGTTGTTGCAAGAGGATGAGGAGGATGCTGAAGGGCAGGCAGTGCCCCCCTCTGCAGCCACCGTGCCCCTGTGTCACAGATGTGATCGCATGTCTGCAGAGCCCCTCCTGATGGGGCTTTGTGCCCCAAGAGTGGTGCCACACCTGGGGCAAGGGGATAAGTGCTCACCTYGTTGCCTTGTCCTTATGTCCCTTCCTGAAGGTGTCTCCTCGACAGCCTCGTGCCACTGGCTGGAGTGATGCACCAAGACTAGCCCGGACTGTATCTGATTTTCTGCTAGTCTCTGCAAAAAATGCTTTCTGCATTCAAATGCTTATGCTGATGGAGCCCAGGCAGTGAGCAGCATGCGTTGGTCTTCCTCGTGCTCTGCTGGGCACCAGGACCCTGCCGGGAGAGGGGCAGAGGTCCCGGGCAGGCCAGGCCCTGCAGGGACGCTGGTGGCAGGACAGAGCTGGGCAGCGCTAACCTCTGGGACAGCCCAGAGCAAAGGGGCCAGTGCCGGATCCGTCCCCATGTGGGACCTTTTTGGAAGGTCGTGGTGGCTCCTGGCCGTGCCATGCCCTGCCTTGCTCTGCCCTGGTGTGTTGGCATGGGCATCGCCCATCATCCGGCATCGCACCGCTCACGCCTGGCTGTGCCAGCTCGCCCTCGTCCCGTTTGGGTGCTGGAGGAGAACCACGTCCTAGAGGCTGCTTCCTCTCCAGGGAGCTGTTTAAATCCTTTACAAGTGCTAAAACGCTGCCGCGAAATGACTCCCATCTGTGAGAGAGCGCGTAACGGTGGGTGAAGGAAAGGGTAAGCGGCGCATTTCTCCGCGAGGGAATGGGAGTCAGACAGGGCTGGGCGAGGGGGGGCCTTCCCATCAGCCGAGCTCACATGGCAAATGGTTTTCATTAGCCTTCAGAGTTGTTCGGGAAATGGGAGGGCTGGGGGGTCTGCTTTTTCTTTTTTTGTGCATTTAGAACCATTTTGGTGCTTTAAYGGCACGGTGCAAATAGCCTCCAGTGCTCCTGCTCGATGGAGCGCCATCGCTCAGGAGTGCAGAGGTCTGTGGGGAAGGGGCCCGGCGGGCTCGGAGCGGCACCAGCCTTTCTCCCTGCAAAGCCCATTTGAGCGCTCAGCCTCGTCGCGACGGCGTTCCCCGGCCGCAGCCGTCCCTCGGGGGACGAGGAAGACCCCGCTGAGGAATCGCAGCCCGGTGGGCGCCGTTTCCCGACCGCTGCGTCGGCCGGCAAGCGCGGAGCTCTGCTCGGGGAGGCAGCGCCGGGGCTGCGCTGGTGACGGCTCCAGCGACGGCCCTGTCCCCGCCACGAAGGCTTCGCGGGGCGAAACGTCGAGCGGTGCCACGTGGGCGCTGGGCACCGAGCTCCCCGATGGCCGTGCGGGGACTCGCGCCCCACGTGCCATGGGGCGGCCCCCTCGTGTCGCTGGGCTCTGCTCTCCCTCCGTGCACGGAGGGTTTGCATGGAGCCGAGACGGCTCGGGGACCCCCAGGGCCCCATGAAACATGGCTTTTAATAAAAGGAGGAAGCGCTTCTCTGGCAGCAAGACGCTCTTGAAGGGCCAATAAGTTATTGCAGGCTTCCCTGCAGCAGCCTCTGCGTTAACCCCTGGTGCGGCGATAAATAACCTCAGCCCTCYGCTGAGCTAGAAGCAGCTACCGGGGAAATGCAGCTTTGCTGCACCCCGGCCCCAAGATGCCCCCAGGCCCGCGGGGGACCGTGCCGGAGACCCTCGCTGCCGCCGTGGGGGGGTCGGGGGGCTGCGTCTGCCCTCGGCGCGCCGCAGATTTGCAGAGTGAGCAGGGGCTGAGCTGCGCCGGGGACAAATCTGTCACCCGGGCAAGGCCAGATGGGCACGAGCAACCTACCGAGGGCTCTGCCCGTGTGCCTGCACCTGCAGCAAGGGGTCAGGACCCGAGCAGGGAGGTTTAAGTCACGGCAGCGCTCAGACCCCCAAGAGTGGGAACAGACCTGGTCGGGGCCCTGAAATCCCCCTGCAATATGCAGCAGAGCCCCGGTGGCCGGCTGGAAGCCGTGCAAGCGGCTGCAGAGCCCTGTGCCACTGCAGAGGGGCATTTTCCACCTCTGAGAGCCTCCCTGCAGGACCTTTCTGGGCCCTCCCGTGGGCCAAACCCGCGTGGACTAATCCCCACAGCGCCGCTCAGTGCTGGGGACCGTGGGGTACGGCTCGGTTCTGCTCCGTGCATCTGTGGCCCGGGGGCATGGATTAGCGTGTCCAACGAGCCGGCGGAAATTTGAGTCAAACTGAGCAGAAGTGCAGCAGGAGGGATGGAAACGCATGCCAGGAGCAGGCACCGAGCAAGGAAGAGCAGAGCTGGGCGGCGTCTGCCTGTGCCCGAGCCAGCTGGAGGCACCGGCTGCGGGTGCAGGCTGCTCTTGAAGGTGCGAGGGAGGATGCATTTAACGGGCCGTGCCGGTTCCTCCCAAACCTCTCCTGCTGCAGGACCTGAGGTCCTGGGCCTCCATGGGGACCTGGCTCCACAGCAGTCATGGGGGAACACAGCTCCCATTGGGGAGGAATAACAAGCAGCTGAGATGCTCTGGGCAGCTTAATGGAAGATGAGGGGGCTCCATTCATCTCTGTAGTAATTGCAGTGATTAATTAGCCTCTGCAGCCACCTAATGAGGAGCTGATTTAGAAGGGGAGCAGCTGGGTGGGTGCCATGCTGTGGGGAGCAGTGGCCTTGTGAGAGCTTGTGGCGGTGGTGAGGAGGGGACCAGTGCTCTTTGGAACCCTCTGGGCTGCAAGGAGTTTGCACTGCATGAAGCTTTGGGGGGGCCTGGTTTGGGGTGTCCCCAGGTGTGGGTCAGTGCTGTGTGCCTGTGGTCTCCGAAAGGTAAGGGAGGGCTCTTGGGACCTGCAAAAGGGCCTGGGGGAGCCTGGGGGTACCAGTAGCCCCTGGGGCTTGCCCGGTCTCCATCGGAAGGCAAAAATCAGCATTCCACTTGTCTGTCTTTTTCCTCCCCATATTCAGTCTGGGATTTAGAAGGGTTTGTATCGGTGAGACCCAACCATCCTGCTGCGGGGCAAACTGGGAGAAAACATTGCGCCTTGTTAAAAGACTGGTTGAAGGCCTTCAACCAGTTCTAGATCTATTCTTGTCGAGCCAACTTGAGACCATTTTTTATTAGATCGCAGGCTCTGCTGATAAAGATAGCTTGACTTAATGCGCTTAGACTTCTGCGAGGCGTTTGACTTAATCGTGCATCCGAGGCTGATAAAAATACAGCGGTGTACAAGCCCTGTGCAGCCCATGCTAAATGGATTAAAAGCTGGTTAATGGACAGATCTTCGGTGTTGCGTAGGCTCCTCTGCTCCTTCTTCTGCTCTCTGATATATTTGCCACTGATCTGGAAAAAGATTAAAAAAAGAGGTGCCAGTAAAATTGCAGATGCTGAAGTGTGGCAGAGCATAAAGGAGGAGGACACGGGGACCTCGGGGAGCACAGCAGGCACCCTGGGCTAACGCAACTGGGTGCTGCATCGGGCACCAAGGGAGTTGTTTGGCGGCTGCAATGCTGCTGGAGGTTTCTCCCATCTGTGTGATCGGCCCAGCTGCTCGTCCGCCAGCCGCGTGCTCTCTTGCAGCCGGGGGAAGCTCTGCCTCAAGCTCGGTGCTGCGTCGTGGCCTCTTGGCTCCCCGCTGCCCCTCTCTGAAGATGAGGCTCTGCCTTGCCCAGCTGGCCCCACCTGGGTGAGGGTCACTGAGCTGGGTGGGAGCCATCAGTCTGGCAAAGGGAGATGTAGCAGGGCTATGGTAAAGGTCTGCAGACCGAGGTGGAGCGTGGTGGGTCTTCCACCGACTATTCCAGTGCAGGAACTAGGGGACAACAAATGCAACTAGCAGGGGCAGGTCAGATCCTGCCCACGGCTGGGCCGGACAGGTTTTGTCATACCCGTGACAGCCACCCTGATGGTCTGAAATACAACACGTGGCCAAAACTCATTGCGATGCTCTTCAGATGCTGTTGAGATTCAATGGTGATGTTGGTCCCCCTCAACAAGAGCAGCACACACAGCAAATTCCCTTTGCAGCTCTGCGGAGACCCAGGGCTTCCCCTGGGTTTGGAGCCTTCCTCCCCAGGATTGTTTTGCATCTCAGCACACCAGTAAATACTGAACCTGAGCTTGCTCTCTGATCCTGGTCCTCTCTTCTTCCCTGACCCTCCATCCCAAGTGGTTGGAAATACACCTTTTAGTTGCCAGTCATTTGCTTCTCTTCTAATTAACAACCTTGCAGGCACTTAGTAAATGTTGGTCTTTGTTCATAATCACTAGTAAAAGGTGATTCTGAGCTCCCAGAAGCAAACTCATTTTCACCTAACAGGAAATGAATTTTCTTCTCTTTTTTAAAATCGGTGGGTTGAGAGAGACTGTGTTTTACGGAGAGGCAGGCCTAGCTCTGAGGTTGGTTTGATCTTGCAAAGTGCTGCTCAGGGATTCATGGTCTTCATTTGCTTTTCTCTAGCGCCTTTGGAGAGCCTCAGAACATCAGCCCGGGGCACAAACGCCTCCCGTTTTCAAGAAAAAGCTCGGCTCAGTGGGTATTGCCTCCAGCTCAATGAACATCCGCCCGGCTGCTGCGCCGCRGTAGCTTCTGTGTGTGCTACAGCAATTCCAGCTTGGCTTAACCCTAGGGAAAGCGATTTAAGCTAGCTTAGGGTATGATGCCTTTAAGCGAGGCGCGGGCGTGCAGACGGTCGCTGTCTCGGCTGACGACCTGAGTTATGTCTCGCTCCGCTCTGCGCTTCCCAGACAGTCAGTCCCCAAGCTGGTGGGAACGGCGAGCTGCCCTACTTCTCATCGTTAGGGCTTTCTGCACGTTAGCCAGCTAACGCCAGGCTGCCGTACACCCTGCCCCGTTAGCCACGGCGTGGAAGAGCCCCTAAGCCGCGAGAATTGTGCCTGGACGCGCCGATTTGCAAAGAGCGCGGGTAAAACACGCCTGGGCCGTTGCACCAGGAGCAGCAGGAGATGCTGTGCCAGGCGGGATCAAGCCCACCGGCGCTCGCGGGAGTGGGCTGGGGCCCCCGAAACAGCTTTTCTGCCTTGCAGAGCTTTGCCAGGTGGCCTCCACTGCTCCGTGCTCGCCGGTGCCTCCAGGCAACGTGGCAGCAGCTGCCGATGTCTTCGCTTTCCTATCTAGAATTAGCCAATGTCARAATTGGCCAGAGCAGGGGGTTGCGGTGCGAGGCAGATGTGGAAAACACGCTTTCTACAAAGCACACRGCACGTCCCCATGCTTCTCTCTTGGCTTTTTGTGAAAGACGATAAAGAAAAAACAAAACCACAGATGGGGACAGGCTGCACTGAACTGTGCGGTGGGATTTCTCCCTCCTCTCGCTCCCTTCCTCGGGCTGGAGGAGCCTACGTGGGATTTCTAGGACACCTGCTTCTTCCAAAGAAGATAATAGGAAGGAGATGATCATCCTGTTTACTCCTGATTATCTAATTTTAGCTCCTCAAGACGCTCCAGCAGCTGGAGCACTGGGGAAAGGTCTCTCCTTAAAGCCCATCTGACCCTAAGCGAGGGGCCGAGGCCACGGGAGCCTCCCGCGGGGGCTCGCGTTTTGGGCGAGGGCACCGTGCCGGTGCTTCAGCGCAGGGATCTGCGGGAAACCGCGCTCCAGAGCGCCAACGGTTGTGGCGTGTCGGTGTAATCCTGGCCTGGCTCTCACATCCCACGGGCGGTGGTGACCCATCTCGGTGCCCACCGACCCCAGCTGCATTTCTTGCGGCGTGGCGTCACCGCGCAGCACCTCGCGGTTTAATAACCCCTCTTAGCGATGCAGACAAGTGATCRTTAGCAATTACGCTGAGCTGACACAACTCATTTCATTTGTGGTCCGAGGCGCAATGATGCCGGGCCGAGCTCCAGYGAGGGGAACTGCGTGCGGGGAGGGAGCCGGTGCCGAGCGGCGCGTGGGAACATGCCCGGAGGGCGCCAGGGAGGACGGTGGTCTCCTGCAGCTCTTGGTGGGTTTCCCCGGAGCAGAAATAATAGGGGCGTCTCCGAGGTCATGTTTGCATGGCCGATCGATATTCCCCATCCAAAACTCAGAGGCAAAGCCGATGAGGTAGTTCTCTTTCTAATATGGGGCGCAGGAGCGCTGCGCTCAGGGCTAAGGTGGGCTACAAGTAGCCGGTCATGTTGTCTGGTCGGCTCTGCAGTAACGCCCCACGACGGGGAGCACCGCAGCCGATACAGGGGACAGCAGCTGGCCCGGATACCCTCTAAAACCYGTTTGGGTAACTCATCCCCAGCACAGGGACAGGTTTCCAGGCTGGCCACCTTCTCCAGGCCACCACAGCAGAGACACGACCCAGAGGGTGGCCATCACCTTGCTGTCAGGCCTGGCGGGGGAGCAAGGCTACTCTTCTCACCGTCATTTCCCCACAATCCCGAGACAAAATCTCCCCCTCCTGCTAGCATCCCCCCCCAACAAGTCCACCCTTGCTTGTTTTCCACTCTCAGCTCTTAAACCACGTCTTAATGAGGCCATTAACTCATTAATGTAATTAATTTGCTCTGGCCCTGTAACCCGCTGTTCTGTTTATTGCTCCCTCCTTCTGCCGCCTTTTCATCTTTCCCTCCGACAAAAGGAAGCAAGAACAAACCCATTGAGTCTATTTTGTCATTAACTGTCAACGTTGCCYTAATAAATCATCTGCAGCTTGGCATGAGTGGATTTGGGAGTAATTATGTAAGCTGCCAAAGCAAAGGAGGAAGCGGAGGGAGAGGGAGGAAAACCCAAAGCCAGGCTTTGACACTGCAGTTAATGGCTGTAGGTTCCCAATTAGCACCTAACGACAGCGTTTAAGGTCACGTCGAGGTGGCTCCATGTCCCACGGCTGAGCCCGGCTGGGTTCCCTGCCTGGTGCRGCCCCAGCCCGGCCGGATTTTGGGCTGGCTCCGTCTCCTGAGGTTGTCCATCGCTGTGCRGGGGCTTGGAGAGACCCTCCGCTGCCCCTGGTTGCTCGCACTGGTGCCGGGGCTCCCGCACGGATACGACCCGGAGGCTCAAGCCTCGACTCTGCTGACTGCTTGCGAGGAAGGCGGGCGGATTCGGCAGGCAGCGATTCCTCCAGTTCTCTCCCGACTGATCTTCAAAAGCACTTTGAAGTTGGGGAAATCAGTGGGGTTGGTTTTTTTTCCTGTCTTCTTCTTCTTTTTTTTTTTTTCCTTGGGTACTAAACTTTTTAACTTAAGTTTTTAATGAGGAAGCAGCTCGGCGGCTTTCATCAAACGATGCCGGCCAGCAGGACGCTGGAGCGACGGCGGTTAAAACGAGCACGAAGACGCCAAAGCAAGGGAAGGCTTTCCCTCGGATGGGGCTCGAGATGTCCCCCGGGAACGTCCCCCCCGGCGAAACCTGCCCCTCCCCGGCAGAGAAATCGGTTCGGCGGAGTCGGCGTGGGGACGCGCTCGGGCGCCGCTGAGGCCGGCACGCTTCGTTGCAGGTGTCCCCTCCCGCGGGGCCGAGGGTGTCCCAACGGCAGCAACACGGAGGTTTCCGCRTTGCTGAGCCTGGCCCGGTGACGAATACTTTCTCAAAAAGTTTTCTCCCTCTCCRTCTCTCATTTTTTCCAGAGCTGAGGAATTTGGGCACTTTATTAGGAATGTCTGAAAACRCGAGTGAGGCCAGTGGGAAAACAAAGAGGGTGTTTTGTTTTTTTTTTCTTTTTTTTTTCCCAACACGTTAATATAATTTCAGGATGCGCTGGGACTTTGTGACGGCCAAAGCATTTCACCAGCTCTGCTCCCACCTCCTCGCCTCCCTTGCGGACGAAGGCGCTCGCCAGCGGAGCAGCTCGGCTGCTCGGAGCCCGTTATTTGCAGCAGGCAAATTCTGCAGGTGTTTCACCGCAGGCAGGGCCAGCCCGAAAGCCACTTTGTATTGTTTATCCTTTATTTGCGCCTCGGTTTTAATTTCAGCTTTCCCTTCGGTTTGCTGGGGGCTGAGCAGCGCTATCTCCCGCTCGCCCGGCTTGTTGGGTTTTTTCCCCTGTGCGAGTACCTAGAYGAACGTAGACAAGGATCCATTTAAATTACAGGCAAGACAAAACACAGGAGTATGGTCCTACTTAGTAATAGCCATAATATGGATATTACTCTTAGGGTTTTGTCATGCAGCAGCTTGGATTACTAAATTCTTCATGCTCCATGCTGGTTTTATGCTGTGAATTCACTGCTGCAGTGAACGGTGCCAGGCTGACAGCCATCAGAGACGAGCATCCTCCGCACTGCCTGGGGATGCACCTGGGCGCCGAGGGTCGGGCCGGACGCCGCAGCCCGGGGGGTCACCAGCGCCCAAGCGACGCGTTTGCGGCGGCCACCCGCTGCCTGCTGCGCCCCGCCGCTG
Source organism: Apteryx rowi (assembly GCF_003343035.1). Lineage (NCBI taxonomy): Eukaryota > Metazoa > Chordata > Aves > Apterygiformes > Apterygidae > Apteryx > Apteryx rowi. The sequence goes on from NW_020449085.1 coordinate 2,196,875, forward strand.
CAGGGTGCTCGGCCCGAGGGACCCGGGACGCGGATTTGCTCTGCCGCGCGGCTCCGCTTGCACGCTCAGGAAGCGCGGTGCGAAAGTCCAGATGCCGGTGGCGCGAGCGATCCGGTCAGCACGGCCCCATTTGTCCGTCCGCTCCACTCCGGCTGGGAGCGCTCCGAAGCGGAGACTCCGACCTTCGCAGAGGATGATTCCCCCCCTCCCCAGTTCCATATTCAAGCTGAAGCGCGGACTGGAATGAGAATAAAGAATAAAGTTAATCCCCAAGGCAGGATCCCTCCCTGACTAGGCTGCGGGAAAGGAGGCTTGAAGTTTACTTTTTGGGAGAGTTTCTGCAGGAAGTGGTGCTCCCTGCGTGTCTCTGTGTCCATTCCTCCTTGATACGAGTTTGTTCCGCTGGCCAGCCTCCATCAAATTCGACAGAGAGGGGGGTATCTCAGAGGCAAGCAGGTCCTACGGGTTTTGTAAAAGTGGCCATCTAAGACCAGCGAGGCGAATTAATGGCTCCGSAGAGAGACCGCAACGGGCTGGCTGAACCCCTCCGAAATCTGGCCCCATTCCCGTGGCTGGGGGCTTTGGAGAGAGCTGGATGTTGGCCAAAGCGCGGCCCCGTGGGTTTGCCCGGTGGCAGCCGAGCCCGGGCGAGGTGCGAGCCAGAGCCAAGGGACGTGGCTGGGGGGCAGGATCTGGCGCGACCACCGCAGGTTTTGGTGGTGGAGCATAGCACCAGCCTTACGGCCAGCTACACCTTTGCATTTAATAGCCTGAAATGGAGACTTCCCCGTGATTTTATCCAGTTCCTTTGGGAGCCTGCACAGACTTTTAGCAGCCACCACGTCCTGCAGCCAGGAGGGCACAGGTTGGCACGCGGCTGGGTGAGAGAAGTGTAGTTTGAAGCTGTAGCTTGGCTATTTCACTGCACACCACTGGCCACAACTTGGGCATCAGCAGCCGGTGCATATCTGCAGAGTGCCCACAGCTGGGGCGGGCTGTGCCCTGGGGCCAAGCTGGCAGCACCTTATTAAGCACTTAGCCTAGTAACTAGCCCTATTAATTAGGCTGCAGCCTTATTAGAGGGCTGGGGGAAATGGCTGTGGTTTTGGATGATCTGTAGGGCTGTGGGTGGGGATTGCAAGAGGGGCCTGATGCTGGAGTAGGTGCTTGCAGGGCCTGAGCCCCGCGATGTCCCCAAAGCCTGGGCACCGAGYGGTGAGTGGGGTGCGACTGGAGGGGCTGTGGGGGGCAGGCTGGGTTTGGGGTGCTGGGACAGGGGTGTTGTGAGCCGCTTGGTCTCCCTGAAGAGCTGCTTTCCTGCGTTTACCCCGAAGGGGTGGCGCTGRCTGCTTGGTGCTGCTCCGCTTGCAGGGGGAGGCAGTGGACAGAGCAGGCTGCTTGGAGCCTGGTGGGGTGCAGAGGGTGTTTGGGACCTTCCTGAAGCCTTGGGGCTTCGCCTGGTTCTGGGTGCAAGCTGGCACCAAGGCTGCAAAGGAGGAAGAGGGTGAGCATGTGGCAGGAGCCCCGTAAAGCAGCTCTCTGCCTTTGCAGCCCCCTCTGAACGTGCTGGAGAAGCACAGAGGCTCCAGGCAGGGCAAAATGCTGCTTGAGGGAAAATCTTGCTCGGAAAAGGAGAACGGGAGAGCGCTTGGGGGCAGGGAAGAGGGTTTTTTCCAAACCACGGTGGGCTAAGTTGTGCTTGCAGCTAGGTTGTAAGGGGTCAGTGGTGAGCGGCGCAGGAGGAGCGATCCGGGGTGGGCTGGGGGGCTGCACGCTTGCAGCCACGGGCCTGGAAAAATCATTTCTATTTGCATCCCTTCGACCCTGAGGCTTCAGCCTGGAGGGAGACACGTGCCAGTAGCTGGAGGCCAAAGCTAGCTGCTCCTGGGCACGGCAGCCTGGGCTCCTGCACGGTCCGGGGTGGGAAAAGGCTTGGAGACGGCCGAGGGAACGGAGCTGCRTGTTGCAGCCCGGAGGCGGCTGCGTTTTGGTGGTGGCAGGGGGCTGGAGTCACCGCAAATCCCTGCGGTGGAAGCAAGGGCGCGTCGCCGGGAAGGAGCAATCAAGCCGTGCCCGCCGCTCCCATTCCCGCAGCTTAAGGAGGCTTGAGACGAAAACCGTAGGGATACAACTGACCCGACACGGTACGAGGAGCGGCTTATCAGACACGCGTGGCGCGAGAGGCAGAGAGACTCAGAAAAGCAAGGCCTGGAGGAGCYGTGATCAAAGCTAGTGCTGGAAATGCCTTCGAGGTGAGAGGAGGCATGAAGGGAGGGAATTATTCACAGCGTCGGGAGCTGGCAGAGCAGGGAGCAGTGCYCTGCGGCTAGGAGAGAAGCTTCTGCTCCCGGGGAAAGTTCCTGCTGCTGCGCTCGGACAGGGAGGAGGCGCTTGGCGCTGGCTGTAGGGGATGGACTGGTGCAAAGCAGCGTCGAGACGGGGCTGGCAGCGAGGCGGAGAAGGTAAAATCGGCTGGCAGTGGCATAGCCCTCGGGGCTGGACTCTGACCCTTCTCCGGTCACTTTGTCACCTGCTACAAACTCCAGCAGCCCCGAGACTCCCCTTGCTTGTGCCGGGCCGGAGATGATGCCGCAGGAGCCTGGGAAAAGGGCTTGAAACCAGCCCYGACCCCGTGTTTGAGTCGCATGCGCCGGGCTTGGTTGCAGCTTGCGTCTGAGCCGCTCCCAAAGAGCTTGTAAATTTAAAAGTTTATGGCTAGATTGAACAAAACCCTTCACGGTGCATAATTTGTTTGTAATATTGCATAAATCCCGGTAAGCAACTCAGCCAGGTGGATGAGCATCCCAGACTCCGTCTCCCTCCAATTTATCAGATAGAAAAGCCCGAGATGATTTCACAGCCTGAAATGATTGTAGTTTTAATTAGTCTTATGTTTTTATGATGTTTTAATTTTCTTTTTGGATTTACATATATCTCCCTGTAAGTAAGCAGCTTAAAGGCAGGGAAGAGGGAAGAACACATCGGTGTCGCTTCAGAAGGTGGAGTGGAAGCTTGGACCTCTGCTGTAGTCGTTCTGGTGCTGTCGGGTGCCCTGGGCAAGGTGGGCACCACGGAGGAGCTGGTAGCCGCTCCTGCATCTAGGTTGCCTAAATCATTGCTACGACAATGTTTTTTTGAGAAGGTCCCTCATGAGGCAGCAGGGACTTTCAGATATAGAGACTTGTCAACAGGAAAATTGGTGGCTTTGGTATCTTCTGAGGGGGCCTCTGCCTCGAAGCATCTCTTGGATCTTTTTTCCTTAGGATGGTGCTGAAAAGTTCTGTGACTTCAGGATGGAGGTGGCCTGGGGACAGCAACGTCAGCAGTCCCAGGCTTGCCTGCTCACCCTGGTGGCATTCTCATCCTATCTGCCAATTTGCAGATGGCTTTTAAGGGGAGGAGCAAGAAGGAAGAAATCAAAACACCTCATTTCTCCTCAACTGAGAAGATGCTGGCAACAGCTTGACTTGCTCTTATTCCCATCTTATCGAAAATCCTTTAATTCCCGGTTTTATTGAATATACTTTGCATTCCACCCCGCTAGTCTCTTCTGCAGCACGTGACGTAGGCACAAAGGCAGGGAAAGCCGTGGCTGCTGGAGACTTCTTGACTGCAGGAGCCTGGCTCTGCTCTTGCCACCCCTTGTCCAACGCCACCACTGTTGTCCCGTTTAGTTGTGCCTTGCTAGAGTTGTACCGGTGCCGTGCTGGACTTGCAGGCRATTCCTTCTGCTTGCTCCGGGTTAAAACCAGGAGCAGGAAGGGATTAGACCTTTCTAAGTCAGTTTAGGGGACTTAGACAGATCCAGCATGTCAGCGGTCTGGCTTTAAAGGAGAGACTTGGGGAGCTTGAACGCATGTGCAAACTGCAGTTGTTTTGGCCCAGGGAAAAAATGAGCCTGGAAAGAGCTGAGGCAGAGGGAGAWCCGGATTACGAAGTCTTTATCTCGGCGCTTTCCAAGCGAAGAGCTTTTCCTTTTAGAAATYTCAAGGTGTTTTGGAAATGTCAAAATAATAACAGCTGTCTCCAGCATCCTATTCTGAAGCAACGTGTGCTCATGTCCCTCGTCTCAAACACAGGCCTAAATTAAAAAGAAGAAGGGTTGTCGGAGTGTGGGAATTCTGAGATGGATTTGGGAGGGAGAGAAGAGAAATTTAATGGCCAGCTCGGAAGTGGCTTGAATGTTTCATTCATTTACTAGCCAGAATCTTACATTTGCTCCTGAGGGGTTGAGAAGCTGAATATTTTCCTTGCTCTCTATTTAGCCCCTCTGTTTGCGCCGTCTCCTTCATTTATTTAATCCCACCGTTGTCCTGAAGCAAGTTCCTTGGTGTCCCGGTGCCTCAGTTTCCCCTTTCAGCGTGGGGAGCAATAACTCTTTCCTCCCTCACCAGGGTCCTGGAAAGGTGCCGGCTCCGGTACCGTACATCAGTGGGGGCCGTAGAAAAACCCTAGAAAAGCGGTGTAGAGAAAATCATTTAATTTTACACCCCATGATCAGCTATGTCTGGAACATATTTCTCGTGTGTGTGTGTGCGTGTGGCTTTTTTGTGTTTTACTGCTCCCAGCCGCCAGCTGGGCTGGGAACAGAGCTCCGAAATAACGCTGCCCCGCGTTTGTGGTATTTAGCGTGACATTTTGGGAAGAGAGGAAATCCCGAAATGTATCGCACCCAGACAATCGCTCGTATTGACGGAAAAAGGATTGAAGCAAACGGAGCCTCAACTTCCTTTCCCAGGTAATTTATTCCGTGGATTTCATGCCATGCAAAGCACCTGGAAAATAGCTGTGTGGGCTTTCCATATGGGTTGCTATTATTTTCCAGGGTACAGAAAACAGATTGTTGGAAGCACTCCCTGTTCTGCGGCTTGTGCTATTTTCTTATTTTTTATTTTTTTAAGCAGAGCAGTAGTCAGTGCTGTTTCCTCTCTGCTGAGCGTTGTTTAGGGATCGCTCCTAGCGCAACTCGGAGCAGGAGAAGGCTTGGAGGGTTTAATTAAAAGCCACAATCTGCTCTTTCCTCCCCGTGCGGAGTCTCACCTGTGGGAKGGGGACTGCAAGAAGAGGCACGTCTTCTCTGTGGCTGCGCTGTGGGGAAGGACCGGGGCTGAGCAGGGGGTCGCTGGGGTCTCAGCCCCCCTCGCAAACCGGTATTTGGGCCTAATGCCCCAAATTAATAAGCCGGCGTTTGAGGCAGCTCCTGCGCGGAGCGAGGGAATCGCTGGGCTGGGGAAGGTCCCTGCTTGGGTTCCCAGCAGACGTGCTGGGCCTGATGCTGCTGGGTGCTGAGTACCGTGGGCTCTGCTGGGGCTGTTGCCTCCCGGGGGCTGCAGGCGACTCGGGTCCCGCCGCACTCGGGGGGTCCCGCCGCGCTCTGACTCGCTGATCCGGACTTTGGATTTGCGCCGTAAGCCGGCCGCCCGGAGCAGCGGGAAGGTGGGCCTCCTTCCTATATTTGGCGCTCGGCAGCGTGTCTAGCTCTGCCTGCCGTCCCTCCATCTGCGGCGTCTGGCTCCCCGGCTCGCCTGAGCCCCCGGGATCGGCGCTTTCCCGGAGAAGCGAAGGCTTTAGCAAATCCAACGGTGGTTTTTTCCCCCCCTCGCTGGCAGTAGCTGCTTCTGCCCGGGGAGCGGGGGGCGGCTCAGGTCAGGGAGGCGGACGTGCATCCCCAGGCTCCCCAAACCCGCTCCGTGAGCCCCTGGTGCGAAGGCGGCTGGGGAAACCCTCCGGCCTCCCCCGGCTGCGGCAGCATCCTCGCGTAGCTGCCCGCTGCGAAGCGGGGACCGTCTGCCGGCGCAGCCTTCCTCGCCCCTCGGAGCTGCCGGCCTCATCCGAGCCGGGGCTGGCAGGGGGAAGCGCCGTTCAGCCGGGCTCCGCTCGCTTCTGCCCATCTGCGTTCCCGTAAATGTCACGGCTCATTGAAACAAAACGAGGAGGAGAGACGGGGGGGAAAAAAAAAAATCCCCATAACCTATAATAAAATAAAGATGCTAATAAAGATACCGTTCATTTGTTTGACTGCGCTCCTGCATTTACATTCTCCCCGGCAGTAATTTCTCTGCCTGACGGTTCTGGGCTTTGAATCCAGATCAGTGTCCTCAGTAAAATGTTAAATGTCGCAATGTAAGCGCTAGCGGCAGGGGATTTGCTGCTGAACCTCCCCGGTGGGACCCAGGGGTAGGATGGGGCAGGCCAGGAGACGAGCTCCAGACAGCCGATCTGGGGGCTTATGTGGAGGAGGATTTTTGGATCTAGGGGTCTTTACAGCCTCTTAATCCCCCTCATCTTCATTTCCTGCCTGGAAAGCCAGAAGCAAGTGCAGCTGGTTGGAAATGTGCATTTGGCTTCTGTTTTCATGTTACTTGGTTTTTTTGAGCCTTTAGGTTTTACCTTGGGTCCCATTTCCGGGCTTCTCCCTGCAAACGAGTGCCAGGATCATCCCTTCTGCGGGCCAGAGCTTCCCTGCCTCCCTGAGCCAGGGCTTTTAGGGACACGTGCAATGTGTGAGACCTTGAATCAACTTATGAGCACAAGGTAGGGCCCAACTCTGCCGTCCCATCACCGCTACCCCCGGGAAGGTGTTTCCTGGGTTCGATTCTCCTCCATCTCTGCAGGGATCTGCGGAGAAGCCTGCGGCGTCTTTCCCCGACCGCCGTAGCTAGCCCTTCCTCTCGGTCCCCCAGCGGGATACACGGGCTCAGGGATGAAACTCCATCCCAGGCCTGATGCCTTCAGCGCAGTGACTGAGATGCTGAAAGCGAAGGCTGGTCCCAAAGCTCCCCCTTAGGGCAGCCGCTTTGGCTACAGCTCCCTTCTTGGATCCTAGTGATACATGTCTTGTACTAAAGCTCCAGCCGTCAGCAAGTTCGTTTTCCTGGAGCGTCTGAGGATCGGCTTGAGGGATGCAGGGTGGGATGGGGAGGGATGGGTCTGTCCATCCCCAGCCTGTGTTTCTGCTGTGCGTGGATGCTTTGGGAGCACCCAGCTCCCTTGGGGCAGGGTGCTGGGGTCCCCTGTCCCTGCTGCACGTGGTCTCTGGCAGCAAAACCATCCGGGGAGCTGAGCCGCTCTCTTCTTAGGGCGGTGGTGTGTCATCCGGCACGAAGCAGCTGGGCCAAAACCCTGCAGGGAGCAAGTCGGATGGGGCACATCGTTGGGTTTATGGGCGCTGGCGCTGGGCGCAGGCCGCGCTAGCAGGTCGTGGGCTGTATCTGGGTCCCTGCGCGTGGAGAGCAGCAGCCGCAAGAGCTGCGTTGCAAAGTGGAGGCCGTGGGTTTCTCCTGGCTGTGACGGCGTGATTGACAGCGCTCGTCCCTGAGCTGCGAGCCGCGTCTCCCCGCGTCCCTCAGATGTTGCATTGAAATTCAAATTGCATCTCYCCGACTGCTGGGTCTCTTTGTTGCTTCTTCAAATGACTAATTGTCACTTTTTTAATAAGGCAGCAGCATGGGGAGGGGTGGGGGGATTTGCAATAATAGTCGTGTTTAAAAAAAAAAAAAAAAAAAAAAAAAAAAAAAAAAAAAAGGGGGGGGGTGGGGGGGGTGGGGAGAGAGAAACACAAACGCCAGGGATAGTAAATCTCTTCCTCCTTTCCACACAGCAGCTGCTGTGCTCCTTGTGCCACAGCCACCAAGATACTTCATCATCCTCCGAGTGTTTACTCGGAGGAGTGCGTTCGCTCGGGTAAACGCCAAGATTCCTGCTACGTTTACTCTCAATCTGCTTTTTTTAACTGGCTTGAAATAGCTGGGAAGGAGGTGGGCTTGTGCAAAGCCCCTGTCCCYGTCCCTGAGCTGGGTCCAGGGTGGTGTGCTGCCACCTCGCCTGGCTCTGCCGCAGCAGTGCCCAGGAAGGACCCTGCAGCCATGGGCAAAGCTGAGCGTTGAGATGACTGGACATGAGTCCCCTGGAGCAACCTTGGAAAGTGCCTTGAGGGCCATGGTTCATCAGAGGACTACAAAAGCCCGAATCACGTCTCCTCCCAAAGGGCTCTGATACTCAGACCGTGGTGATCTGAAGTGTTTTGGGACCTACCTGAGATCAGGGAAGTGAAATCTTGAAGGTCTGCTGGGAATGTGAATCCTGGTTCCCAAGACATTCAGGCACTTTTTGGAAAAATGCTGCCCTTGGGTCCTCTGCCCTTCTGGTAGCTGGGTGTAAAATGCTGCTCTGAGTTGGTGAGTGCTCTTCTAACTGTGATGCTGGCTGGTAGCCTGAGTCCCCACCATGGGATAAATAGTTATGCCGTTAATGTATGCAAGCTGCTGCTTTGCAGGATGCCTTATGGCTCAGTTCTCAGGTGTCCTGGTCTGATCCTTTCCAGCTCTCTCCCTCTAGAGTAGTCAACTCATTAATTTGAAAAAAGCCCTTCCTGAAGTCCTATCCATCTTCCAGTCGCATGGTCCAGGTCCCTCCCAAGTGCGGCGCAAAGCTCCTAGCAGTGCCTTGAGTTGGCTACGGAGCTGCCCTGGCAGCGTTTGCTCTTAAACTCTGCCTCTCCCTTCTTTGGTGACTAACCTTTAAGCTGTGGTACCTCCTTGGAGGCTGACGGGACAAGTGGCTTGTAGGTGTGTGGTGGGGGAGAGAGTGCGATGCAGTGATTTTCCATTCTTGTCGTATCTCGGCTGCTCCGYGTCACTCCAAGATGTGCTGGATGGGATGAGAAACTGCTCTGATATATTTGAGAGGCTCTGTCATGGCCCAGGGATGGGTGAGACTCGGCTTTGGCTCAGGCTGACTCTTCCTTCTCTTTAGCCCTGTGGCTGCTTCCAGCCCCTTGCCATGACTATTACGGTCTCCACGGAGCGCGCACGTGGGCCGCTCCGATGCCCCGCTCTCCCTACCCTACCACACCACCGTGGTCCCTGGCCCAAGGGATTTTTCTGATTTTTCCCCCCCTCTCCGCTTTATTCCAAGGCGCCTTTGGCCCTGGGGTAGGGCTGAGCCTCGCAGGGGTGTATTCCGGGCGCGCGAGGAAAGACCTCAGCCGGCTCTCTTTGCCTCCCCGCCTCTCTCGCTATTAACTGCTGCCAGCCTGGTGCCAGCTGGGCGGTTTACGATGCCAATAAAAGTCAAACAGAGACATAAAATTGCACCTGTCATAATTGGGCTTGATTTAAAAGCAGTYGGAGGGAACCGAAGGCTGCATGGATGTGCTTGGAATTGAGCTAGYGGCAAGCCCGGCGAAGCCGCTCGCTGCCAAGCCCACGCGGGGAAACCGGAGCGCCGCGGCGGTCTGGGGGGGGGGGACAGAAAAGCAAACCCAAAAAACTTGGCTGCCCYGGGGTCTGCGCTCTTGCCCTTTCCAGGGGGACCAAAGTGCCATGGCGCGAGCATCGCCGCTGGTGCCGGCTGAGGCTGGGATCCTCTTCCCGCGTGGTCCCGTATCTGCCAGGGAAACAGCCTCATCGCAGGCCGGGGCAGGGAGYGTTTTCTCCCTGCTGCAGGACGAGCGGTAGATGGGGATGGATGTTGTGTGTTGGGTTTTTTTTTCCTGTTTTTTTTTTTTCCTTTCTCCAAAATTACCTCCTGCAAAACACAGCTTTCATTCGGAGGGGGTGGATGCGCTGCAAAATTGTAGCCTTGTACTACTAGAGGCTAAATTCACACGGGGAAAAGTGGCTTGAGATTGGGGGCTAGGGAGCGAAGGGAGGTCTGGAAACATGTCGCCTGTAAACTACTCTTTCCAAGGCRACGTTTGCATTCGATGAACAACTTTTTTTTCCTTTCTGAATGAAAGAAGGAGCAAATGGAGGGGRAGGCGAGACCTGTCCCGCTCGGGCCGTGCCGGTGGTCGTAGGAGCATCGCCCTGAAAGGCAGCTGGGTGCAGTGGGCCTCTCTTCCCCAGGCAAAGAGGACTYCCCCCCCCCCCCCTTCAAATCCCTGAGGGAGAAGGGGAATCATGCCCAGAGCTGGGGAAGTACCAGGTGCTTGGCCTCTTCCTAGGCATCGGCTCAAGGCTGTTGGAAATAGGATACCGGGGAGATGCCGTATGGGGKTGCCCATCCTTATGTTCCCCCGTGGCTGCCTAGAAGATGAAATATCCGATCCCTTCTTCCTGCCCCTGCRTTTTTGTAAGTGCTTTTTAAGGCAATGTAGATACCTAGCAGGTTCCTCGGGYGCAAGATCCTTCTCGTCCGCCGCTTGTGCAGCGCCTTGTGCCCGCGATGGGAAGGGAGGCGACCTGGACCCTCCTCGCGTTGGGACGTCGCTTCRATACGTCCCTTGTGCAAAGGCGCCGGGGCCGAACGGCGCTACCGCGGCCGCAGCGGAGGTCCGTTAGCGCTCTGCGAGCAGCCGAGGAAGGGACACGCGCTCTGCTGCGTGCACGTTTCATCCCGCTGAAGCGATCGGACCTGACGCCGGTGTAGCGAGCCGTCAGGCACCCGTTCTGCAGGGGAGCAAAATTGCTTTGATTTCCCCCCCCCCGAAAGCAGGATCCTGCACGTCCCCGTTGTTGTGTAGCGCTGCTGCAGCGCGAGCTCATATTTTAAAGCGATGAGAGGAAAGGACGGCTGCTGTTTTAATTTGATGTTGTCGGGCTTTTTCTTTTTTTTCCTCCCTCCTGAACTTCGCAGGAGGCGTGGAGCTGATGCCGCTGACAGATGACTGCTCTGACAGCTCGCCTGGTAACTTTTTAACTCCTGCTCATCTAGAAACTTGGCGCTATCTTTCCTTCCTTCCTTCCTGGGAAGGCAGGTTTGGGCGTACAGATCCCCGCCRAGGAAGCGGGAAGCCTATGGCGGACCTGCCATGGTGCAAGGTCCTTGATGCAGGGGTCCTAAATCTGGGCGCTGCATTTTGAGTGCTGTGACACAKGGGCTTTTTCGTGGCAAAAACCACGAAAACGTGGTGCTAAAGAGGCACGTGAGCAGCTACGTCGGGCCAGAGCAAAGTGCTCTCCAGGCGGTTCCTGGAGCCGGGACGCTAGCAAATGCCCGGCACACAGCAGCAGGGCAAGCASGCGGTGGTGGTGCCCGGCTGCTTTTTCCCAGCCTTGCCAATCCGTAGCATCTGGCTCGCGCGTGGCCTCCCCCGTATGCCTTGCTCTGGGTGCATCTCCCTCCTGTTCCCCTCCTTGCCCTGGTCACAAGGAGCGTGGGAATCTGTCGCTGCAGATTTGGGGGCATTTATTTGCCGTCCCACAGCACGGCGGGGGGTGCAGACCCCTGCGAGAATAATGAGGCTTCTTGGCGTTTTTAATGCAGCCGCTATTCTCTGCTGCTCTCCAGCTGCCTTTTTCTCCTGCTAATTCTTCCATTATCCCATCTTAATGACTGCTGGCAAGTAAGCCTAGTACGCGCAGGGCATGGGAAGGATGGCTCCGCTGCTTCCTGGGCTTTTGGGGTCTTTGGCATTTCGATCCATGCTACGGACGCAGTTAAGCAGGGGGAAAGATGCTCCATCGGCCGAGTGGTCCCAGCGTGTCCCGGGCTGGGAGCCTGGCCGGGCTGCCCCCGCGCCGGCCCCGTTCGCCCTGCAGCCCCCTGCGGTGTGCTGCTCTTCGGGGTGCCGCCGCCGGCGCAGCGGGGCCCCGCTGACCTTTCGGCTTTTGCAYGCTGGACCCCGGACCTGCCCGTGAGCCCGCTTGGACGGGAGCTGCTCTTTGCTTGCTGACCTTTTCCGAGCTTGACATGCGTTTCCAGGCTCTCCTCCGCAACGTTGCTGCCGAAGCTCCGTTTTCATTCGAGGAACGGGAGCCTTGTGCAGCTGCCCGGTGTGCGTGGCTGGCACCCCCCTCCCGAAGCTGGGGCCAGGCCATGCGCACCTTGCAGTATTTGATTTTCTATCATAAGCTAACGAGCATTAAGGTGCCCCAGGGTGCGAAAGCCAGCAGGAGCATTCACTGTGGCGTTCCTGCCCCGGTGATTCAAAATCCCAAGGTTGCTCCCCGGACTGCGAGGTTCGTTTCCCCGCTACCACCCTTCAAGCCTGGAAACTAAAAGAAAGCACTTCTTTTTCTTTATGGAGGCTTGCCTTGGGAGCTGCCAGATGTGGCCGATTAAGCACAAAACAGAGGTGGTGGAAGCTCCCCGGCAATCACCCGACTCCAGCCGCAGGGTCTTTAAGGAAAACGCCGAGCTGCTTGGGGCCCCGTCAATCACTGCAGCGCACTCTGCTCGCGGGAGTCGTGTCGAACCGCCCGCACGCCGCGGACGCCTGAATGCCGGGGTCGGCGCTGAAAGCCAGCCTTGGGCTTCTCTTGCACGACTAAGGTTTAGTCTCCTGCCAGATGTTTCTGTGCAGTGGCCTGGCTTTTCTTCTCTCTTTTCCCGGCTGTCCTTGCTGCTGTGATTTGAGAGCATCATGACCTGCGTTCGGTGCAGCCTCTTCCCCCCGTCTTTCGGAGATAGTTATTGGAATGATACATTTAATCATGAGTAATGAAAGAAAACCGTGTAATGTCGGCGGTATCTCTTCGCTTGCCCCTCCAGCAATTTCATATCCTGTTGTAATAATGTAAAGGATTAAAGGTGAGATGGGAGCGGTGACAGGAGGACCTGGCAGCGGGGTGGGCAGCCGCCGCCGCCTCCCCCTTCCCTCCTCCCCGGCGCGCGGAAATGGCATTTTGCAGGCTGGCCCTGCTCGAACGAAGCGGCTTGTTCCGCGGGAGGCAGAAACAAAATGAAAACAAGGTCACCGCGGCTCTGCCCCTGCCTTGCCAGCCGGCGCGGACCTCGACTGCTGTGGTCCAGGTGGACCACCGGCTATCCGGGCCGATCRGGGAAAGGTGAAAGCGGTAGCGATGGGTTGATGCATCACTGCTGTGCGTGTAGTGGGGGAGCAGATGTGCACAGCTGGTTAGCTCTGTAAGCCATTAATRCGTGTCCCAGAGCAGAATGCCTCCAGGGCCGAATATGAAGTGTCTCCGCTCTCCTTTCCGACTTGGAAATGTGGGGAATGGAAGGTAAATCTGCTTAGAGCTGCCTTTTCTTTTTTTGGGGTGGGAGCGGAAAAAAAGAAAGGAAAAAAAAAGGCCAAATGGCTTTGCCTGCTGCTCCCGGCACCGGAGAAGGGCCGGTGGACGCTCTACCGCGGGATGCACAAACCTCCGAGCCCGGCCGCCTCCGCAGAGCAGCGACAGGCTTCAAAGCCGCCTGCTGTAATTACCGGCCTCGCTGGATGCCACTTCAACTTTCTTTCCCCCCCTCCCCAAGAGGACTCTTTCGAGGCTTTGCTCTTGTCTGGGGAAGGCAGGTAGGTGCCTCCTCGGCGGCGGCTCTGCCCGCTGGCTTCCCGCACGCCGGTACGCCGGGCTTTCATCTCCGCCGCGGCGAGGCGGCTCCCCCCACCACCTGCTCGCTCGCTCTTCTCCTCACCCAGGCTTCGGAAACGGCGGCGTTCAGGTGTTCAAAGGGGGCTCAGATCTCGCCAGCAGCCCCCCGCCCRTCGCGGCCGCGCTCGGGGCAGGGATGCTGCCCGTGCCGTCACCGTTCCCGCGAATGCGCGCCCGCCTCCGCCGGGAGAGCGTCTCCGAGGCTTTACGCGCAGCAACRCGAACGATGCGCAAAAGGGGACGCTGCCTAAAACCGTAACGGCCCCAAACGCYGCTGATGGTGCGCGCAGGAGCAAACTTGCTAAAAATGACCGGCCGTCGCAACGCAACGGGCTCGGTGCCTGACGCAACCGAGAGCAAAACAGGACATTTAGTGCGAGACAAAGGACCTCTGTCTCTAATTAAAGGAATAGCAGAGGCGGCAAGGGAAGATTAAAGTGCTGGTAAAGTACCAGCTGTTTTGATTTGCAACCAAGTTATCTCTGAGATGTTCTGGGAGAGTCCCCCAAGTAAAATTAGCTTCTGAGGGTTTGCTGCAAAACAATAAAAAATTCCTTTTTGTGTCTTTGAGACTAAAAGCTTTAAATGCAGCGGCCTGAACTGTCTTCCCTGCTGTYCCCGACAGCCACAGCCTAACGAAGYCTACRTGGCGTTTTGGAAACATCCCCTTCMTCTCCTGCAAGGCTCCACTCTGAGCTTCGCTATCTTATTTCCCCCGGAGCCGGACCTGGGGCCCTGTCCCATGTCAYGGGCAGGTGCGTGGGGTTTCCCGTGTCCTGTGATAATTATTTCCAGGGCTTACGGGCTTCCATCGGTCTCCTCTCCGCCATCCTAACTCCAGCCACTGCTTCTGCAAGGTGGAGAAATCCCTCTCTGTGGAGCGCTCCCCCCGCTGCAGTATAGGGCAGGCGGGAGGCTGGCTGAGCCCCACGCCGGCGTGGGAGCAGCGCTGCGGCCGGGCGCTCGGGGCTGCTCTCGGGCTTTGCGGAGCACCTGGAGGACGTGGGGGCACCCGCCGGTGAAGGGCTCATCCTGCTGTGCGTGCAAGCCGTGAGCTGTCTGCCTGGCRTGTCGTGGGGCACGCTGCCCGCCCAGCCGGCGTGCTGAACGAACGTGTCCCGCGACAGAGCAGTAATGGCCAGGATTTGGTCCTTCTCCTGCCCTGGAGCTCTGCGGGTGGTGGTGGTGGTAAGGTTAACCTTAGTGCACTGCAAGAACTAAGCAACCAAGATATTCGGGGTCTGCAACATTAAAGGGTCTTCTCCCAGGGAGAAGAGAGCCCAAGGAAGGCTGGAGCAGCCTGGTTCTGCATGTGTCTCTTTTGGGAGATAGCTTGGACCCTGAGCTCCACGGATGGCGAATGCAGCCCGGAGGACGGGCTTAGGGCGAAGGGTGACCCCCTGAAGGGCAACCTCCGCTCAGCCAGGCTCGCCGGGGTGGCCCAGGCGAGAAGGGARGAGAGGAAGGTTTGGGGACCCTGCCGTGAGGGCAGGACGGGGGTGTCCGCGGCTCGCCACCTTTAGCCTGCCGGGGCTGTGGCTTTGATGGTATCTTGGGGCACGGAATCAGTCTGAGACTTGTCAAGGGCCTTGCCACCTCTTTTTCAATGAGTCTGGCTTAGGAAAAACCTGTTCCTTCTAACCATTAAGGGAAAATAAAAACCGGAATGCTCTTTCTTTTAAAGAGAAATGACATCTTTGGAAACAAAGCCCAGATATCGGATATTGTTTAAATATTAATCTAGCCAGGCAGTTTTGCAAAACAGTGTCGCCTGGGGTTTCCTTGAAAGTCACCTCCTCTCTGCAAGGGGGTGACTTGCCCCATCTTAGATGGAGAGGTTACCTGAGTGCCTGGGACTTGCTCCTGCCTGCTGTTTTGGGTGCAGACACTCCCGTCGCACGTGTGCAGCGCCGAGCACGCTAGGACCTGACTCTGCCCGAATGACGTGAATCTCTAACGAGCTTCTGAAGCCTCCGATACCTCTGTAGGATGTTCCTGGCATTGGCAACTCTTAATTTACTGCCAGGATGGTTCCCCGCGGTTTGGCTTCAGCTTGGAAAAATACATAACTGACAGCCGGCGAAAGCACCATTTCATCCAGCAACCGTGTGAATCCAGCAAATAATTGTCCAAAGATTATCGCTGCGTAATGGTGCAACAACAGCAGACGCTGCACATCATTAGAGCTTACCAGGGAGCGCGGGAAGAGAGTCAGTAGAACTAAAGCAAACAAATGACAAGCAAAATACACAGCAGATGTAGCATATTAGTTGTGCGCGGATTGACTTAAGAGCTGTGTGTCAACAGCACTAAAGCAAGGCAGGGTTTGGCAAACTCCAGCCAAGCCTGGCTGCGTCCGCGGAGCCCGGCTACCTCCGCTGATGTTACCGTCAGCTCGGTGGGAGAGTTTGCTCGTGGGCTGAGAGGAGTTAAGGGGTGTTTGAGAACGGCCGGTCCCTGGTTCGGTCTTTCTCTGTGGTCTTGGGGAGAGTCCTCCCGTCTGCTCTCGTCTGTGTCCCTGCCTGCCAGGTGGGAGCAGTAACCTTTGCCGTGGTGGCAACTCTTTCTGCTCTTGGTGCTTTCCGGCGCCGGGAAGTGCAGGCGGGGATTGCTCCGAAGGCAGGTGAGTCTGGGCAAGGGAGAAATCCCGAGTCCTATCTCACTGCTGTTTGCTCCTAGGTAGCCGGTTGCGGTCAAAACCTCACAAATACCTTGGTGGCTTGCTCAGTGGGAATGTGAGATGATGTGGCTTTTGGGGCCTTGCTGCCTCAGTTTCCCCATCTCAAAGGCAGAGCTGGTGCTGGTCGCTGCGGTGGCAGGAGGAGCAGCCGAGCCCCCCGAGGGGCACAGCTGGCCGGTGCTATTAAGAACCAAGGGGGCAATATTGCTATCGCCGATGGTAGGTCACATCTCAACCTCTTTCTACCCTTGGCATTAGCGCGACAGCCATCGCAAGGGAGAGCCGACGGGAAGGGCCGGGCCTCGCGTTTGGGGACGCGATGGCAGCACACCCTTCTGCATGCTGATGGAAACCCATAAAACCATCACGTTCCCGAAAACTCCCCTGGCTCCGAGCAGAAATGGCCGGGCTGGCCTGTTGCGTTAACTGTGAAACATGAGCCATATGCTCTGTTCCAGCATCATGCATCTGCTGAACACCAGAATGAAACTCCCAGTCGCCCGTAGAAGGGAAAATCACGGTAATTGTGGCCTGCAATATCATCTTGCTTCTCCTTACAGCCAAAGTGCTTGGCCGCTTGCTCCCCGGTTCTGCGTTTCGGTGGAAGAGAAATAGGTGGCTGCGAAGGCGATGGRCGCAGGAGCCGGTCAGGGTGTCTCTTGCTCTGTGATTTCTGTCCCGCACCCTGCACTGTCCCGGCTGGGCRCCTGGTGGGGCAGACCTGTGCGCACAGCGATGCTTTACAGAAATGGCTTGATTTAGGGCCGGAAAAACCCTCCTCCTTCCGACTTTTCCCTTTCAACCAGGCCAGATATACTGTATGTATACACTGTGCCTTATCCGTAAGGGTGATTGGGCAGAGTCTCGAATTCCCGCGCTGCGACTGTCGTGCCTGCGATGGCRTTTGCACCCTTGCTTAGCGTAAAGCAAGTTTGAAGGCACTGGTGGAGGTGGCTGGGGTGCCGTCCAGGGTAGGTCACCCCAAYTGACAGAGCCGCGAGCAGCCAGGACGAAGGCTGTTCAGCCTGTAAATCTTGTCTTCCAGAGGCAAGGAAGAACCTGGCTTGGGCTGGTGGTTCCCAGGAGGTTTCTAGCAGAAAGGGAAACTTCCTAAGTTTCTATCCTTTTTGGAGCAGTAACAGTTTTCTGTGCCAAAGCCTGGTCCTTTGGCCGTGGGCCAGAGAGGGCAGCTCCGTTCTCTGCTTATTCCCAGCAAAGGGAAATCGGGTGCAAATGCTGGCAGACACCCTGTATTTCCAGCGACCCCCTTCCTTGGGGTTAAGGCGAGGCTTGTGAGGACCGACTGGCCGGGTGCTTTACGTGACTTTGGGTGCTCTGCTCGTTTGGGCAGCGCAGCTGGATGGGCACCGGCTGGAGGAGCTTGTGGTTGCTCGGCTCAGCCGTAACAGGTCACTGCGCCTGGGCTGGAAACCTTGGCCTTTACACAGCCGGTCTGGAGGAAAGTGAAGCAATCGGTGGCATTGGTTTTTGTTAAAGATGGCTTTGTACATTGGTTTTTCCTTTAGCCTGGTGCTGTACTAGTCCAGATCTCAGAGCAGCCTGATAAATGCAATTTATTAGAGGATGGGGATGCTCTCATGGAGGCCATCAGATGCAGTCTGCCTCCTAGCTCTCTTCCTCTTCTGGTTTATATCCCTTTTACTGCTCCCCCTCCTTAGCATCTGAGTCCCTTCCAGGCCTATATGGAGAATGATATGGTTTATCTGCTTTTTCCTGGACCAGGCCATAGCAATTTGCAGCGTTACAGATTAATTTTGCAAACAAGGCAGAGCCTCAGGCTTGTCTGATCCATGAAATACACAGGAACCTCCATTACCGGGCATCTGAAACATATATAAATATCACACCCAGTGAGACATAGTGTAAATGCTTGGTGCGAGCTGTATGTTGAAGCTGAGTCTCTGCTGCAACGGTGGCTCTCACAAATCTGAGGGATGTTTGCAGGTCGCACTCATTTGCGCTGTAGAAACATGTTTAGGATGTTGTCAACTTTCAGTAATTTATTCCACCTTTGCCTTTTTTATTTGTCACTATGGTAACTACAAAGTAAAGATCAAAGCAGCATGCGAACAGCAGGAAAAGGTATTATTTCTCTTCCTCTGCACAAATAACCTAAACGTGTCCTTTGTCCCTCCCATTCAAAAAAGTTCCTTGCTGCTGGTTGGCGGTGTTATGTGGGGGGTGGAACCTTTTTGGCAAGGCAGAAGTCCTTGCCTCCAACTTTTGAGAAATCACACTGCAAGAATTTGCAGATCAAATACCCTGACTGATTTCCTTCAGATGGGAGACAAACCTAAAGTTCGGCTGATGATTGCATGAGGGCTCCATGCAGGAGCTGTAGGCTAAGCAGCCTGGTAATAAGCAAAGGTCTCAGCTTGTTGAGGGGAAACAGGGATTTGGGAAAGGATGGATGGGAGTGTTAGAGGTGGTGGGGGGGCAGAAGTGTCCAAAAATGGGTTTTGAGTTGGCTGAAACCGTGAGCCACCTTTGTGCAGCCTTACCTCCCCATGCACGTCTCTCTCCCGGCCTGATGGGGGTGAATTCATTCACCTTGCTTCGCTGTGGCCCGCAGCTGTGAGCCCATCTTCATCTCTYTTCCCCCAAGCATCCCCCAACCCAAAGCCCCTAGGCTGCCCCAACCTTCCATCCTGCTGGTGCCCGGCCGCTCACACATCTGCCCCTTCTGCCCCCTCCCGGCTCTGCAGTTGCCCTCTCTGGAAGCTGGMGGTGATGGTGGAAGGTCCTCCAAACCCTGGCACTAGTGCATCTCTGGGCAGCTGTGACGAAGAGCAAACCCCTCACCCTTAATCCCTGGTTTCTAATTAATGCATGTTGCACGAAGGAGAGCGCAGGGATGTAGTATGGCACTAGCTGCCAGCCTGGATACAGCATCTCGGTGATTCCCGATGGCTTTGCAGTTTGTGAGTTATGAAAACAAAACCTTAGAGGCCCCCAATTTCCCTGCGCAGCCTCCCAGCCATGGCTCTGCACGGCTTCATTTCCCCGTAGATCTGATTTCTTCTGACAAATTGTCTCCTCCCTCCTTCTCTGCCTTCTTGGCAGACTGCTGGGACCTACCCTGAAAGCCTGGTCCCTGGAAATGCAACACAACTTTGCGTGCTGAGCCGTGGTGCCAGGGTGAGTCTGGGGTGCCCACCACAGACAGGTGGGATGGGGTAGGTGGAGATGGCCATAATATCTCCTGCCCCTTCTGCGGGGGTGACTCAGTTGTCTGTGAAGCCAGTGCTGAGCCACCACGATTGATTGCCTGGCACTTTAAAGCTGCTCAGCACTGATTATGTGTCCTTGGGCTGTAAAATTCAGCAGTTGCCACATGAGCAGATGAACCTTCCCTATTGCAAAGCCCGGCTAGATTGCTAAGGAAGGGCGGGAGGACAGCTGTCCTGAGGGCTGTGAGTCAACCCCTTCGCTGATGCCCGGCAAAAATGGAAGCAAGGCAGAGGCACTGCTGTCAGCTGGCTCAGGAAGGTGTTTTCTGCAGAGACTGTAAAGGATGTGATAATGCAGCAAAGCAGATATGAAGCGGGCTGTGGAGCAGGCCTTGCATTTTAAGAAAGGTGATGCTTTGGAGAGCTGGAGTGGATCCTGGGGCTGGAAGAGCAGGCTCAGTGCTGGTCCTTCATTACGCGTCAGCTCCATAACCTCAGCCCCTAGGAGCACAGCAGCAAATTGGGAGGAAACCCAGTTTTGAAACGTCCCTTATGCTCAGTGAATGAGAAATCGCAGCTCTTTGCAGCCGGCTGTGCTGCTCAGCTCCTGCTGCCGTGGAAGGGGGACATCCGGCTCCAAGTGCGTGTGCTCCTGCGCTTGGACCATGACTGTTTCCTCCTGTCCTGGGGGCAGATTACAACAAAAAGGGCCTTACTGGAGGAGAGATCGGTTCAGCTGCGTGGGGGGCTGGCGTCTCCTTCTGGCTTCGTGGAGAAGTCAGCCTCGGGCAGGAAAAGGAGCCGGCAGTGCAGCTCACCAGGGAAACGTGTTATGGGGTCATTGCATCATCCCCACAGTGAGTCGCTGGCTGGCTGGTGTTTTTGAGGAGGACACTGCTGTCCGACATGCCTGGGAGGTGGCTGACCTTTCGATGAGTGTTTTATATCATGCACGGTACAGAACGGCCCACATGGGACCTGGAGTGATGGGGAGAGAGCTTTTCAGTAGAACAGACTGTCTTTTTCAGCAAAAAAAAGTCTTTTTCCATGGAAAGCCTTGGTTTTATTCCTGTTTTGGTAAAGAGCTGACAGCAGAAATACTTGCGCTGGTGGCTGTGATGTGCGGTGCCCTTGTGCGTAGTGCTGGGAGGGTGTTTAGGTTGGAGGGGGGCAGCATCTCCCTAGAGCAAGATCCCATCAAAGCCACGCCAGGACTCAGGTCTGCTGTCACAGAAAGTATGCATAGAAATTAGAGCTGGCTGGGCAATTGCTTCTATTTTTGTGGGAAGTCCTGATTTTTGGACAAAAAAAAAAAACAAAATGGATTTGTTTTGGCTATTCTCCAGTAATTTAACCTCAGATCCAAAAATTTGAATGGGGAGCAAGTGCTGTGTTTTAATGCAGGGCTGGTTTCTCGGAGAAAGCTCTTTTCCTCCCCAAAAAGGCCAGCTTGTTGCTCCACAGCAGACCCTGTGCTGAGCCCCCAGGGCTCCTTTTGGTGGTTCTTGGCCAAATTACTTACAGAAAACCCAGCCAGCCGGCCAAGCAGCTTCCTGGCGGCATGTCCCGCTATGTGGCATCCTTTGTTTTTCTTCTCACCACATCTGCTGTTAAAGCACAATGTTTCCAGATCCACCTGTTTTCTACAGCAGAAATCTTACGGGTTTGGATGTTTTACTTTCTGCGAAGAAAAGCCCTGAATCTCTCCAGAAACAGCAACATTGGTGAAATGGCTTGTGCACTTTGGGATGGAGTTTTCCATCCCAGCCTGGCCTCCGCAGCCCACGTTAGGAAGCCTGTAAGACTTAGGACGCTGGTCCAACACCTCCTCTGTGATTAAGCTGAGCGTTGCCCTCCCTGGGGCTGTTGGTCTGATCCCTTTGGCCAACGTTGTATTGACACCCAGGGTTTTATAAAGCTGAAGTTTGTGCCAGRGGTTTGCATATATGCAAATGCCTCCCATTAAATGCTCCGCGTTAAAGGTCAGGCATGGCTTTGCGCGAAACTTGGCAGCTGCAGCGAGGCAAAATCGTGCTGGAGGCAAACGCGGCAGCTGCCAAGGGACAGGGCTTGAGCTAGCCGAGGAGATGGAGCCAGCTTTCAGCCCGGAGATCTCTGGCTGCTCCGGCTTTACTGCATTAACCCCTCTCCGGGCAGCCGAGGGCTGGCTCTTCCCTTCCTCCCGTTGAATCTGTTGCCTGGCTCCAGAGGGCTCGTTTCAATGCGGTGCCAATTAGCCGTTTGGCTTTCTATTATTAATCGCTCGTGAGTGCCGGTTCCCAGGGCTGCAGCATCACCTCGGGAGCCCTCCGCGCTCCTTGCCGTGCAGGGAAGCCCCCAGCCCGGCTCTTCCGCTCCTCTCCGTGCTCCGGCTGCTCTGAGCAGCAGCCTGCGGTCCCCCCCGCCGCCGCCGTGGCCAGCCCTCCTTCCCGGGGCGATTCGTGTTTCGGGAGAGCCCAGCATCCCGGCTTGGGCAACAGGGCTGTGCCATCCTGGCTGGAAACCTCAGCCAACGATGGGAATTTGATTTCCAGTTGAGACAGAGATCGGCAGGCAGGCGAGACGGTGAAGGAGAGGAGGCAGGAGGGAGAGCACGTCCCGCGCTGGCCTTCCCGGCTGATTCAGAGCAAAGGAGGTCAGGTCTGGGAAGGGAAGCCCCCGCCAGCAGTATCATGCCCGGCTGGCTCAGGAGGGGCTTGGGGTCCTTTCTGCAACCTGTCACTGTGCCCACGGGTGCACAGCACTTGCAGGGTGCACCCAGGGGAGGCCCTGCTGGCACCATGATGGAAATGAGCCTGGCCCCCGACTGAATGCTTTGGGGAAAAAGCTGGAAAAAGCTTGGAAACTGCACAAACCTTGAACTCTGCACTATTTTGCTTGCTTCTTGTGATTTATCGTGGAAGCAACGTGCGAGCACTGAATGTTTAGGGAAGGGCCCTGCTCCTTTTGCTAGTGTAGATGTAGCTAACGGGTCTTCAGCGAGAGATCTGGGATCCAAAAGTTGCTCTAATTGCACTTGGAATTATTTTAATTATTAATAATTACACTCTTTCATAGTAGACGTAGAAATAGAAAGGCAAAGAGGAAGGACGCCCTGGCAGTGAAGGGGAAGCAGGGTGCAACTATGCACATATCCTGCAACTATCTCCTTTCAGCTGTCTCGTCTGCTTGGCCCCCACTTCCACCTCTCCAAGGCTGAAGCTGGATTTCTTATCGGGATTCCTAGCTCAGCASCTCGCCCAAGGCCTCCCTCCTTTCTGAAAACCCATTCCCCTGCATTTCTGGGGTGAGAAGCTTCGGAAAGCCTAACGGAAGAGCCTGGGCACGTGGCATTTCCAGCTCTGTCTCGGCAACTCAAGTGAAGCTGCAGAAGCGAGTGCAATCACAAACTCTACATTCAGTAGTTATACAAATGTGCATGCTACAAAGTGTAGCAAGTATGCACAGTAAAACTTTAATTCTGATTTGAAACAGAGAGGGAAAAATAAGTGGTTTTTTAAAAYATGTTAGCGTATTCAGAAGTACTGAATTCTAGCTTTTTGAATCTTATGGCTATAATGCAAACAGTAATCTCTTCCTGTATGGGCCATAAAGCAGCTTTTAAGTTTGAGGGAAGCAAATACTATGTGCATTTGTTGCTTTTGCAGACGAAACAGGACAAAGTTGCAGTAAAATGCAGTATGGCCAATTAGGCTGCACGTGTTTAAAAAAACTAGCAAGAGGTTTCCAGCTGTCGGGAGAGTTTCTGGAAGAGCCTTCTCGGGAGCTTGGGGACAGCAAGTGACCGTTTGATTTTTAGGAAGGAATTTGATCCTTTTAGGGACAGGTTTGTACGATACCTTTGCTTGCAGGTGCTTGTGGCCAGCCCTGACGGCCTCAGACTTTGACTTTTTCTTTTTTTCCGCTTTTTTCCTAGCAGCCTAGCACTTCCAGAAGGTCACTCACGCGAGTTTTGCATCAAGATGGTTAGTGGTTTCTTTTCACTTTTAAGTAAAAACAGACAATTGGGAGCAGGGAAAATGTAGCTGCCCCGCTGGCTCTGCTGGTGTGTGGGTTGTGCCRAAACCCGCTGCGGGTTCCCCTGGAACCGCTGGGCAATTCAATGAGGAAGAACAGAGCTGTTTTTAAATAACCGTGCTTAGCTGGGGCGTTTTTCTCTGCATAACTCTGCTTTGCTCCAAAATGATACTGCGAGACCTCATTTAGCACCGTAGGATTAAAATTAAACTTTAAAGAGAAATCGTGAAGAGTAATTAAACATTACATTTACAGCAAAGCTATGTATCCGGAGAGGAGGTGGGAAGGTCCGAGTGTTTTTGGCAGGAAACTCCGTACGGTTCTGTTTGCAGCGTTGAGCCCCCATTTGGGCAGCAAATTGGGGAAAATGGGGCAAATCTGCCCTTTCTGTGCCCGAAGGGGGCTGCAATGAGATGCGCCCCAGCTGGGGTCCCTGCACACCCCACTCATGGCCCCTCAAGGTCCTGCTGCYGTCGCGTGCCAAGACCTTCAGGTCCTCTTGGGGACACCAGTTTTGAGGGTCTGTATATGCTGTCTTCTCCAAGGCACGGTTTTCCTGACGTGCTGAGATGGTGCCAGGGAGCCGTGGGGCTGCCTGGGAGGTTCGGAGCAGAGGGGCCCATCCTGCCCACTCGCACTTCGGCTGCATCCTGGCTGCTGAGCATCAGTTTGAAATGCCCTGTGCGAGGCACCGGCTTGTACCGAGCTCCCACTTGGAGCGTTTGTCAAAGTAGTCATGGCCGCGCCAGCATCTACCTTGCTGCTCCGGAAAGTGCCGAGAGCTCTTTGAAGTGTGAAAAGCGGTTACGGCAAAGCCGGCGCTGTGCTTTGGAGCCAGTCCTTGCGCTCCGTGCATGAGGAAAGCATCTCAAACCTCCCGAAAGCCGCGACTTCCGCAGCATCTTAAGTTGGACCCGCTGCAAAGATGCAGAGCTTCCTCGGTAGCCGGTGACTCCTGGGAGCGCCTCGTTAGCGCCCCGACGAGGGAGACCCCCGCCCGGACCCCTTCCTCCGCTCCGCAGGGGCTGCGGCTCTCCTCCGCGGGCTGCTYGCTCGGCAATGCAAATGCTGCTCTTGGGGGCTGCCGGATGCGGAAGAGATTCATAAAGCGAGCGGCAGCAGCGTTAGCAGAACACCACGAGCCTCCCCCTTCTGCCTCGCTTTTGAGGAAGAGGTTGTCCTGAATTTAATGAGGCCGAGGATAACGGGAAGGGGGTCCGGGGTGGGGGGAAGCCTTGGTAGGCAGCAGGTGGAAAGCAGATTGCTTGCTTTGAGCACGAGGAGCTCAGCGCTAGCAAAGCGAGCGGGGTGCAGGTCAGGCTGTCCTCTCCGGTGCTTCCTCCCACACCGTGGCCCAGGCGGGATCCACGGGGCAATGGGGACACAGCAGGCGGGAGCGGGCAGGATTCATCCTGAGCGCGGCTTCAGTTTTAGTTCACGCTTTCGCTGGTGGAGCGTGAGCTGCCCCCGAGCATCCTCTGGCACCCCCGAGGTTTGCCGTGGCGGTGGTCTGTGCATCGTCCAGGTCCGATCCAGCACTGCTAACCGGCTGGTTTCTCATTTGAGAACGCAGCCCCAGCGCGTGAACTGTCCTCTGGATTGAACCTAGGCTGCTCGCTCAGTTTGCAGCATCATGGCCCGACCTGGAGGACAGATCGCAACTCACAATCCCCGTGAGAAATATTTCCTGAGCCCCGGTGCCACCAGTCCTTGCTCCCCAACAGTCCTCTTCAGCCTGCCCTGCTCAGAGGGGTATATAAAGCCCAGGAGGCACAAGCCTCTCTGCCCCGTGTATTAATTCCCCGAGCGTATTGAATTTCTGAGGTCCCTACGTGTGTCCTTGACACCTTCTGTCTCCACTTCGATTTTAAGGGGAGGACAACGGCGGCAGAGTCCTGCATCGCCTCTTGCAAGCAGGTCCCCTGCCAGGTACTTTCACCACAGGGCACGTGATGGGATTTCGGGAACGTTTGCGATGCCTTTGAAGATGTGTAGATGACAGAGCTATATATAGACAGGGGAGGATTGGGGACGTTTCAATGGAATCATCCTGTCGGAATCTGAAGCTCTGTCAACACCAAAATGCTTCGCAAAATCAGGCAGTTTCAGCGAGGTTTCATTTCGTGGCAGAAGAAAACTGGGGGAAGGGAAGAGGGAGATAAAGGTCCCAGCTGTGTCAGACTGTCCCGATTCAGTGATTCCAGCAAGGCAGCGTTTTACTTTCTAGTTTGAAAATCCCTTTTTTGCTGTTATTTTCCCCAGACTATTTGTTCAAATATTCAATTAACAGAGCCAAGGACTCTGCCGCGAGCCCTGCGGGCTGCCTGGGATRCTCGGTAATCTGCAAAGATTTGTCCCTGCTCCCAGGCAAGCCCGGCTCCTCCAAAGCCTTTACACAGTGGCATCTCCGTCCCCGGGATGGCCCAGGCCCTCCTTTCTCCATGCAGGACTGCGCCGCTGCAGCCGACGGAGGACTGTGGGCACCCTCCTGCCCTCCCTGATGTTTTTCTTTTTGCAGCCTTGGGGAGATGCAGCTGGGGATGTGCCAGCACGGGAATCGCATGGAGTCATATCTGTGGGTGTGCAATAGCTCTTGTGTGGCCGCGAATGAGCACCTCTGGGTAGGGATGTGCGCATGGCTTCGCCCAGGCTGGGGTTGAAAGGAGCCAGAACATCTCAATGTGCCGTCCCTGCCTACGCGTGCACAGCCCAGGCCCTCCCCTTTCATCTGCATGCATACAACATGCACGTATAGATGTATTCCCCCGAGGGACTTCATCTCGCTGCCTCCCAGGCAGGCARGGTGGCAGGGCCAAGCGGGGAGATCGGGCAGGAGAGCATTAGAAGCTGTTGTAAGTGCAGCAACATCAAACCAGCATTTGCAAATTGCTGACAAACTTGATTTTGTCTGCGGCGGCCGCCGTTGCTTAGAGCCGTTGATCTGTTTCACCGCCAACAGAAGCTCTTCAAAAATTTATAAGCCGCTCTCCTAAAGTTGCAAAACGCATTATTATCCCACCTGCTGTTTGAAGCTGCTAACGGTGCCGGGCTGCGGCGTTAGAAGTGTAAATGTGGAGGGGCGAGCGCTGCAGTGCGGGTGCCCAGGGGAAGGAGAAGGCTTCTGCGCTGACCAGGCGCTACCAGGCTCTTCCATGCCGTCTTTTTTCTCCTTTCCCTGCCCCAAGCTGCGGCGCTGTTGTTTGAAGAGTGAGCAAGAGCATGACTAAATCCCAGGTGAGATGTCTCTGGTTCACATGCTCCCTCCCGAGGGGGAATATGTGCCCAGGGGAACGAGGGGAGCAAGAGCTTTTTATCTCACGGCCTTTTGTATCGCAGAAGAGAGAGAGGAAGTAGTTAGCATCTGCCAGCTCCCCGGCAGCCTGCAGGAAAGGGGTTGCTGGATGGTTCCTGTGCCCAGGTGCTCCCTGTGAGGCCCCAGGGACAGGACGTTGCTTTGAGCATCACTGACGGCGTCTGCTGCCTTCTGGCACAGCCTGGACATCTTCCAGGCCTGACCAGGAGCAAAAAGGGGCTCAGGTCCAARGGAGGAAATGGAAATGGACCCACTCTCCCTGTGGGGGTCTCAGAAAGCAGGAGCCCTCCTGGGGGCTGCTGCGAACAGCACCTGGGGGCCTCCTGGCTGGCAGCTGCCCAGGATGGGTTGAGCTAGGAGGATGGATTTCCACTCTAGAGCCATCTCTGCCGCTCCTTTTTTTTCTTTTTTTTGGAAGTAGAAATCTCTTCCCTGCTGGTTCTCTTTCTAGGGTCCTGTGTGTGAAAGCCCCTGGATTAACCTGGTGGGAGCTGCTTGTGTTGCTGGCGTGATCATAGCTAGTGATGGAGGATGCCAGTGCCAAGAGCAGTTTGTCCTGCAGCTGGAATAGTGTGTTCTTAAGACAATACATTCTCGATATAAATCTAATATTGATCTAGAGTTGTGTGAAGTGACCTCACTAGCATCTAATACTTTCCCCAGATGGTATGGGTATCTGAACAGACCTGACCCACACCTCTAGTCTCCACCTGGTCTTAAACTGAATCCATCATCCCACTATCACCTGAGCTGGACACATCACATCAGTCAAGGCATGGACCACTGGGCATGCTGACATGGGCATCCTGACTCACCCTGCCCTCAAAGCAGTGCCAAAGGTGTCTGAGGAGGGTCTGCAAGGCAGCACCCTCTCCCACCAAGGTTACGTTAAAAATCTGGACTCTCAACAAGTGATGCAGTCGGCTCCGAGCATTTCTGATTCTGAGGCAAGATGATAAACTCTGTTCTGGTTTTGCCTTGCTGACTCTGTCTCTCGCCACCTCCTTCCACCCCATCTCTTTGCCACTGAGAGCTCTGAACACTCCTGGGAGTGTGAAATCAATGGAAAGACTCTTCCAGAATAACAGGAATATTACTTCCAGGCAGGTGTGCTCCTGGGCCTGTCAGTCTCACTTTCTAGAAGCTAGACCTAGGAGAAACCCATTTTGCTGCTGTTCAATGCAGTCAGGCATGGTCATAGTGCTGCTTCTCTTTTGCGTTTTGTTTTCTTTAGGTGTAACTGCTGCATCAGGGTTCATAATGGCACAGCCTGGCAAGAAAAGATGACTTTGTGCAGCAGAATAAGACTTTCCCTAATCTGGATGGCTCCAACATGGGCTGCTCTCACTCATGGAGTCCAACCCGGGTGTAGGTGCCGGCCAAAGCCCTGCTGCTGGGCCATGGCCTGCGATGACTCCATGGAGTCTCCAGCTCCCAGGAGTGGTTTCAGGCAGGCTAGGTGACCTGCTTCAGCCTGTGCCTCGACATCCCCCAGTGTCTGTGGTCATCTCCATCTCTGGGCTGTGCCTAGGACTGGCTTGTCCATGCATCTGGAGGAAGGCTGCCTCGGTGCATGCAGCATTTGCCAGGCTGAGAAGAAAGCAGCTGGAGCTTGGGATGAAGCACAACCTGCAGCCCTGTCTCCTGGGAACCAGCCATCCTCTCAGCATGCAGCTCACAGTGGGGAAAGCCGGTTTTACCCGCTAACGGATGCAGGGGGATTTCTTTGCTCTTCATTCAAAGGCTGCTGTCTCTGCCCGTTCAAACACCTTCTGTGCCGCAACACAGTTGCTGGGGTCAGGGAGAGCTTTGCAGCAGTTGTGGGGCTTGAGATTTGTTTTTCCGGTTTAATTGGCAAGAAAGGGGCCTGAACAGCAATAAAATTCTGGGCACTGGACCTTTCCGGAGGAATTAACGGCCAAGAAGAAGTTAATGCCCCTCGGCTATGCCTCGGGCCATCGACTCTCTCAGGAGCCAGGGGTCGTTAATCCTGACAGAGTGTCCCAAGTTCGGCTCATTACTGCTTCAAACTGGGAAGCTTTTGGCAGATCATGCAGGGACTCAATCTGGGACGGGCTTTGGGTTGTTTCTTAAAGCGAATCTGGTTCAGGTGTAAGTGACTGCACCAACAATGCAGATGCATTTCTGCTGAAATCCCCTTCTGGGACGGTGGCCTCTGTCTGGTGGAACACCTCTGGTGTTCAGATGCAAGTGGGTCTTGTACCTCCCCCTAAAGTCAGCGCTTCCAGGCTGCCTCAAAGCAACGACAGCTAATGTGCAAGCGATAGGGCCATGTCACATCGCTGTCTTGTGAGCTGCCTCTGATTAACACTTGCTTGGCTGTGCTCAGCGGCGGCTGCTGCATCCCTCCGTAGGTTGTAAGCGTGTTGTGTTTGCAAGCTCAGCGGTGCTGTTACACACAGCTGTGAGATCGCTCAGCAAAGCCCCAGCGGTGCCGCAACCAGGGCGAGGAGCTGGGGATCTGGAGGGGCTCAGGGATGGCTCCGGTGGGACAGCCTCAGGACATGGGGCTGACTCTGGCTTCGGAAATGACTCTAATGGCTTTGAAGCGAAGCAATTCGTTGCGAGTGGCGTGATGGCTTTTGCAAGGTTTGAGTAACTGGCTGCGTGGACAGGCAGATGCTGGGAACAGCTGTATTGGCAAGGTGTCGTTTGGAGTTTGTTCCTTCAGCTTTAGGGTTTCTCCCATGAGTTATTTCTCAATGAAGCAGTTGCTGCCTATGGGTTATATCTGTAGTAGACTGGGTTGAATTCAGGCCTGATGCAGGTGGATATATGGAGTGGCGCTGGGCATCATGGCATGAGCAGAGCTCAGGCCGCAGCTTACATGCAAACTATCCCTTCCTGAGCTTTGCTTTTACTGAATGTTTTGAAAACTTTGAGCTTGGTCATCTTGTGTGTCCAAACAGGGTTTTCTTCTCCATCCCCTGAGTCACTCACCAGCCGTCCTTGATCTGGGCTTTCTGCCCAAGCTCTGGGTAGATTTTGTCATGGCTAATAGCACTGTCAGTGCTCGGCTCTGTACTGGAGCAAATGTACGGCCACTGCAGGCAGCCCTTCCATCACCGGATCCCCGTGAGGTCCTGCTGTTCCAGATCACAGCCCACAGAAATGACAGCCGCACCAGTGGGGAAAAATCAGCATGGCCCAGCCCCGTTGAACGACCAGGTGATGTTGTCAGGTTGGATGCCCAGGAGGGCCAAATCAGAGCTCTTGCAGGTCCTTTTACTGAGCTTACTCACAGGTGAAGCTGAGTTCCTGGGAGGAGCTGGGTCGCTCCTCAAGTAACTTTTTTTAGCGTGCCCTGCAGCGTGCTTCCCAGTGTGGATGCATGAGCTGATCATCTCCAGCCCTCGTGCAGCATCCAGAAGGGCTCCCTGGGCGATTTTTGGCTCAAAGTTGTTTAAAATGAAGAGGCGGTTGCATCCTGCCACCCTTTGGAAGGAAAGAAAACACAAAGACCTCATTTCTTTGAAATGTTGCATGTTGATACTGGAAATGTGTTGCACAGGCGCATGGGAGGGGTTATTCCCTCCCAGCCCCGATCACCCCAACCCAAGTAGCTGCGGAGATACATTGAAAGTCAGCAGCTATACCGAAGCTGTGCATTTCCATAAGACTTACTTTATTGACAGTATCCCCCTGGCTGTCTTTTGTCTTTCCAGATTCAGTTTTTTGGCAGGCTTTGCGGCCAGATTTTGTTTTCATTAGGAAGAATGATTGGCTGGCATTTGCATGTGTGGACGTCTCTGGGGTGTCCAGGCCTCCTGGGCTGCTCCTAAAAATATTTCTTGCAAAATAGTAAATCTACTGGAAAAATGCTCAGGTAGCTGTTCGCTGCTGGACAGGCAGGGCTGATGTGCCTGGCCTTCCTCCCGTGTCAGGGCTGCGGCACGTGGCTGCCTGTCTTTGGCCACACGCCAGTGTCAGACGCTTTGGGACATGGCGAATGCAGCTGCCTTCCCCTTTGGGCAGGGACACCCAGGCTAACCTCGGGTGTTTCCCCTCTTCCCGGGTGCAAGACAGTTCGGCAGCCTGTCGCAGGGTGGGAGACCCCCGTCTCCCATGCTGCCTGCTTCGGGCTGAGGTGAGGGATCAGCACGACATCTGGGGTCCTCTGCGGCTCTTCACCGCATCCTGGGAAGACAGCTCGGGTCTCTGGAGACGTTAAAGGTGATCCCAGCAGGATCAGGACTGCCTGGGGCACTTCTGACCGCTGTGGTTCGGCGATGCTCCGCACAAGGGAGTAGAAGGGGATCGTTGACCACCTGCAAGAAGTAGTGACCACAGATTCCCTGGCCCTCTCCTTGCATGGCCCAGCAGAGGGGAGCGGTGGTGGTGGCCACAGCTTGCTGGGACCTGTCCTGTACATGGAAGGGTGCCAGGAGAGGACCTTTCTGAGCAGCTATGGCCTGTGTTGAGGCAGGTACGTGGTTTGGGCTGGGGTTATGTGGAGGAAAAAATGGGATTTTATATTTGCCACTGCCAGCTCGAGCTGCCAACCAAGCTCTTGCGCCAGCACGGGCCGGGCCAACTGAGCCCGTGTGTCCCTCCACCTACCTCCCACGCAGCCACGCCGGCTCGCGGGGAGGCAGACGGGGGCCTGGGGTGCCCTGTACGAAGCCTCGGCCCACGGCCAGGCTGCCGCAGCTGTCCCGACGCCTGCGCTCCCCGCGGACCCTCGCCGGGACGGCCCCCGCCGCGCGGCCCCCGGCTCGCGAGCGCGCCGACGCGTGCTGGCGCGGCCATGACTCACGCGAGCGCAGCCGCCTCCTCTCTCCTCCCACCCCCAAGCACACTCTTTGTGCCTAAATATACCCCCGGCTACGCAGCAACACCCCCTCCCACGCTCCCAGCTCCCGAAAGCGCACGTGCGCTCTCCTGTGCTTCCCCTGCCTCCCGCGCYGGCACCCGCGCGGAGCGCCAGCGTCCCCCTGGCAGAGAGGATCATGAGCTGCGGTCCTGTTCTCAGCAATACCTTTTTGGGGGAAAAGCTCCCCAAGTTTAGGCTGCCTGCAGCAATCCTTTCCTACCATCTAGCTTCGAATCTGACACATAGACCATTAGCCCTGAAGCACGAGGTCCAAACGCTCCCAAAACTGCCTCGGTGCTGTCAGTCACTCGCCAGTTTGCACCGGTGCATGGGGACCCCGAACCCCTGCTGTCTCCCATCTGTCCATCCATCCTTTTCCTGTTTCATATATCTGTCCAAGCAAAAGGCCGCTTTCCCCTCTATGGATTAACTGTCCCACTGAAGTATATCACATGCATTAAAGCCATCCTATAGCTGTATTATGTTGCTATTTAAACCTGTCTCAAGCAGGTCTRAAATGCCCTCACCCCATCGTGCCTGGGCCGAGGCTCTGCTGGGGTGAGAGAAAGCTGAGACCTGTCCAAGCCTGCACGTGACAAGCTGTTTCCCCCAGTTTCACGTGGGCATTTCACAACCCGAGCAGCTTCTGGATCTCCCGTGAGACTGCTGCTCCTGGCCAGCACTGAAATGTTGCATTTGTTCACACCTAATTTGCTGGCAAAGGTGGCTTTATGCTGCTTCTTGGACTGGCTCCGCTATACGGAGGTGGAGTCCAGTCTTCCCGAGGGCCAAGAAGGGGTCTAGCCATGCTGAGCACACCTTGCTTCCCGTGGGCATCGCCACTGGCAGACACGACAGCAGCAAAGCCCAGGGGCTCTCGTCTATATGTAACCTGTATAAAAGGCAGGAGGCAGTCCCGGAGCAAGCAGCAGAAGAGATACAAGAACAGGGCCTTGTTTTCCTATAGATTCTACCAGACCCCCAGGAGAAGGTGCTGCCCGTTTGGCCAGCTTGAAAGGGGAATTACTCATTTTAGTGTGTCCTGCAGCGCGACTGGCATGCCGCTTCAGCAAGGTGCTGGTGATTTTTACCTCTGCCTGCCCTCTTCTTCCCCCAAAACCCTCACGGCAGCCTTTCTCCTGCTGTCCTTTCCCCGMCACTCGGTGCCTGCAGGCAGAGCAGCCCCAGCTGGCCTTCAGGTGATCAAACCCACCTCTGAGCATTGAAAGRGATGTCAGCCCCGTGCCTGCTGACCATCGTTCCCATCCGTTCTCTGGGGGAGCTGTAAACATGATAGACAGAGTGCACCAGGGAGAAAATGGAAGGATAAATCATCGAGGCAAACAGGATTCTCACGTTCATTTTGAGTTTCCACCTTGTACAAAGAAATTGCCTTCCTTTATTTTCCCCCATGGCCTAGCAATAAAGCAGCACTGAATAAGAAGCCCATCATTCCTGGCATTATGGCTCGGTGTAGAGGACACTGCGTGGACACTTGCGTGCAAGCGTCTGCGTGGCAAGTTCCTCGCCCAGGTGGTGCAGAGGATGGGGAGAGCCCTCTCCCTGCCGCAGCACCATACTCCTGGGCAGCCGCAAGAGCAGGGTGCTGGCAGGGTGCAGGCCACATGCTAGAGGGCGAAGCAGCCGTTTTTGCCTGTATTTTGGGGGGGCTGCAGTCATGCTGCTCAGAGCTATGGGCCAGCAGCGAATGCTGCATTGGCCATTGAGAGCGGTGGTAGCCGGCTGCATGGGAAACGCCGGTGCAGAGCACTGGTCCAGGGGGGTCTGAGCCTGTTCCTCTCCCCTTTTTTCCAGGGGCAAAATAATGGCCATTGTCATCCTTCATCCATGGACACGTCCCTGCTGTAGACACCGAGCRTACAGCCTTGGCAGCTTGATTACTGGAGACTGGAAAACAGGTGAGGAACTTTTTTTTTATCGCTCCTCTGGCCCATCTGTCAAAGGAGGTGCATTTTATGTTTGCAAACCAGAGACTGAAATAGTAGATCGGGATTTATTTGGGAAATAAAGCTCCATAATTCATTCTGTTCTTTATTTTCCATTCCCTTCCTTCAGTCTATTTATCTAATCYGTTTATACCCATTCATCTATCTGTCTCCTGTTTATCTATCTATCTGGAATATCTTTCAATATATATCTATGTCTGTTTCCTTCTGTATTATCTCTCTTGCCCTTATGTATCACCATCAATCTACTTATAAAATCTCTCCCTTTATCTTCTTTGAATAAATTTTGGCTTTTAGACCATTTTTCTTTCTCTTTTTCTTTCATTCTCTGTTATTTTACCTGTTGCATATTACAACTTTTCCTAACCTTAACTACATTTCCTCTTGAATAGAACACTTACAGGAAACGTATCATTACTGACAGAATATTATGGGGGGAAAGGGCCTGAGAGGGATTTATGCTGTTATGTGAATATGTTCTGCATTTAAAAATCCCAACCCTTATGTTACAAGAGCATTAAGGTTACAAAGTCAACAGATGGGGAATACCAATATTAGTGACTGCAGTGCTACAATATTCCCCTGCCCCCTTTTATGCATGATAAAACATTACTTTGGTAAATCATCAAGTGCTGTGTTTGGGACTCTGTTTCACTTGATGCATAAAAGACGTGCGTGCTGTCTTGGGCTCTGGAGGATGTTTCATAGCTGTGAGGCCCATACAGCGATCCAGCTCTGTCCTGCATCAGGCTGGAAGCACCGGTCTGGACTGTTGGGTGATGAGATGGGTTCAGCCCAAACTGGGGAATTTTAGGGTAGGGCCAAATATCTGTCTGTGAAGCCCTGGGTAGAGCTGAGCTTRCCTTGGGGCACAGGAGGCGATCTAGTGGGGTGCATACCCCGAATGCTCACAGCAAGAATTGCCAGATTGCAACGTGACACCTACCCSGGGAAAGGTTTTGTGAGCAGTGGTGCCAGCAAAGGAAATGCATGCACTCCCACGCGCACACCCACAGCACTGCTGCCTGAGCTGGCTGGAGGCTTTAGAGCAGACACGAGTTCCCCGTCTTGGGCTGCATGAGTTCCCTCGCTGATCCCCAAGCATGCAGAATAGGTTCCTACTGAGCTGTCGCACTTAAAGGCAGAAAAAGCCAGGTTTGATATGGAGTGGTGTTCCTCCTTCACCCTCTTGCTCCTGCCAAAGAGAGTTAGAGCGATCTTAGCATTCTTGTCAGGTAACCCTTCCCATCATGTTTCAATGATACCAACCAGGTCAAATGCTTGCTTGTAAATTAGCAACTTGATCCCGTTTGTTTATTAACAGGCTGCTGGTATTGGTGGCTAAGCAATTAAATAATTTCTTCTCTCCACATCCCATGGTGCCCTTGATTAATTTTGTTCTCAACGTCTTGAWTTTGTACTGAGGGCTCCTTTCTTTCCTCTGGTCTCCGCCATCCTCGGCCTGATATTTAATCTACTCCTTACCAGTGTGGTCAGCCCAGACCAGGATGCTTGTCCCCTGCTGCTGTGCCACCAAGGTGCTCCCCTCCTCCTGGAGAAGGTAAACCAGTATTATCCCAAGCCCCAGCCCTTTCTGTTTGCCTTCTCACTGCCTTGCTTTTGTCTCCCTCTGCTTTGACACAAGGAGCTTGGAGAAGAGGGCCTTATGCGAAGCTGGTGCAAGCCAGGTTTAGAACAGAAAAGGAGTGTTTTTTCACAAAGTGGATAGCTGATCTGTGGCACTCCAGGCCAAAGAAGGCTGCTGGAGCTGACAGTTTACATGGGGTCAGGGCACTGCACAGTTTCGTGGCAGAGAAATCCATTGAGGCTTCCTGCTTACCCATATTGGGCTCAGGAAATCCCTGAAAATGGCTAGTGAGAAGAAAAATGTATAAGGGGAAAGGTTCATATGTATTTGCCCTGCTCCTATACTATTCCCTAGATATGCACTTATGGCCCCTGTGGGACTGTATCTGGGAGGAAAACTCCTGGGCTGACCCAGCACAGCTGTTGCTGTGGTCCACTGTTGCATAGGTATGAGAAAATAAGTTGGACACTCCTGTCCTCACCCTGCTTTGGGCTCTTTGAACTCCTCTGTAATTAGAGAGATGCCACATGATGTAAATGACACCTTCAGCCCTTTTTTGTGTCTGGGCTCTGGAAATATGATGCCCCATCCCTTCAGCTGCTGGCCGCTGCATGATGTTCTTTCTACCCTTCTCAGCAGGGAATCCCTGGCAAAACTCATCTGTCTTTCTGCAACGGCTGGAGGCTTCTTGGCAGGTCTGCCCAACTGGCAGGTTGGGCTGAGCCTCTGTCCATGGCCTTGTCACAAATGGCTCTATTTTCTACTCCACCAGCAGGATCCTAGAGGTGGTAGTGTGTGGTAGTTTACGTGTTGATGATGGTTTCCAGTAATGTGGAGACTCTTCCGTCCTTCTCCTCGTAGTCACAGCTGGCCCATCTTCAGCAGTCCCTCAGCATGTGGACACTGTGGGTCCCTTCCTCCTCGTGTCACTATGAAGCTCCAAGTCTGTCCCCTGGTTCCCACCCGTCTGGCTCCTCAGTAGCAAGTTTTTCTTCTTTGTATCTGGCTTGGGGACGTTTCTCAGATCTAATTGCCCAGCATTTCTCATCCCCCAGGGCTCCACAATGCCACAGATGCTTTCTTKGGACACAGCCATTAGCACACTCTTCCATTCATAGACAGCCCCTTCTCACCTCCTGGAAGTAGCACCCATTATCAGTCATCAGCGCATAGGACATCAGCTAGAAAGAAAAACCCCTCTCATATTCCCTCCCAATGCCCAGTGATGCTGTCTGTAGAGCATTTTCCAAAGCAAATAGCTGTCTTGGGAGAYAGAGATAAGAATGGGGAGACACTAAGGAGGGGACTGTGGACACAACTGTCCTGCCCTTTCCTCTGGCTGGCTGATGATCTCGTCTTCCTGACCTTATGGTCCAGGAACCACCATTCCTACTCCCATCCGTTTTATCCACCAGGCCAGTGACTCCAGAGTCGCCCTAATAACTCTTCTGCCTTAGCGTCCTTGGTAGAAAGATTCACAAATTCCTGATCTGCAGTCTTGTGCTATTGCTGTGTCTCCCTTCTTCCTCCCTCCATCTTCCTACTATTTCCCCCCACTTTATCTCCTTGTTTCCAGATTTTAGCTGTCTGTGCACTCATGTTTTCCTTCCTTTCTACTTCTTCCCTTTGCATGATGAAGCTGCTTAAATAGAGCTTTCCAAGAAACCTGCTTTGCTTCTCCTGCTGAGGAATGGACTCAGGYGGCCCCTGCAAGAGACACATGTCAGAACATTGCAGGTGTTATTAGGAGGCACCAGTATGTTTACTTTAATATATGATTGTCTAGTTATCATATTAAATTAACAATAACTAGTCATCAAAAAGAGAAGATGCTCCTATCTCCTGTAATAAGTTCAGTAATGGAGCGCCTCTTGGGTGGATCATTGGTAGTGTGCCAGACATGTGGAAGATCTCTGGAATCAACAGCAATTATTCAAGTCTTTTGGGAGGCAGAAGAACAAAAAGAGCTTCCTGACCTTTTACTTAATCAGTATGAGATGAGTGCAAATTAAGCTTCCAGGAGGTACCTCGATGTTCTCATAATATTGGTGCTCTTCCACATGCAACACCAAAATAGTGAAGGAGCTTGGTTTCAAAGTCAAGGGGGGAAGACTCCGGGGGATGTTTGGATCTGGGGATTCAGCTCTTTCTCCAGTGTTTTCAGTCATGCATGCTTTTTTTTCTTTTTTTTTTCTCCCCCCCCCCGAAATTCCCAGCTGCCTGAATCATGCTACTGCCTGAGAAGCTGAACTTTCCCTACAGACAAGCAAACACATTCCTAGTTTACATGCACAACCCTGATGTTGTCAGGCTTGAGGAGGGAGAGATGTTGAGCTATTTCTAGAGAGAGAAGCTCATACATGTAAGTACCTGCATTACCAGATGTTTCTGCCTCTAAATCTCCAGGCAGGGCACAGTGGGCTGCCTGCTGTCCGGAGCCCCACGGCCTCGCCCTCCCCTTGCTTTGTGCCTGCTCCTGTAGCTCAGAGCATTGCAAGAGCAGCCTGGCCAGGTGCTCYGGATTTGCATCTGCTGCTTTCCACCCCAGCCCAGCACCAGGACAGGTTCACACAGTTTGGCCTCATGTTTTGCCTCCAGTCACCTGCAGATCAACCCTGGATGGGGACCCAGGAGATCTGTGTGTGAAAGACTTTGAGGCATGTGTGTCTACTTTTGTCCATCTAGAGAATGCTTTTCAACAGCATCGAGGACCTGGAGGGCTTCTCGGGGGCTTTGGAGAGACCTGTGGCCCCTCTGAATTTCTGGAAGCCCTGCCCAAAAGTGGCCCTCAGCCATGGAAACCCTCATGTGGATCACCGCTTCTGAACACCTGGGTCTAGTCCTTCAGGAAACGTACTGGGCCTGTGTATCATTTCCTTCCTTCTTGACAAGAACTATATGCTCATCATGTCCATTTCTTACATGACAAAGCTCCCATGGGACACCTCTCAGGAAAACAAGGTAAACTCACTGAAATTATTTCCCAAATGTAAGTTATTAGCATGAATTTCTCATTAAAAACAGTAACAGGGGATTTATCTTCTTTATGGTTTTGATGGAAACCAGGATGTATAAGACAGCTAGCAATACATATCCACTAAATTAGATTGAAAGAAAACCACCCCTCTGAAGACAATGAGATGATAAAAGAGATCAAGGTCCCTGGGAAAGCTTAATCCTTCCCTGTTTTCCATTACTTCCCAGGTTATTTCACTTTGCTATTAAGAAATTTGATGTGCAGATGGCAGGAGAGAAAGCTTCCTGACTCAGAAAGAAGGTTGGGTTGTATGAGGACAAGCTATTAAAGATTCAGCAATCATACAAACCCTGAATGTAGAAAGTTCTCCAAGAATTATCATAAGACCCAGCCTTTTTGGTGGGCAAGGCTGACTTCAGCCACTTTTTTGTCACTGGAGATGTCTGATGTCCCCAGGCCTGCAGCCACCCCAAATAAAGGCAGATAAAAATAGTTTGTACCCAAGTGAATGTCCATGTGAACATCCCTCTGGCCTGTGTCTCTTTGGCCCTGGTGATGGGGTGAGGTGAGGTCTCAGGGCAGGAGTGAGGCCTCTGCGAGTTCAGACCCACTTTGGGTTTGTTGGGAAGGTCTTTCAGATCTGGTTAGAAAGAAAAGTTGAACAATCTYGTTCAACTTACTCATCAATGACCTGGATGAAAGGCCGGAGTGCAGCCTCAGCAAGTTTGCTGAGGAGGAGTGGCTGATGCACCAGAGGGCTGCACTGCTGTTCAGAGGGACTTCAGTAGACTGGAGAGAYGGGCAGGGAGGAACCTCATGAAGTTCCACAAGGGGAAGTGCAGGGTCCTGCACCTAGGGAGGAATAACMCCATGCACCTGTACAGGTTGGGGGTTGACCTGCTGGAAAGCAGCTCTGCAGAGAAGGACCTAGGGGTTCTGGTGGACAACAAGTTGACCATGAGCCAGCAATGTGCCCTTGTGGCCAAGAAGGCCAATGGTATCCTGGGGTGCATTAGGAAGAGCGTTACCAGCAGGTCGAGGGAGGTGATCCTTCCCCTCCTCAGTCCTGGTGAGGCCACATCTGGAGTACTGTGTCCAGTTCTGGGCTCCCCAATACAGGAGAGATATGGAGCTACTGGAGTGAGTCCAGCGAAGGGCTACTAAGATGATGAAGGAACTGGAGCATCTCTCATCCGAGGAAAGGCTGAGAGAGCTGGGCCTCTTCAGCCTGGAGAGGAGAAGGCTGAGGGGGGAATCTTATCAATGTGTRTAAGTATCTGAAGGGAGGGTGTAAAGGGAATGGGGCCAGACTCTTTTCAGCTTCTCTTTTCAGGAAGTTCTGTCTGAACATAAGGAAAAACTTCTTTACTGTGAGGGTAACTGGAGCACTGGAACAGGTTGCCCAGAGAAGTTGTGGAGTCTCCTTCCTTGGAGATATTTAGAAGACGTCTGGACAGGGTCCTGGGCAATGTGCTCTAGGTGACCCTACCTGAGCAGAGGGGTTGGACTAGATGATCTCCAGAGGTGCCTTCTGACCTCAACCATTCTGTGRTTCTGTGAAAAGGAGAGTCCCTGTGTCCTCCTGAGTCAATGATCAAGACTACACTGGTTGCCCCTGCTATGTGCAAAGGTGTGCCTGCAGCCTTTCCCTCAGCTAGAGGGGACCCRTTCAGGAGGACCTCTTCCCTTGTGGCAGGTCCTTCCCCAGGGAGCTTCCCCCATCACCCTTGTGAGATTTTTCACTAGTGCACATGACAGTTGTTTGCTGGAGGAAACCTCCTCTCAGTCTCCTGGAGACCTTTCCTGCAGGGAACCTCTGCGTGGCTTTGTGGAAGTCCTAGGGATGTAGGAACCCTTCCTAAAGAAAACTGCAGCTGCAAAGATATCTTTCCCACTGTGAGGAAGACACTTCCCTCTTTTCTCACTTGGCCAAGGTCCCTTTTCAAAAATCCACTCTCTGCTTTTGCTTCCCTTCGCTGTCACTGATGCTTGGCAGTTCAGTAATCACAGATCCCTTTACAGCTGCCAGAGTCCCTGAACTGACAGCACAACAGCCTGCAGGCAGATGCCACCTCCTCTCCTAGAGCATTCGGCTGTAAACTTCCTCTCCTGTTGCATTTTAATGAGCACTTTGGTCACAGGAAGAGCCAAGTGCTGGACGGAGCCATCTGTAGCTCTTGCATAGACTGAGGACCCAGAGTAGGGTGGAAAGGGGGAAAGGGGACTGGTGAAAAGATCTCCCGGCCAGCCATGTCCTATGYAACTTGGACTTCATTGCAGAGGTGTTATTTGTCTGATTGAAGCTCCACCAGYGGTGCTGTTAGCTGGGAGGAGTTCACTGCCAGGTTGCATGGAGAACTGGGATCAAAAGTTACACAGGGCAACTGGTGTTTTCCAGGTGTAGTTTCAGCTCCAATAGAGGTGATGGTCACCCACCATGAAATCGCCTACCTGCAAGCTGGTATTGGGCTGCACAACTGCTACAGCCTGGCTGTCTGTGAAAATGTCACAGTGCCTCTTGACACCCAGAGTAGTACAGTGCAGTGTTTCTCCTTCGCTCCCTGACCTAAGCGTCAAGTATTTGGGCTGCCAAAAATGGAGATGTCCTACTGTAGCTGGTGCAATTTCTGTGCAATACAGGGTCCTTTGCTGTTTCTTATGCTCAATGAGCGGCTGTACAGTAGGTAATAATTCTGCCTTGCAAGGCATCAGCACTCATTCGCAGAGTTAACCTCAGTTAACAGTACACATAGCCCAATGCGTGCAGGCATTTGGTGCATTTGGATGACTGCTGCAAGCTTTTCATTGCCATAATGGTAAGAAACACTTCACTGATGTAAATTAGGATAGTTTGGGCAATTCTTGGTGATTCCTCTCCCTTCAAAAAGTTTTGCAATCACATGCACATGCCAATGTGCTTAAAGGCCTGACTCTAGCCATTTCCAGACACCATTGTTATGATCGGTGATAGCACATTGCATCGGAGCCTCCTCCTGCACAGCGCTTGGGGCTGTACAAGCACAGAGCAGCCTGTTCTTCTCAGCCAACCAGCCTTGCAGTCTCAGCTGCTTCTGCCTTGATCCCAGACTGCTCTGATTTTCACAAGCTGCTTGATTACTTGTACTCATCAGTTTATAAGATCTAATTTCAATCAGTGTGGCTGTTTGCAAGCTATCCTTTTTGACAGGGACAATATTCCTGCCCCCTACCTAGAAAAATGAAATTTCTGAGTTACTTAAATGCAGCTGGAGGCAAATGAGAATGTCTGGCCACCTCAAGCACTGAAAAATGCCTCTCCCTAAAAACCCTGGGAGGTAAACTGTCAAAATAGATTGGATATCTTCTAATTATCTTCCTATTTTTACTTTGTTTTGYGTATTACAAGATGCTAGTTGTTGTGTTCCAATGTGAGTTTTCTGAGTAATGGAGGAAGGTTTGGACTTGCACAGTTGCGGTATCCGGGTCTGGAAGCACGGAGAATGGGGTGATGATCTCACGAGAGGTAGATTTAGAGGATCCAGATCCCCCTGGGTCCCCTTGGCATTGCCACCAGCCGTTCAAGCGCCACAGATGCATACGCTGGCCAAGCAGGTAGTTCCAAGCTCTTCCTCCACCGATTCCTCCCGTGTTGTCGCTTGCCTCACACCTATTTCACAGGCGCTGGGGATGGCCAGAGGGCTGGACGCCAGGGCCCCGAGGGTCTGTGCCTGCCGCGAAGGGCTTGGTTACAGGTGGGCATGGGGAAACCCTACCTGCTCCAGCAGGTTCAGAGCCACGGGGTTGTGAGCYGCTTGACCTGAAGACCAGGATCCTGGCTTGCGGGGGAGAGCCTTTTTTGGGGGTTTGTGGTCCCCCCCATCCCTCAAGATGCTCAGACTCCAGGTTAAACAACACAGGATCAGAAACTAYTGAGGGGTTTCAAGGGCAAAACCTGCTCTCCCTCTTCTTTCTGTGGGACATGCGTGGTTGCAAAGCGCTGCCCGGCTCCCCTCCCGCGCAGTCCAGCCCTGGCCGGAGGAATAACGGCCAAGGAGCGGGGCGAGCGCTCGCTCCCGCAGCGCCCCTGGCTCCGCGCGCGGATGCAGGTATCCAGGCAAACTGCGGCAATTCCCCAAACATCTGTACAAACAGCGTCTGCTCTCGTGAATGCTGCATAACCAGGGGGCACGGCGATCGCCGAGCGAGGGAGCTGCGCCGCATGCCAATGAGCTCCGGGGACGCTTTGCAGCGTCCTGCCTGTTCCCGGCTTGCCTGCGGTCCCGGGCAAATTGCCGAGAGGTCTCAGAGCCCCTTTGGGGCCTTAAATGAAGAGGACATTTGCAATCGGCCCCTGGGAAACAGGGGGAGCCACAGGGTTTGGGGGCAGGATTTGGGAGGATTTTTAGGGGGCGTCAGGGTTAAATCTTGTTTCCAGGATCGGGGGGCTCTGGGCAGGTGCAGGTTCAATTCCCATCTCCGCTGTTGATGTGGGAACTGCCTTTAAACCCATTTTCCTTCCATCTGTTTTAGGAGCCTGCTCAGCCCTGGATCCTGCTGCAGTCTTCAGGGAGGAAAAAAGCGCATTCAGACACTCGGGAGGTTGGTGAGTCGGAGCCTCCTGTCGCAGTCAAGGAGCCGGTGTTCGGATTCGTGTGCGCCTCGGTCTCCATCCCCGCGATGCGCTAAACCCGCTGCCTTGCCTCCCCGGAACCAGGGCCGGGCGCTCTGCTTTCCCGGCGCCTTCCCAGCAGGCAGAAGGGAAACTGAGGCACGGGGCTGTTCAGGGACTTCTCCAAGGTCAAATACACAGCTCCATAGCTTAGCTTCCCCCACTCCTGTTACAGTCACCCCCTCTGCCCTGCGAGCAGAGCGGGTCCGAGGGTGGGCCGCGCCRGAGGGGGGGCGAGCATGCGCGGGTCCCGCGGCCGTTTCGGCAAGGATGCCACCGGGCTTTCGGCACGTGTTYGCAGCACAACCCCCCTCTCCCTCTCTGCCAGCGGCTGTTGCACGAGCTCCGGCAAAGCCGGCCAGCCGCCTTTTGTACGCTGCGAGCTCCGGCGCTGGCGGAGGGAACGTGGCTGAGGATGCGTYGCGGCCGCTTCCCGGCCGCTCGGAAATACATCCGTGGTGGGAGCTGCCGGGGACAAGGGGCCGGAGGACGGCAGCGGCAGCCCAGGCCATGCGCCCCGGCTTGGCGGCTCGCCCCGGCGAGGGGCAGCGGGCGGCCGGGAGGCCAGCTGTGTGCACAGTCTGGGTGATGCAGCCAGCATCCAGACCGCCTGGSAATGGGAATGCTGGTGACGGGAAAACCTACGTACAACCAGAAGGGATCTTCTCCCCAGCCCCACGATGCCTCTCCGGAGCCCTAACCCTCGTATGGCCCTAACCCTGTCCATCAGCCACATGCTGCCTGAAAAGGCATCTCCCTGCTGTTCCYGGTGACAAATGCCAGTTATTTCAAATCTTTACTAGTATCTACATGTTTGGAGACAGCCCTATACGGGCAAAACCAGCCGGCCCTAAGACCCTGGCTGGGGGCAAGGAAAAAGCCTCCCAGCCAAGCCAGGCTCCATCATCCCCAGCATTGCAAGCGTCTCGTGGATCTGCTCCGTCGTGGCTAACGGCAGGACAGCGGGGGCTAAGGAGGGGAAAAATCTCAAGTAGATACTTTAAATAAAGCCTATATTAATTTCTTCGTGTTTGTGGACATCGGAGGAGGAAGCGGGAGAAAAACCTCCCACTGCGAGGCTAAGAATACGGAGGCGAGAGGGGACGGCGCAAGGCTGAGCCGCGACCCTCGGCGGATGCGGGGACCTGGAAGGAGGCGACACTGCAGTCCCGGAGCGACCCGCAGCCCCTTGCCGAGGCCCGCGGCCCGGATGAGCGACCCACCGCAGCGACGTGAGCCCCGTGCCAGCGGCGGGGGCGGCGCGGTCGGGCCGAGGGGCAGCGGGGAGCAACTCCGACGCGGCCGTTCCCTCCCGGAGCCCCGGGGGCGAGCGTGGTGCTGCCGCCGCCCTCAAGCGTGGGAATTGCACCAGAGCTTTCCCGCCTCGCTGCTCAAACGGGCCTTTAATTGCCTCCGAA
This sequence comes from Apteryx rowi, assembly GCF_003343035.1. Taxonomy (NCBI): domain Eukaryota; kingdom Metazoa; phylum Chordata; class Aves; order Apterygiformes; family Apterygidae; genus Apteryx; species Apteryx rowi. The sequence goes on from NW_020449085.1 coordinate 2,240,785, forward strand.
GGAAGAAATCGGCTGAACGCCGGGGACGTGGTTCAGGTGTAATGAAGCTGCGCAGCTGGACTCGGCCCTGACATTGTGCTGTGCTTGGGCCTTAATCCAGCACAGTAATTACTCCGCAGGGCTCTGTCTCCCCGTCCTTCCCCTGGGGTTTCAATCAGCAAAGCTATTTCTTGCTTCCCCTCCCAGCGGCCTCCTTGTCCAGGTGACTCCGGAGGGGGACACGACCAGCTCCCCAGGCCAGCTCCTGAGCAGCTTCAAATAAAACTTTCTGCTTGCTACGGGAGACTTTGCTTCTGTTTTGCCACGGCAGAGGAGCCCGCGCCGTCGCTGCGATGACAGCGGGCTGTCCTTCCCGGCCGGCTCGGCGAGGGAGAAGGCAAACTCACATCAGCCCGATCGAAGACCCTGGATCGRATTTGAGCACGTGTTATTGATTTGTAGGCAGCCGCGATGATTCTTGGATCATCGCTCTGCCTAACTCTGGAGCACCCACTGCAGAGCGGAGATCTGCACTCGCAGCAGAGATCACGCTGTTAAGCTTGCACRAAGGAGGGACGGGACTTTAGCCGCTATAAAACAGCGTAGCTCCATCCAAGCCAGTGGAACAACAGTGATTTACAGCAGCCGGCAGGAACTTGTAATTTTATTGTAACCTTCACCCTGAAAAATGCGCTACGTGTGCCCACGGTGGTTATTTCACCTCGTGCTAAACCGCAGCCAGCTCTGGGGTGTAAAACCACAGCAGCCCCTTGCCCCGACTGGGGAGTCTGGAGGGGAATGAGGGGATGCAGGAGGATTTCGAGCGACGCAGCATCGCTTCCCAAGCTGGTGGTGGTAATGCAAAGTTGTGCCTAACGGTGAGTCTTCGAGGCCTGACGTATTGCTCTGTTACTCCTGGTGTAATTTAAGTGGTGGGCTCCCCAGCTGATGTCTCACTCACCAGGATGGCCCTTCTGCTGTCTCTGCTCCCACCTCCWCTTCTACATTTGCTCTTAGGCTTTTCCCTTCCAGGGTGTTTGATGGATGAAAACCTAGCACATTAGTTTGATGCAATAGGAGGTGTTTGGAGACTGCTTTTGTCTCTAGTTGTATCAACAATTAATATGTTGATCCAGAGCAATATTATAAATAGGGTAAATACTTTTTTTCCTCTCTTTTTCTTCTTTTTTTGGTAAACAGCAAAAGAAAAACAACAGCTGCTAGTGTCACTGTTCAATGGGGACTTTTCAGGCTTCATACAGGGCTTGAACCTTCCTCCCTGCTAAGATGCCCTCTCTGGCTCTCCTTTGCAGGTAGGCAAATAGGTGATGTGGTTCAGTGGCTCCATGGACCCTTAGGGACGGGGTAATATCTTGACTTGTACAGGATCTCATCGTCTCAGTGCCTCCGGCTGGGATGTCCTGCCATGGAGTGACCAGGGATGCAGAGGGGCAGGCGTCCAGCAACCTGTTTGCCGGCATTAGCACAAGGTTGCCCCAAGGGCACTATGTTGGTTTAATAAGTTGGTTCTTCACTCGGCCCTCATTTCGTGGGGAGCCCAGCAGGCTGTGCTGGCCCTGGAAATCTCCCCCGTGCCACAAGTGTGGTCATCCTGGATGGCTAGACTGGGTGGGAAAGCAAGTCCTTTCTTTTTTGAGAGAAGAAACACGGGAGGTTTGTATTTTCGCAGCTCAGCTAGGAGAGGATGGCAAGATGCTAGCATTTGCTTTTGGAAAATGAAGTTTCTCTTCAGTCCTGAATTTGCCTTTGCAATTGGTGCAAATGCTTCTGTTTCRGGACGGAGTGCCCCCAGGAGCAAAGCACGTGCTTCCAAGACAGAAACCTGTGGAAAGGTTGGGAATTCAACCGGTTAGAGGCTCTTCCCTGATCTGTCTTTAAAGACAAAAAATGTCAGTGGAGCGGACAGAAGACCCTGGGGTTTGCCCGCAAGGCTTTTCCAGCAGGAGGTCGGGCAGAGTACCGGTTTCCTACCCCCGTCAGCGCGGCTCTCGGTGGCTGTAACATCAGATGTGCTGGGGACAACACGCAGCTCGCTGCTGAGGCCGGGCTGAGCAGCGAAGCCTTTCCGCTTTTCCCATATCGGAGCCGATTATCTCRTTTTCCATGTGAGAATTTCCTGCGGCGGCGCCGCTCCCGGCGCTCTCCTGCGCTCGCTGCAGGAACCGCTGAATTCAGCCCTCAATCAAGGGCAGCCGTAGCGCGCTTTGCTTGCGCAGCGGCTGCTATTTCRGTCCCGCAATTACCTCTCCCGGCTTCCCTCCTCCCCTGCGCCGCCTTCCCTCCGGAGCTCGCGGAAGAGAGAATTTGCAAGCCGGCTTTCTGCTGAGTCGGCCGGGGACCGCGGAGCGCAGACRGGTCTCCGGAGGGGCGGCAGCGGGGGGACCGTCTTCCCAGCACCAAAGGCATCGGGCTGGTTTTAAGGAGGCCCGCGAAGCTCTCCTGCCCCTGCGGGTGCTAGCGGGAGAGAGAAGAGGATGATCTTTGCACCGGGGGCCATCGGGAAGCAGAAGCGCTTGCGGTTAGGAATCCCATCCTCCTCCTAAAGAGGCTCATCCCCTGATGCTAAGGAGGGCTGCTAATCACCTATCCTAAAGCTCATTGCAGCCAAGGAAGCAATTGCCGGCTGCGGTCCTGGAGCCAAAGCAACGTTTCGTACAATTGCAGGGAAGGCAAATTATCCCTGGCGAAGCATTTCCTTTCAGCAGAGCCCTTGCWCCATGCATTGCTCTGTCAGCTTTCCCCYGCGTTTCGCTCCGCCGTGCGCCTCTTTCCCGAGGAGCCGCACTGCGAGGAGGACCGGGGGCAGGCAGGGAAAAGCCAGGGCGACTCTTGCCACGGCCGTGAAATTCCAGGTCGTCAGGAAAGAGTCGTGGGAATTTCCCCGATGCAAAAAGTATTTGCAGTCCTGAACTGGGGAAGGGGGAATTTGAGTAAACTACAGTCTCGGGGAAGGAGGATTCAGGTCTGATCAATTTGAAAGGTTTGAATCATTTTGAAATATCTGATTCCGACTTCAGCTATTACATGGTATCATTTTTCTCCAGTGTTGAACAAAAAAGTTACCCTGAACAAAACCCTCTTCCCCTGAGCTTTCCATTTTGAGTATCTCCAGACAGGACATTCGGACAATTTTAGAAGTTTGACTTTTTAAAGGCTTTTCTTTAATGAGAAATTCACTGAAAATGGCCTTCTTTGGTTTGGCCATTTTCTGATATTAAGGCCTTTGCGAACAATTTCTCCTCTGGCTCAACTCTTCACATTTTCCACCTTCCCTTACAACCCTGAAAATAAATCATGGCCTACATCCTTGTCTCTGATAGAGAGAGCTTTGTGGGGATCTCCCACGYGTAACGGTATGGTCGTGTCCTTTCAAAAAGCCCAGACCGCGCTGGTGACATTCAGCTCATTCTTGCTTTGGAGGCTGCTAAAAGGCCACCGTGTGGCAGATGGCCAGATGGACACACATTTCACCTCTTCCAATTGAGCTGCATTTTGTTGTTGTTGTTGTTGTTTTTAATCTCAATTCCTCTAAGACACATATTTGGATTAAAATATCATGTCCTGGCTCAATATGTCCGTCAGGGTTCAGAAGATCTCTGGGACAGAGATTCAAGGATGAACAACCTTGGCAGAATGTTCTCAGTGGATACATTTCCAAACTGTAGCTGGGTAGCAAATTAAGGGTGCTTTTCCAGAAGCATTTACTGATTAAATTGCTGACTGTCTTAAAGCATCTTGGCCTTGATGTTGAAATAGTTTTGAAGGTCATTTCATCAGCCAGTTCTGGTTTATTTTGGAGAACACCACCACTAACATGATTCACCTGAGGCCAATTATACCATGGCATTTGAACTTCTTAAATATGCAGATACCACTTTCTTCCTCTCACTTGTCTGCAGAAGTCGTCTCTCTCTTTCATGATGTTCCTTGAGGTTCCACAGTCCAAATTAAAATATCATCTTCTATAACTTCAGCACCTCCTAATCCCTCAAATATCTGCTAAATTRCTCTTTGAAATACCTTGGGAGCAGAGCTAATTCCAAATGGCATTAGCTTAAATTTGCAGCGTCCAGCTGGTGTATTAAAAATCACTAGCTTTGAGCTCCATTCATCTAATTTTACTGGCTTTAATAGATGTCCTGCCTTCATGCTGAGAATATTTCTGCTACTGAGAACATTGCTAACTTTTCATTAAGGGTTTCCAGTGGATAATGTCTCTATTTGAAAGGCTTTATTTAAACCATATAAATCAATCTGCATCTATGATTTATTTGGCTTTTTGATTCACACCCTTTTCAGTTAATACACTAGGTTTAACCTAGTCTGTTGGTTGATACAGTCTAGAGGGATAGAAGACAACAGTGAGACAAGTTGTTCAGTCCTGACACAGAAGTAAATTCTGGGACTAGCTGGTGAACCCAAGCTTATTCCTGTCTGACCCGTCTTGGGTGGTTTCCTCTCGTGCCAGCCTTCACTGGCGTGGTGGGATATGGGTTTCTCTCCTACTACTGGGAAAGGATTTAATTTCACAAGTGTGCTTCAGCAAGCTTGCAAACAGATGCACCATGTGGACAGACATTCATATTCGTGTGGTGGTGGAGGACTCTCAGAAAGAGCTTCACGTCTCTGGCAAGGCCCATGTATGCACCCAGGACCAGCCATGGTTAGGGTTGTGTATGGTTATTTTTTGTAGTGCACGAGTCCACTCTGACAGACGCTTAGCCAAGGGCTGTGGCTCTTGGCCTTGCTGTGGTGATCGCCCACCAGCGGTCTGGAGAACATCTTCAAGGAGAGGCTACCTTTGGCACTTTCCCAGATAAAACCGTACTGTCCAAACCCTTTGGCAGTCCTCTCATTCCCATGAGCCTGACCCATGCTTGGCACTGAACTGGTGAGCTGGGTARGATGATGCAAAACCGACTTCTTCAAACAAAACACTGTTTTTTTTCCTGCAAAGGCACAAAGCAATCAGAAAGAAGGAATAAAACAAATGTTTTTTGTGTTCTCTCCTAGGCTGAACTGAACAACTTCCAGTGAGCCCCGACCACCTTGCTCCTGGGAAAGAGATGGCTGTCTGCAGCACTTGTCTCCCTTGCTGAGATTTCCTTTCCTTCTTTATCTCCTCTCCTCTCCTCCCCATGTCCTCCACAGGCATTGATCTTAAACGCACTAATATCCCCTTTCATGCTGGAATGCACCTTTCTGGCCTTGCTGGCGTTACACTGTGAACCACTGCTGGGCACAAGGGAGCAGAGGCCCTATGAGGAGGGACCGTGTGCGCAGACGGAGAAAAAGAGGCACCCTCGTTCTTTTGGGACATTTACTGCCATCCATTCCTGGGGCTTCCAACTATTTCCCTTTCAGAGAAGATGCCCCTCTGCCAGATAACTGTGCCAGTTTTCCAAGCTGGTGCTCCAGTTGGAAAGCCGTGTTTCCCCTCAGGCCGCCCAGCGCTGGGGACTCTTTGGAGTGCTCCCCTCCTAGGGCAGCGCCTGCACTCTTTTTCCCCATGTCACAAAACCTGACAGAGCAGCTTTGCTAGATTGTGGGCATGGTTTTTTTTCACCATCTCTGTCCTATTTGGAAGCAAAGAGGACCACAGACAAACAAGTAAATTTTCCTGGTTGATGGGCTCCAGGGCATGAGAGTGGTCTGAGAAGAAATCACTTATCCTCAGTCAAAACTTTCCCCAAGGGGCTACTTGTTTCCAAATTTCCGTCAGGATTTGGGACAGCCAAGTTCGCCTCTTTATCGGCTCCTTGCTGCAAGGCGGCTCTGAACTGGGTCTCATGGGAGGCCGTAGGAAGGGCGCTGGTGGAGCCGTCTGGGCTGAGGCCCTGCTGCATCTCCAGCTATCGCTGGGCACAGAGGCCCGTCTGCTCGGTGCGGGCATGCAGCAATGTACCTGCTCGATGTTGGGACTTGCCCGCACCTTGGGGAATGGGACTTGGTCACCTTGAGCAAACGAGTGCAAACTGAAGCTTGAAAGCCCATATTCCTATGGCAAATTATAGAGTGGGGCTCCACCATTGGTATGGCAGTCAAGGACAGGGATTCAGCTTCTCCAAGCATTAGTCAGGTACATCCCTAGCATCTTGGAGCTGAAATGAGTTAACAGGAGGGGCGGAGGCTGAAAAAAAAAGAGGAAAACTGGAGAAAAACTAAAGGAAAGTCCTTGAGGGTTCCTAACCTGGTGCATCTGAGAGAAGAGCAGAGCTGCCATCTGCACGCAGCGCGCTCAGCTACGTGGGCGAGGGAGAGAGAAAGAGAAGCTGCGAGCGCAGCGGCTGCCAGACAAGGAAACAAGCTCCAGGGGAAGCAAACCAGAGGGAGACGTTCTCAGATCACGAGCACCTTTGAAGTACACGAAGCAGAGGAAATTGCGCCTCCCCCCCCCTTGGGATATCAGGCTGGCAGCTGCATGACTTTTAAATTTGATTTTACCTAGGTGGAGGTGAGAGAGACTGTCGCAGAAAGGGGATCTCAAACTATCCGACCTAGATTCATTTTTCTTGTGAAAGTCTCCTCTGAGAGTTGGTCTGACGAAAGATGAAGGTCTCCGAAAAGTCCTTGCTGGGACACGTGCCTCTGCCCGGCCGGCGGTGGCCGTGCAAGACTTGTCCCGCTGACTCCCGGTGAACAGCTCGTGGTGGCCGTGGGTTTGGGGTGTCTCCCCCACCGCATGCTGCAGCCCGCTGTTTGCCAGCAAACGCGGAGGTGACCCCGAGTCCTTGGTGCCCAACACGTGGTGGGGAGGAGATAACTGCTGGCGAGGGAGAAGACAGCCAGCTCGCGAGCGAGTTGGGAACGAGCTTTCGGCAGGATTTAGGTCTCTTCAAGGGCAATGTGCCTTTTTCCCCCCCTCTTCGCCCTCAAGCTAAGCCAAAGCGGTTGAGCAGCCACGTAAGGAGCTTAGAGCAGAGCTGCCTGGTTGGAGGAAGGAGTGAGGCAGCCTGGGCAGAGGCTGCACGCGGTGGCCTGCAGGGCTCAGCTCCTGCCCAGCACCGTGCCGGGGCACGTCTGCGTCCCCTCCGCGCGCCACGCTCACCCGACCGAGCCAGGGAGCGGAGGGAGAGATCGGAGGCCGAGACGCAGGGGACACGGCCCTGTGGGGGCAGGATGCACATCCTGGTGGGTGCAGGACGCACGTCCCGGCTGGGGCAGGATGCGCATCCTGGTGGGTGCAGGATGTGCATCCTGGTGGGTGCAGGATGTACATCCCAGCAGGGGCAGGACGCCTGGGCTCTGCTCCTGCAGCAGCCTGGGCAGGTTATGAACCTGAGGGTCGTCGCCCAAACCGTGTGCGAGCCACACTGCTGTCGTGAGAGGCAGCATCTCCTCCCGCAGGGCTCAGAGCAGCGCCGGGAGAGGGGATGAGTCCCCCACCAAAATCGTTTCTGCAGCGGGAATCCCTCCCAGCTGCGGGAATCCCTCCCGCGTGGGAGGCTTCGCGCTCTCTCTCTCTCTCTCTCTCTCCTCTCGCACTGAAGCTGCTAAAGCGGAAGGCCGGCTCGGCGGCTTTGTTTCCCGTGGTTTGCTTTTGTGCTCAGCAAGCAGCTGGGAGAGATCGCTGCCTTTGCTGGGTTCGATTTCAAGGAACAAATCCCCCCCCCCCCCATCCGGCATGGTTGACTCTGCTTCTCTGGCCAGCTGCTTTCCAGGCTTGCATCCAGCGGGGAAGGGTTGGAGGCCCCGTGGCAACTGCTTGGATTATGGGGCTGGAGCTGCCAGCAATTTTCTGCTGTGACCAAAATGATCTTTAATAAATACGTCAGGGATTTTGCTCTCTCTTTTTTTTTTTCCTTCCCCTTTCCTCCATGCCCTTGGACTTGGGGTGGACTGTGGCACATGGGAGCAGGGGGGACTGTGGGACAGGCAGAGCGCCACCTCCAACCAAGGACCGCTCGGGGCGGTTTCTGGAAAAACAGCCTCTGCTTTCAAGGAGGCAGAGCAGCCCCAGCGCCCGTGGGGTCAGTCTGCCAGTGGCTGTGGGCAGGGTGAAGCCTGGCCTGGCAAGGCGAAGGGCTTAGCTAAGGCATCTGCTTGCTGACTTAATTCATTTAATGGTATATCGATTCCCCGGACAGTGCTGTCTGCTGCCCAAACGGACCCGATGAGGCTGGAAGGAAAGGAAGGGAGCCGTGCATGGCTGTGGGCTGCACCGACCCTCGCCACCTCCTGCCCCAGCCCTGCTGTGCTGCACGCAAGGGTGTGCACGTCCATGCGCAGGCGTGTGCGTGCACAGAGGTGTGCATGTGCAGGGGTGTACATGCCTGCGCACAGGGGTTTGCATGTGCAGGTGGGGGTGGGTGCATATGCATGTGCAGGGCTGTGCACATCCACGTGCAGGGGTGTGCATGTCCGTGTGCAAGGCTGTGCATGTGTGGGCAGGAGGCTGTGCATGTGCAGGCGGGGGGGTGTGCATGTGCAGATGGGGGGGGCTGTGCATGTCCTTGTGCAGGGGTGTGCATGTGCCTGCTCAGAGGTATGCATGTCTGCGTGCAAGGCTGTGCATGTGCGGCAGTGGGGGTGCATGTGCGGATGGGGCTGTGTGCGTGTGCGCACACAAGGGTGTGCATGTCCATGCACAGGGCTGTGCATATCCAAGCACAAGACTGTGCACGTCCTTGTGCAGGGGTGTGCATGTGCTTCCAGAGCGGTGTGCATGTTCTTGTGCAAGTCTGTGCATGTCTGTGCACAGGGCTGTGCACGTCCATGAGCAGGGCTGTGCACATCTGCATGCAGAGGTGTGCATGTCCATGTGCAGGGGTGTGCATGTCTGCGTGCAAGGCTGTGCATGTGTGGGCAGGGGGGTGTGCATGTCCATGTGCAGGGGTGTGCATGTGCGTGCAGAGAGGTGTGCATGTCCATGCACAAGGCCGTGCGTGTCCGCACACAGGGGCTGTGCGTATCCGCGTGCAGGGCTGTGCATGTCCACATGCAGGGGTGTATTTTGTGCCCATGTGATGGGTGGGCGCGATGGCACCCACATCTTTGGAAGCCACCTGCTGCCTCCCTAAATTCGCCCTTTGCTTTTGCCTGGGTTTTTGCTTTTGTGCGTGCCAGGTGGGCTGTGCTAGCGCTGCTCCTTGCAAGAAAGCAAATAAACCTCCAACCCCATGGGCTATGCAGCAAATCCCCCCAAAGGGAAGGGTGGCAGCTGTGCCCTTCGAGACTTCCCTGCTGCAAGAGTTTTTCTTGCAGAACACGCAGTTTCATTGAACTGGAAAAATTCCTAGAAGTGTATTAATACCCCCAAAAACCCATTATGGCAAAAGTGTCATAATGGAGCTTTTCAATCTCATTTCATTGTGATAGTCAAAATGTTTCAGTCAGATGTTATCGCTTTAATTTCACTCTGACTTTTATACTCTCTCGCTTATGTATAGGCTGCATATTATATTTCACATTACACTGTTTAAACATTATCCAAGTGGAACATTGTTACTTATCAAAATGAAACAATCTGGCAGGGTTGGATTGAAGCATTTCAGTTTTTGACTGAAACCTTCCCTAAATTTTCTACCCCACAAAGGCATCACACATTTTTGTCTTCATGTTACAGGTTGGAATAAAACTGAAACTCAATGTTTTGGAATTTCCTGTAGGACATAAAATTTCACCTTCCTTCCTGCTGTGATAAACTGAGATGCACTTGATTTTGAGATATGGTACATGAATTTTCAGAGGTTTCTTTGGTGACAGTGGTAAGCTGTTAACTCTGAAACCTAAAGAAGGTGATTGGGCTCTGAGTGCTGCATTTTGTAAGCTGACTGTTGCTCGGTCTTTGCCAGTAATTCCTCCCTCTGTGCTGGGGAAATACCCCTTTCCTCCCCGTCTCTGAGTTGAGAAGAGAAGCCTGTTTGGTCCATGAGTTCTCAGCCTGTCCCTCCTAGCAGCAGAGAGCTACCCCAGCTGCACTCCCCTCCGAGCACAAGCACAGCAGGGCTCACAGGGAGGGGCAAGAGCTGTTTTTAGGCCATGTCTTAGAGCTGGACCAGGCAGACAAGCTTCCGCAGGTCTCAGCAGAAGCAGCAAGCTCCACGCTTAGTCCCATTGGTAGCAATCGCTTCAAGCTGAGCTTAATTACTTTGATAAATTAGATAATAAGGGGCAGAGTGAAGAATGAGCAGGAGGTGCCTGGCCAGCAAAGGGGATGAGATGCGGSGAGGTGCTGGGGGAGAGGTATTAATTGCCTGTGAGAGCACAGGGGCTTGTTGGGAGGTTGCTGTGAGCCGGACTGAGATCTCTGTCAGCTTTTTGGGGCAGCTGAGCCTTGCGTGTGAGCTGCTGCCTCATCCTGGGAGGATGCTGTGAGTGTGTAATGCCCCAGGCCCTAAGTGGGAGCATACTTCTGGAATTAGAGATGGAAGATTTTGTRTTGCCTTTCAGAGGGGAAGGTTGTGATTTCCTCCTGCATGTCTCTCTCCCCCTCCCCCCCCTTTTTTCTTTTTTTAACTTGCATTTGATATACCTTTCAGAACTGGATTTTTTTGTCTATGTTTCTTGTTTGCCTAGAAACACTGCTGGAATTGGCTCTCGGGGCCCTCCCTCTCCATGTAGCAGGAGGCAGGAGACGGGGTGGTGCCGAGACATGGGAGAGCGCACCTCTGTGCATCTTGGGCTCGTTAAAATTGCTGCCAGGCTTTGCTCAAAGGACAGACCTAGTCTGGCACTGAACAGAGTGATCCTTGTGTATAATGTCTTAGCGGACAAGGGTTTGAATAACTGCGAGGGACTGGAGGATGGACTGCAACGTTTGGTTCAAAGGTGTTTAATGCAGGGCCGTGTCCCAGGCATGGCCAGACCCAGGGCTGCAGCGCTCTGTGTGTGTGCGTATTCCCCACTGCTGAATTTGCAGAGCTTGGGGACTGATTTACTGGGGTCTGGCTAGCGAGCAGATCCCCAGCCAGATCCCTGATTCCCTGTGCTTGTCTTGGTCCCACTGGAATGGGGACATGGGCTGGGTTTGTCCTCCCTGTCCCCATGCTGGGCTCTGTGGGTGCCTTGCAGCCAGCCACCAGCAGCTGATCTTCTGGGCCTGTGGCAGCGTGGGGTCCCTGGGAGAGGCGTGCTGGTGGGACAGTCTGGGGTGGCTTGCCGTGGGTGGGGGGAGAGGACAGTGAGGGTCTCCTGGGCATGGGCAATGGGTGGGAATGGGCTCAAAGACCTGATCCTAATGGGAAGGATCTGTGGCCCTCAGAGGCCCTAGACCCTGTGGAGGAGAAGGGTGCTGGAGGTGAGGTGGGGAGTGGGGTCACCTGGACAGTGTGAAGGGCCAGGGACTGGTCCTGCTCTCCCTGAATCCCTCCTGGGAAGAGAAGTGGGACTTGGGCCATGTCTCTCGGCTGGCCCAGCCTTCAGTATGGTTGCAAAGGAGTGATGACGTTCGGGAGGAGATCGGCTGGATCCTGCCTTATGTACCAGGGGTGGTGTTGCCCAGGCTGTTTCCTGAGCCTCCCGTGAGGGACAGGAGTTAAGCTGGTGTTTTGTCCAAGGTGTTGTGCCTCTCTTCCCTGGAGCAGGAGCACCTTGGTAGCGAAGTGGTTAAAGCTCATCAGAAAATCGGTTGCTTTCTCTTTTCGTCTTCTGGTAAAAAGCTGTACTGTAGATGAAAAAAGCAAATAGGTTTTTTGCTTTCTTGAACATTTTGAAAGGAAATGTCAACTTCTTGCAGGAAACCCATTTTGGTATCCAAAAATTTCATAGAATTGGAAGAACTGGAAGAATTTTGACCTCCAGACTGTCAGAAATAATAAAAAAAAAAAGGTATTGCTTTTTGGTCAAAGGAGAAATTGGTTCTCTCCCTGCATGACCACCCTGTTTTCCCTCCCCAGTGGATAGCAAATTCTTCCCATGGAAAAAAACGCTGCTTATTTTGAAACAAGTTTTTCCTCAGTTATGTGAACAAGACAGTTTTTGGACTAATGCTAATGGGCTTGGGAAGTTGCTGAGGTCAAGTAGTTGTTTAAGTGGATGGAGGGAAGGTAGGGACAGGTAGATTAGCTTTCAGGGCTGCAMCAAAATGAATCCATCTCCTCCCTCAGTCTCCTAAAGGCCAGTTTTTATTTGAGCAGCTGATGACACTGGGAGAAGTAATTGCTAGATGATATTCTCCCTTCTTGCCTAAGGGAGAAGAGGAAAAGAACAGAGACAATAACAGGTCAGCAACAAGGGGAAAGGAGACTCAGTGTTTGGAGAGACCAGATTGCCTGTTACTGTGGGTTGGTTTTTTCCTCTTCCTTATCAGTGGCTCAAGATAAACAGAGACAGAAGGCTGGAAAGTGTCCCAGAAAGGTCTTTGCAGAAACAGGCTGAACTTAAAGTGGATAAACATCATGCAAAGAGCTGCACCAAAACTGGATTCTCTTTCTGAATGCAGTGGCCGGATGAGGGGCAGGCTTTGCTGGGAGGGATTGCCTGGAGCAATGCCTTGTTTTCTAAACTCCATGCCGCGTCATGGGGTGGGATGCCGCAACAGACCCCTGGGGAGGGAACCCTAAGTGCTTTGGTGGTGATTTTCTCTATTAGTAGTCCTAGAGCTGCATTTGACTCCCAGAGGCTCTGGGAGGGGAATAATGCTCTGGCACTGCTCTGACTTGGCTCAGCGCGATCCMTTCCATAACCAGGGTAATGGGTCTATTTTCGTCCTGCAGAAGTCTCCTGGCAGTAGGAACAAAGCACTCTGCAAAATTAGGCTGATAATGCCACAGATGCATTACATAGCTCATAAACTCCACCTTAATCAGCCCCAGGCAGTCCGGTTGGTGTGCAGGAGAGTGGTGCTCGAGGTCCGGTTTGGCCACAGGAGAGCTGGTGGCCGTGGGCCTGTCCCTTCCCTCCGCTCCAGAGTCTGACAAGCTGGCTGGGTTGCTGGGCCAGCGGTTCTTCCCATCAAGAGCGCGTGGGCTTTGATGGGAGCCAACATGGTGTATACATGGTAACGCAGCCTGTAGCAACAAGCAAGGGTGCTCAGCTGGATTTACAAGGATCTTCTGTTTTAAGGGCATCTTCCTAAGAGAGGATAAAAGCACCCAATTCGGTCTGCTTAACAGGCTTGTGTAGCATCCTGCTCCTGCATCCATCTAAGTGCGAGACTGTAAAGCTTCTCCTAGTTTTATTGCTGGCGTTATCTGAAACTATCTTCTGTCTATTATCTGCTTCAGGAGGAATTCCTTTATTTATAGGCTTGCTCCACTGCACAAACAAATGAAGTATAAGATTGCAGGCAGCCTACGTGTGACAACAGCATCCAAGAGATTTACTCTGAGCTCTGAATTCCAGACAAACAAACAGATAAAGGGTAGCCACCGACAGTGATTGATATAGCTGTATAGCACAAAGCAATCCCGGGCTGGGAACAACAAATCTGGGATGGCTGCTGGTGTGTCCTGCCTTATTTCTTTATCTCTGTGCTGATCTCCCAGAGTCTGTCCTTAAGATACCAGGCTGGTCAAGTCCTTTGTATAGAATATCCTTGAGGGTGGGAGGCAAAGCTTGTGGAGTCCACCATGTAGGGTGTCCCAATGCCTCTACACAAAGTTTTTGCTGTGAGCATGCACTTGGTGGCTGGGACAGATGGAGGAGGAGGATTGGGGGGGGTGGGGGGTTGGCTGGTCACTGGTTGATGATTACAAAGAGCAGATCTGTTCAGACATGAGCGTGGAGCCCTACACTGTGGTCAAAGCTCAGTGTCCCTTTGAACAGCTGAGTGGGATTCCTGCAAACAGTCCTCCTGGTATCACTGGGGTGTGGAGAGGTGAAGAGCCACAGTGGTGAGAGGAAAACAGCAGCCAGGAGTAAGCCTAGTTGTCTACCCTCCCCACTGACAGCAGAGGTGGAGGAGCCCAAGGATGCAATGTCAAATGGATGTGTGACCCTCTCATGAGCCCCCTGAGGCTGTTCTGAGACCCTCAGTCTCTACCTACAGCAGAAACGGTGGGTGCTGCATACTGCCCTGCTCCAGACTCCAGCTCACACTGGGCTGAGGGGTGATCTGGGTGGCCCTGTGGCCAGCAGGTGTCCATCACCAACGCTACTCTCTCCGGCATGAAGAGAAGATGAATTCAGAACAAACAGCAAGGCTCGGGGAGCCAGGGCAGCTTCTTGCTTGCTTTCTTGAATATGGGGGGGGAGGGAAAACGAGGCAGATGAGTGTGRGGGTGACACGTTCATGCTCCCGGTAGGTACGAAATAAAAGATAAATTATCCCTTCCACTGCCTTAACGTTAGCCTTGCAAATGCTGTGGCGGCGGTTTCCCATGACAAGCCTCCTGCTTGGCTGGCCCCATGCACTGCGGTGGGTCTGATTACACCAGAAGTTGTGTTACAGGAGTAAAGGACTTCCACAGAGCACGTAGACGAAGGCGCTGTAAATTTTACTATACAAATATACCTAATGTATGCATATATTGCACTGATAACATAGCATGTTTGAAACCTTACATTGGTGTTTAATACAGCTGTGTGCTGGATCAACCAGGTGAGACCCTGCCCTGGCCAGCTGCCATCGTCTTCACTAATAGTGGTGGGATGCTGGGGGTCAGGTCTCTCTCTCTTCCTCTTTTCCAGCAAAGATTTATACAGTCAAGGGGTCTTGGCATGTGTGAGTGATTACTTGTTCACTTCAATGATCTTGAGTGCTTCACTTTTCACACTGCTCTGGCATAAGCTTGACATTTTTATGGGGGAGTTAGACATTAATCACTGGTGTAGCATTATTTTGAGTACCTGTGATGGTTATAGCATTTGCAGTAACACTACATCTGACCACATTAGGCAATGCTGCACCAGGCTAAAATAGCAGTGAGGAAAAAAACTGGAATCGCCTTTGACAACTATTTCAAAATACATATATGAAGCAACTGCTGTTTGCTCACTCTGGTTCTGCTTTCTGCATAATACCTGCATGGATCTTGGGGCTACCAGCTTGGCCTGGATCTGAAGCTACAGGCCTTGGCATCAGTATGCAAAAGAAGGCTCTGTATAAGAGGCAGCCTGACATTTGCAGGCACAGTGACTTTACTCCCTCTGCTAGGAAGGGGAAGTATTTGCCTGTCCTGGCATGCAGCTCTCTCTGCACCTGTAGGACCCTCTTTGCAGAGCGTCTCATGGTGGTTCATAGTCAGGTAAGCCCGAATGTCACAGTACAAAGCGTTGCTGAGGTCCTATCAGGATCCTGATCTTCCTGTTCAGAATAGGTGAATTTGGACTTGAGCAGACCCACGGAAAGGACTCTGAGGAGTAAGATGTCTGTTATAAGACGGGCTTGGCTCTACTAGCTGATGGGTGGGATTATTGTGTGAGGATACATCATGAGGAGGGAAAAGGACTCTTTAAGTCATTGCAAGGTAATGGAGGAGAGGCTGGTTCATGTCCCTTCCAGGGCCACATGCAAAATAAACTTGGTTTCTCTGTCCAGAGTCATATTGCTGCAGCCCCCTCAATCCCCATGAGTGGGGCAACAGCTCATGGAGCAAGGAGCCTGGTGGGAAGAGGTGTGCTAGAGCTGTTCAGCAGCACTTGGGCTTCATGTGCTCCTAGGAATATCCCTTCTCCTTTCCCTCTGGGGTAGGTGGCATCCTCTCCTGGGCTAGGTGAATTGCCAGTGCTTTATCTGGAGGCTCAGTGCTAGTGCAAGGGAAAAATGGGCATAAAATGGCCAAGGATTATGTAAAGCTGGGAGCTGGAAGGTGGCCCTGTGGTTCTGGCACAGCCTGCTGGGGCAAGACCTATTGTCTTTCAAGCCAGAGAAACCCARTGATACTTGCCAGACTTGGTGAGCCGAGGCTCTGGCTGTGGCTACCTTAACTCTGCTGTGATGTAGGAGGTGTTTTCTCTTCCTCAAAGTGAGGAACTGAATCCCAGCAGGCCACAACCCTGCTTCCCTGTGTCCCAAGACAGCAGCCTAGCCAGGATCCGCTCTTTTGCAGCRATGTCCACTTTCAGGGGAGATATCCCATAGGGTAGCTTCCCTTGGGAAAGTGTCCATCTAGGTAGTGTGATCTGGAGATCAGACTGCTCAAAGAGCTGGAGACAACCTGTTTATTGTAAAAACTCCGCTGTGTTTGAAAACATGGGATTTATAATCYTAACCAGGTCTCTGAGGAATCCTGGGTAACATCCAGCTTTCAGCCACGGGACAGAGGGAGGTAAAACCTTCTCCACTGGCGGTCGCATCAGCAGTGCAGTTTTGGGTGCYTTGGCACCTAATCTTAACCGGTGGGTCATGCCTCTTCTCTCTGGTTAGACAGAGCCCTTTCTCGCCCGGGGTCTCACCGGCCTGAATGCCTTGCTTGCCAGGCTGTGCGCAATGTTTCCATGCAATTACATGGCTTTCATTGGAGTCAATTCTTCAGTGAGTAGTTTGGGAAAGAGATTCCTCTAATTAACCCATTTCCTAACCTCCATTCCCTCCTGTTGCTAGGATGGATGTGACTAGCAGGGGTACTCAGCCCCTCCAAGCCATCTGCTTCTCTGCACTTTTCCGCACGTTGTTTAATGTTCAATAATTCTGCCTAATGGAAGAGAAACACATGCAGAGATTAGCCACGCTTCTTGAATGGCTAGAGGAGCAGAAAAGAAATTTGCTGGTTTTCCCCATGACTGTTTCAGACTTGTGGGAGGGCGAAGGTCCTGCTGCCACCCACTTCTCCCCTGCTTTGGTGGCGGCAGTGATGCACTGTGCACAGACARTATTTTGCTGAGAGGTGCTGGGCTGTTTTGCCCAGGACGGCTCTGGGGTTCCCCTTTGAGAGGCAAGGGGTTGTGTGGGCTCACTGGATTCAGGTGCTGCTTTTCAGATTTGGTATTTATAAAGTTAGTTCCAGCCCTGAGGTTTTTCAGGCTGTAAACCAAAGGCACTGCTTACATCCCAAAGTCCCCCTTATGAAATGTCTGGGCCAGCCCTGGCTGCGGGGCTGCAACGCGGGTGTCTAATGGGTAATGTGAAGAGGAGCTGCAGCTTGCCCACCTCTGCTCCCCATCCGTTGCATCCCCGCCCGTGCAGCTTGGGAGAGGTTGCCACTTCGCATGCTGTGCTGCCGCGGTGTATCTCTCATCTCTCTTCAGAGGGAGCCAGGCTACCCATCAAAACCACTTATGTCCTGCTTCCTGCAGGAGAGGAATCCTGTCCATCCCCATGAGTTTGCACAGGGGTGACCGCCAACCGAAGGGTGTGCAGAGCAGGTGGGGAAGGGAGCCGGCTTGGGAAGACGCCTCGAAGCCCTGCTGCCTCCGGGGAGCTTCAGCAGCCTGTTCTTGGCCTTGCTGTTAGCAGGATGCATGTAGAGGGGGCAAAAAGCAACTGCTGGCTCTCCAGGAGAGCCCCTCTTTGGGAAAGGTCTTTCTGCACTGGTGCTTGCTGCAAAGTGGGATCCCAGCTCAGCGGGGTCTGGCTCAGGGGGATCAAGTGCCTCCATCCTCCAGMGGCCAGGGCATGGGGCAGATGGTGCAGCTGCTGGCGTACAGATCACGGGCTGGGGCAGCTGTGGTGGGAGCCGGCCTGTAACTGGACCTGGTGGTGTGACAGGGGCTGTCACAGCGCCCTGGTTTCTGTGCCTGCCCTGCTTGGTGTGAAGGCAGGCGGCTGGCTGCCTGGCGCTGTGCTTCAAAACCAGCGCAAGAAATAGGTCGCTGGTGTCGGGGGGAAAAGCACTCATTAGGGCTCCTCCAGAGAGTGACGCTCACACCGGCTGCCTCCGCTTTCCCRGAGCTGCTCATTTGAAAAATGCATTTTGCTAGCATGGAGAAAGAAATTGTAGAAGAAGCTTTTTCTGACTAAGAAGGAGTGAAGGGGGAGGAAACAGCAACTGTAGCAGTGAAGGAGCATGCAGGCGGCCCTCGGCAAGCTTAAGACATCCATCTGCAGTCCATGGCAGGCTGCCCTGGGTGCTTTTGACCTTGGACACTAACCTGTGCCCTGCAGGCTCTTTGGGCTCAAATGGAGTTGAGTCACCCACCAGTGAGGAGGTCAGGGCTGTAGTGAGTGGGGAGGARACGTTTATGTGGGGCTCTTTTTCCTCGGGGCTTGTTGGGGTCTGCAGGGTGGGGAGAGGCAGTCCAAGGCTTGCTAATGCTGCAAGCAATGGGGCAGGATAGCTGCAGGTGCTTGGGAGAGGAGCCTGCTGCCCTGGAATGACCTTGTGTTTGCTGTACACGGGGCTGGGCGGCACAGCTTGCCCTCAGAGTCCTTCCTACTTTGGGCAGATGGGCAAAGCACGGCCAGCAGCTATGCCCTACACTTTTCTCTCTGTCTTCCCCAGTGATTTTGCTACAGCTGCTTTCCCTTCCATGTGCTTGTTTGCTCTAACCCTGCGTGCTTGGGCTTGCTTCCTAGAGCTGCTCAATCTGGCCCAAACTTGCCAAGGGGCTGGAAATCCTGCCATGGCCATATTCATAGCTCTCATGCACCTGTGGGCCATAGAGCAGGGAGGACATCCAGAAAACACTTTTTTTCCTCTCCTGACTGCAACGTGCCTGGGACTGAGGGAAGTGGCACAGTCCTGTGGGCTCCCCAGTTAGCTATGTGCATTAGCTATTCCCTCCGTTTTGTATTCATTAGGAGACTCTTCACTACTGCCAGCTCCCCAGGAGAAGCCACGTTTCTAAAGAGCAGAGCATCAGACCTGGCTGGCTACAGCAGCAATGAGGGAGCTGGTTTTTCTTTGAACYGAATGGTTTGAACTGGTATTATGCTACATCGTGTGAGCCTTATAAGCTGCTTAAATGATACATATCAAATGATCCCAGCAGCCAGGCAGCATGCCTGTGAACTGCAGATCGGCCGAGTGAAACATGCAGTTATAGGAAGCAAGCTCCTGCCTGTCTCTAGGTCGCTCCGCACGGTGGGTCAACTGAAAGCGCAGATAGTTGACTTCTCCCCGYGCTACGTGGGCTGAAAAAAAAGGAGACGCTCCGTCTCCAGAAAGCATATCTCCTTGTGATGTTTGGTTTTGTTCCACAGCAGCTCACCGAAGGGAAAATCCCAATCTGCTTCCCTGCGGATACGCTGCTGTGAAATGGCCTGTGTCGGATGCGGGCATGCAAACGGGACATGCCAACCTGTCGGAGCGCTCGGCGTGTGTCCCTGGCTCATGCTGGAAGCGCTTCAAGGTGAAAACAACCTTTTCCCTTGGTGCTTCCAGCAGGGCCAAGGCGGAGAGAGTGGTTTAGGGTTGTGAAAAGGGAAACGTGGCACAGAGCATGAGGGAAACCTGGACAAAATGGAAAACTTAGAAAAGCTTCTGCAGAACACTGGGCGGAGTGGGAGGATTATATTTTAGCTTGAACCATTCTGGAGGTTTTTTCACTGAGATCTTTTGTATTGAAGTGAACGTCATACCAAGAAGCTTACGCTTAATCATTTTTATGAGATTGAGAAAATTTCACTAAATATAGATGCCAAAACTCTACCTTCATTTTTATTGTACCTTTTTTTTTTAACTTTTCTAATCCTGGAGGTTCCTATTCTCTATATAAATGTCTAATTGCTTTTAAAAACTCAAGTGAGTTTTTGATCTTGGTGATATTTGTAGCCAAGAACGTGCCTGCCATGTTGTGCATGACTGCATTTTGTTTGGCATGCAATACGAGTATGCCTCTGCTGGCCTCCTGAAAGCACGTTGGGGTGTACGTGATGGGGTCCAAAATGTGACCTGCCGAACAAGAGCCAAACAAACACTGCTGCTTCCAATAGTACAGACAACTGCTGCAACAGATGCTGGCACAGGTGTGTAGGTTTCTTTTTTCCTGCCCTCCAGGGGTTGGCGGATTTCTAAAGATGAGACTTACARCTACTAGCTGCTGATGGAAATCATCTTGGTGAGTAATACTTTAGCCCAAAATACTGTGTTCCAGTACTGCTGACTGCCAGGTCTATGCGACCTCCTTATTTTCCACTGGAAACTTTGCAGGACGGGTAACAAAAAAAACCCTCTTGGCATAGTGAGAAGGAATCGGGAAGGCTGTGCTTAAAACACCTAMTCCAATGGGGCTGCAAACACGCTGTCATACTTGGTGGTGGGCATTCAGTACAAGCCTTCCACCCCGGAGCAGTCCGTGATGGCACGTCACAAGAAACGGCCTTTGTTTCTTCGGAGACTGTGTTGTGCTGTTCTGTGACCAGGCCCTGGTGTGTTAWTTTCTTTAATTTCCTTAAAGCAGGTTCCCAGGCCTGCTTATGGCCGTGTGTTTGCTAAATCAGATCTGAGCAGGGCAGTGAGAAGGCTAAAGGGAGGGCATGAAAGTTTAATGGRGCTTTGTCTCTAAAGGCTTAAAATGGGGCTGTTCCAGGATTTTTACTTTTCTATCTTCTGTGCTGCTGATTTACCATGTTAAATGTTTAAAGACCTACTCCCCACACCAGGAGCTGGTGCAGGAGCTGCAGCAGGGACCCTTGATCTGGTGCTTGTGGCAAACAAAGATCTAACACCACTTTTTTTTTTTCTTGTGGGGCTTGGTTATAAGGCAGGAGTCCAAATCCACTCAGCTTGGCAATAAACCTTCCTTTCTCTTCAGAGTGAGGGAATAGCATTGGCCCAACAGTAAATAAAAGGTTATAATAACCAATCTAAACACTTCGTTGGCATCCTACACCCACATGTCTGCATGTTGCCTAGTTACAAATGTAAAAGGCCAGTGGCTTATTTATCCAGGAAATATGTTCTGGGTATAACCTCATGTCTGAATTTAAACCAGTGTAATTCGCTTAGAGCAAGCAACAGTGTAGGTGATCTCAGTGTCATTTGTCTCCTCGCCCCCTGTAATTTTCCAGCTTGCCCCAAATAAACCTCTTTAAATGACTGGTGTGTCCAAGTGAGGAGTTTGCACTGGTCTGGCAATGTCAATGAATAGCCCAC
Organism: Apteryx rowi; assembly: GCF_003343035.1. Lineage (NCBI taxonomy): Eukaryota > Metazoa > Chordata > Aves > Apterygiformes > Apterygidae > Apteryx > Apteryx rowi. The sequence continues at coordinate 2,261,643 of NW_020449085.1, forward strand.
AGTGATTCTAACTGCTGTGGGTGGATATCTTTGTTCTCATAAAGTAAGCTGAGGGCAGTTCTTGTCTGTTGCTAGGCCCTACTTTTCTAGACCAGAACATCATCTCCAAGGCCTGCTCCTGGTGTTGGTGGTTGTGCTGGATGCTGTCAACAGTGTTGTAAACCGAGACGAGGAATTTGGAAGGTTGTTTTGTACTTTGGATTCCCCTTTTCCACTCTGTCCCACTGTTTTTGACCGGTCCCTGTTATGTTTCACCACATCTTGCATACCTTTCTTTAGTCCTTGTGACACCTGATTCTCCTTCTCTGGGTCCACTTGCTTTGCAGATCATCTCTAGGTGGAATCCAGCACTGGTCCCATTTCCCTCTCCCCTACCAGTCAGATGTGCAGACTGGTATAGTGGTATCTATTGGTTTTGGGATGCTCCATCAGAATATCCAGCCTGTCGTTAAAGCCTGAGCCAAAGGAAACCTTTCCCAATAGGTGGGGACCTTCCTTGCAATAGACGCTGAGTGGGGCTCAGGTAGGTAGGAATATTTCACCACTGAAGTCCAGTCCTGGGCCAGTAAAGGATGATGGTGTGTACTAAGTGAATTGTGTACCACAGCTGTGTTGGATCTTTTTCTTTCTGTCCTTTGGTCCCAGGATATTTCCACACTGGTGAGGGCCCGTGAACTCTGGGGAGTTAACAACATTAATTTGCTTTTCTTACATTGACATAAACTGTCAATATTACCTTGACTTCTTCTAAAAAGGCAATTGGTTTGGCTGTTCATCAGGAAATGACTCAATAAAAATGCTTTTTAAAAAATTTATCGAACCTATAAAAGGAAGTAATATCATGAACAAATGGAGTGATACCAAAAATGACATCCTTTGTGTCCTCACAGAAACCTAAATACTGCAAAGCAGAGTCCATAAATCTTTGTGGGTATTCCCAGTAGCTGCTTAATTTGGCCACACCAGAGCCTTGTGGGTAATCAATACGTAAGGCTGTTGCATTAAAAAGATTTGTGGGTGTTTGGGGAGTGTCTCTTTTTCTAATGCTGATGGCTTTTCCCACACGGCTGCTGGGAAAGAACAAGACTCATCATTACTCTCCATTTATATAAGATCAGCTTCATCCATTCATGGAGCACACGTGACTTTGGAGGCTAGGCTTTTTCGATACTTGTGGGATTCACCCCTGTCCGGGCTGGAGTATAAAGGGTGCTCAGTCTCTAGCAAGTCTCACTGTCAGAGGATGGCTTTTTCAAAAGACCTCTGTGCCAGATGTTTAAGCTCATCTGAAAATCTGGCTCTAAAACAGGAAAATGATGGACCGAGAGACAGAGCCCCTATACATGGTTAGAGAGGGTGTTGGTTCAAATACCATCTTGGGCTCTGTCTGCCTTCAGCAGAGCTCTCAGCCTCTCTTCCCTACCTATAGAAGAAGCACTGTACCTCCCTTCCTCCTGGGAGTGGTGTGAGACTAGATCCTGTCGTGGATGATGAAGGAATTCAGAGCCCTCCACAAGCAGGAGCATACTATGGAGGTGATGGAGACATCCGAATGCAAACATTTTTTTGGCAATATTGATCTGTGGAGGAAGCTTGACATAAGATCGCGCTCAAAGATGTTTGCATGTTTCCACCAGGATATCTCATCCTTTCAGGCTTAACAGTCCCAGCRTCTTCTGTCTCTCATCACAAGAAAGTCTTCCCATGCTTAATACCCATCTCTTGTCTAAAGGCTTTTATTGTTTTGTCCTCTTGTCAAATTAAACTGAACTGCATGGCCATTTGTATTTATCAGAAGAGCAGGATATTAAGCTGGTGGGCCAAGCCTTCCTGGGCAGAAGGTTGATGTCTGGATGAGAGGCTGGAGACACGCCCCATCCCTCCAAGAAGTGAGGGGAGCCTGCAGAAGTGGGTATTGCAGGATGCAGCATGGCCACGTCAACCACCAGCTGCAGGGCTGGGAGAGAGAAAATGCCTGAGCTGCTTGCTTGCAGTCACCACGGTAAGGGCATGTCCGCTGCTGAGTACTCAAATCCCTGCATGGGGAGCCTGAGAGCCCCTCAGGTTTGCACAGCTGGATTACCCTGCGACCTGGCTGAACACCATCTGCAGTGGTCTGGCATCCCAGGAATGTTGTTTTTGTTCCCCGGCTATGCTGTGCTTCCAGACCACCCATTCCCTGGGGTGTCTCTAGCATCTGGTGTACTTTACAATTCTCAGCCAGAGATGGGTTTTACTATGTGACTGGTAGGGTCTGAAAGGGTGGCCACGCTCTGTAGGGTTCTTCTTCCACAGGAATAACCCCAAGGTTTGAAATCTCACACCAGAAAAAGCACTGGTTATAACATAGGATCATTTACCTTTCATATATCATTGGCTAGCTGGAAACACTGCATTTATTTACATGTGCATTAGAAAGAGGAAGCAGCACTGGCCTTATTGTCCATTCATCTCAGCTGTGTTCCTCTCCTGTTTCGATGAGCTGTGCCGGCGTTTGCTGATAAATCTTTGATTTCAAGGAGGCAAGGTCAAGCCCTCTTTTTTTAGCATGCTAGGAGTAAAATACAGCCCAGGGCAAACGTGAATGCAGTTACTTAGATTTCCTATTTGACATGGTTTAGGGTCAATTTTTATTTCATTTCTTTATTTTCTTTATTTTTTCCAGCTTGAATAAAACCAGTGCTGGAGAGAGCACTTTTCCCTGGGCAGCAAGTGATTGGGAAAGGGGAAAGGCCACTCCCTTGGCTAGTGGAGCTGCCAGGGAAGGGTACCTCCTCGTGACTAGCTCACCAGGCAGCCCCAAAAGAAGTCATGTACCATGTGTCCATCTCTGTATTGCTGCCCTCTTCCTCCTCCTCCTCCTCCCAGGCAACAGCAGCAATGTGCTTGTGTGTTTTTCTTTTCTTTTTTTTTTTTCCTTCCTACTTTTTCTCGTCCTTGGGGTGCAGGATGCCCTGTAGCACTGTCCTGGAGCAGGCAGAAGCCTCAGGCTCTATCTATCCCCAGCCCTTCTTCCCCCCAACATCTTTTTCCACTCAGAGCATCCATGCACAGCTCCCTCCATGTCTTCTGGGATCTTTCCAGGGAGCAGAGAGTGTTAAAATACTCCAGAGTGTCACTAGGAATTGGAGATTGTTTCTATTTATTCCTTCTTAAACTTGGCTGCTCCTTAACTGCTTTTCTGATCCCCAGAAGACATGTGGCCCTGCTAATTCTATGTCTACCTCATCACAGTGCAAGCAGCTGTCCTTCCTTGCAGACTGAAATGCCATGGTCCAGGGGGAGACCTGGAGAGCTGCTCATCAGGTGCCTCCTTGATGATGCCCCTTCTTGTTGCTGCAGCTGGAGCCTGGAGCTCCAGAGATCCAAGGCAGGTCATGCATCCTGCTTCACCCCTCTGGGGAAGGTGGATCTCCATGTACTGTCTTGTCTCTCTGTCAGGCCCTCAGAGACCTATCTGCTCTAGTTGGCTGGCAGGCAATAAGCAAGTCTCGAGCACTGAAGCAGGGAGAAGGCACGGCAAGGAGTGAGAATGGTGCTACTTCACCAAGCTGGGGAGCATTAAATGGTAATAGAGATACGTTTGTGTAGCAGCTGCCTATGGGCTTGCTCCCTTCAGCAGTTTCCCATTAATAAGTCTTTGTGAATGTTCCTGGGCACATAAACTTTAAACAGATAGCTTGTCAGCTAGGAATTGAGCCTTTCATAGATCTCTTTGATGGAACAATTTTTAAGAACAATAATGGGGGCAGGGAGAGAATGTTTTCAGCCCTGCATCCATAAAAGATGAATGGGTTGCTTTAAGATGCTGGTAGAGAAGCCTAACAGCTATGTGGACAATGGTGGATATGCTACCCAAAGGGGCTGCTACATCCCAACACCCTTTCCTGCCTCACAAAGAATATGCCTGTCTTCGTTTTCTTTTAAGACCCTCTTGCTTAAGTAGAAAGATACCGAGGTAAAATCCTGGCTTCATCAAAGACCCCATCTCCTCTTTTCCCACTGATTTCTGTGGTTCCAGGTTTCACTTGCTCAAGTGGGAGACAAGAGCTCCTTGGAAATCTCTTACCTATGTGCTCTTCCTTGAGTATTTCATAGTCTCTCTGGGAGCCAAAAGACAGGAGAGCACTGTGGCTGAGCTGAACTCACCAGGCAAAGTAGTCAAGAGTTTCAAAATTGCCCAGTGATTCAAGGCACAGTTTGAGACAATTTTAAGATGCCAGGTTTTCAGATCATGGGCCTGAATGCTGCCTGAAAGACTGGCCCCCTGTGAGTGCGAGATAGTTAAAGATGGAAATAATCAAAATCATTTTTCACTTTTAGAGGTTTTGGCCAGTTATAGCAAGTTGCCTGTACCTTTCTCACGCACGTCTTCCGGCTCCTAGCTGCTTGTATTGAGACATCAGATCCCCCTGTACAACGATTTAGAGGGGTGTCAAGGGAGATCAGAAGGACGGAACGGCTTCTATATGAGAAAAGCTTAAATAGACTGCATCTCATCACCATAGGAAAGAGATGACTGATGGGGACTATGATAGAGGTCTATAAAACCCTGAGCAGCGTGGCAGGGTGAGCGGGGAGTGATTACTCTTTCTCATAACACAAGAACCAGAAGACATCAAATGAAAGAAGTTTTAAAACAGACAAAGAAAGGACTTGTTCACACAACCCATAATTCAGCTGAGCTGTGTTTGCTGTGTTAGCTAGAAACATAGATTCAGGATGGAATTAGGCAAATGTTGAGGGTGGGAAGGAGAAACAAGCTCAAACATTATTAAGGTTTTTTTTGAACTTAGGGGTACCAGTACAACCTGTGGCTCGGACTTGTGAGGAACTGAGAGCCACTGGGCAGTGTTACTGCATGTTTATCTTGTCCTCTTACCTTTTTCCTAAGCATTCAGGGCTTCCAGGCTGCTATATGGCTTTTTCTTCTGACCTGAGGACAGTCAGGGGTATGTCTTGTGTTATGCTTTGGTGAAGCCTGGAGGTAAGGTCCCCAGTTATAGTGCCCAGTGACCATCTTGCAGCTGGGGATCGTTGGAGCTCATGGGACAAGGGATCTGTGCTCCTGGGCTGGCGCAATGGGAGATGGGGAGTCAGTAAGTACTTTTGTGAGGGCAGCGAGGGGGCTTTGGCCAGGGAAATTGCCCCATATTCAGCTCTTATCTGCAGGGGGAAGATCTTTTGTGGGCGTTAGGGGTTGCAGTGTCCCAGGCAGGACCTGGTGCGTCTGACTGTGCTATAGTTTTGCAGATTGTTTGAAATGGTATGGATCAGCCCTCTCATCTCAAAACTAATCTTAGAATTTTTCTCCATCTTTTGAATAAATCACAGTGTTTTTTCCCCTATATCTACCCTCAGTTTTTACTTTATCTCCTGGGGTAAGGGAAGTTCTTCACGGTATATGGCTCATGAGGGATTGCCGACTCGTCTGGCTCCAAGCAGACCTCTCTTAGAGGGCTTGAAAAGCAATTGAATTGTAAAGCTGAGAGCCAGACTGAGAAACCCTTCCCTCTGGGTGAAGCAACTGTTCAGAGAAGGGGCTGGAGCATTATGGMAGGCTACATAGAGGTAGAAATGGTGTATCGTGATACTAAATACTTGTCTGTGCCATGCTGTAGCAGATGTCTTCAGTGCTACATCCTTGACCATAYGGGACAGGAGACCACATGTGGCAGCATAATTCAGAAAAATCCCTTTGTGGTTCACTGAGGCCCTTTGAAGAGTGACACAGCTCAGGTAAGGCTGGCTGCAACTTGCCTGGATGCAGCAATGCTGCAGTCTTGCCAAGCCATCAGGAATGACTGTGCTGTTACGGCGACCCTGATGTCCTCATAGGAAATCCCAGAGAAAAATGCAGTGCAACAGTAAAATCTTTAAAACTCCTTGCACTGTGACATGATACATCTTTTCCAGTGACCTGAACACTATGGGTGCTACTTGCTGAGTGCAGAGGTGAAGGCTGTCATGGGGGATTCCCCTGGATGGTGGAGGAGGATGTGTTCTTGGTTTTGGAGGTACTGCCTGCTTTTGGTTTGTGGCATCATATGGCCTTCCCACAGGGACCCATGCTAAGCAAGGCCTTCTCATTGCCTTCAGAGACCTGGGGAATTCGGGTGCATCCTTGTGTTAAATAGAAAAAACTTCTTCAGTCCACAACTGGGGCCTCCACAGCAAGTCTCTGACTGCAGTTCCCATGGATGTGATCATGACATGATCTGTATGAGTTCACATATCCCTGGCTTCACTTTAAAGAGCCAGTTGTCAGCTGGGTTCACCCCTCAGGTCTGCATGAGGCTGAATTCACTTCTGGTCTTGTCTCCTCATGGTCAAGAGGACCTGTCTGGAAAGAACTCTAGTTCTTCTCTCTGTGTAAACTTAAGATGCCCAGAAGAGGTAGTTATTGGGGGATGGTATGGTGATCTCTGGAGCTTTTCCTTTCTATGTTAAATAACTGGAAAAAAGCATTATTTTYTCATTAAAAATTCATTTGGAAGTAGTGAGATTTCCGGGAATGTAATTAGCTGAGTTCTCCTCCTCCATTAGCTCTCCCCAGAGCTTCTTGGGATCACTCTTTTCTCTTTTCCTCCTCATTTCACTCTTTTTTTTTTTTTTTTTGCCCTTCTGCAGCTTGCTTTGGCTTCCCTGGATAGTGAGTGGGGCAGATTCTTATCAGCCTCAGTCAGAAGTGAAGACAACAAAGTAGTTATTACATGAGACAAGATCTGGCCCAGTTACTCCTCAAGAACACAGGAGCAAAAGAGAATTTCTTTGTGCTTAGTCTTCTCTTCTTTCATGTGCCACATCATATAATCTCATTTMAGCTCTCTCCAAGCACATAATCTGCTTTCTGGGTGGCTTATCTCTAGGAGTACTGGAGTAGCAGGGCTAGTCGGGCAGCTCTTGAGGTTCTAGATGAGAGGACTGTGGGAGGGAGATGGTGATTTTGGGCAAATCTTCCCTTGTGTGTTGCTTGCATGAGCATATCACCCACACAGCTGCTAACACTTGCATGGTATTTCTCAGATAATTGGTGGTTTGTTTGCAGTAATGAGTGTTGACTGATTGATTTGCAATTGACTGGCTCACTTCCACACTGCTGCCCAACCAGCCAAACTTTGCAGTCTCCTCCTGCCTGCTTGACGATGTTGGTGTTGAACACAGCGCACTGGTGTCATACACAGGTGACCCTGAGAATATGTGCATGAATCCTTCCCTGATCCTGTAAAATGGACTTTTCCCAACTATATCCTTCTGCCTTGTCGCTTGTTGTTCTTTTCTTCTTTGCCTCCTTTACACCAGGTCCTTTCCTTTTCCTCTGTTTTTTGGTTTGATGACTATGACCATCATCTTGGTGTCTCCCCCACTGGTAACAGTCTATGCCTTTGCCTCATCTGTGCTTATTTCCAGGAGCAACCTCTCCATGTGGGGCAGCTTTGTTCAGCAGAAATCTGCAAAGTTCTCAGTATGGCTTCCTCTCTCTCACTGTGTCCTTAAGCCATACCATCAATTTTTAGCTTCCCCTTCAGTGGTTGTTTCCAGATCCTTGTCTTGGAAAGCCCTTCTTCTTCCTCCTCTTCTGGTCTTTGGACTCCCTGGTTCCTGGCAGTGTGGTGGCAAGACCACAGCAAAGTTTATTAGGTCTGACCTATTGCTGATGCGGTTTATTGGTTTGCAGGCAGGAGTTAGTTTGCATCTGGCTGACACCTGGCACACAGGTGAGGTGAGCACGCAGACAACTTGCGTCCTTCCGTGCTGTCCTACTCCATGTTGTGTGGGCTCAACCACCAACAGTGAGCCGCAGGCAAGGAGGGAGCTTCCCTCCCAAATCATCTCAGTGGAGGTGCCACAGACTCGCTCAGGGCTCCAAGGGGAGTGGAGAGCAACTTCCCTTGCTCTCTCCTTAAAACTCTGTGTTCCCCCCTACTCTTTTCTCGAGAGGAGGGAGAGCTGTGTCCAAGTCTTCTCCATGCCTCTGCCTGCCYGCAGCTTGCCCACAGAGGGACAGGCAGCCAGGCTGAGCTGTTAAAGGCCACACATTTAACATGGCGTAATCACAATGCATCAAAGGTCACCATCTCTTTGCAGTCAGTATCCTTTTTCTGGTTTTAACCCTGATGCATATCAAGGTCCCACGTATAACTGCATTTCTGAAACCCAAGGCTCTGTGAAGGGGTGGGTGAAAAGACAGTGGGAATGAAGTGTGTAGGATCTTAAATCTTTGCTACTAGAGGAAAATGAGACATGGAATTGCTCCCTCTGATTTGAAGATGAGAAGAGGCTGATCTGCTTGTGCAGACAACCCCCTGCATCCCACCAGTCGGAGGATAGCAAGTATCTCTGCCTGCACCAGTCTCATTACTTGTGCCCTGTTTTCCTTCTCTGTAAAAGCCAGTGATGAGGATTCCTGTCTGCCTGGAAATGCTTTGTAGTTGGCAGGTGTATAGCCTTGCTTTTCCTGAGGCTTTGCTCTTGCCAAATGATCAGTCACTGAGGAGTTAAACTACTGTTTAAAATAGTCTTCAATTAGACCCTTAATGATGGGGCACTTGGCACCTCTGAGATCTTTTTCAGGCTAATTTCACCACATGGGTTCACATTCCTCTTCCATCTGAAATGTTAGTTTCGCAAAGGTAAGTGCTGAGAGACTTCCCCCTCCCCCCGAAATTACGATTGAGATTGATTAAGATTTATTCTTTTTAATTAAGATAGAGAGGCTGGAACCCCAGGGTGCACCAGCCTCAGGAAGAAGGACAATTATGCAGCAATTACACAGCCTTGTAATCACATTATACATGGGATATAGACTGAGATCTACCAAAGCCATTGTAAATAGGTCATCGGCAAACCCAAGAGATGCTAAACGGTTTGGTCATCTTTAACTCCTGCTGAGGGGCTCAGATTCATGCCCAGTCCTTTAGGGGAGTGCTTCCTTGCAGTGCGGGCCTGCGAGGACATTCCTGCAAAGAATCCTGACCTTTGCAGCCTTTGTCACGCGTGACTTTGTGTCACTGTGACYTCATATCTCTGTGACCTCGTGGCATTCACCCGGCACACTGCCTCCACTTTGGAAGCACACAGCCCCCTCCCCTCCTCCTGCAGATGTGTGAAGGAAGAACAAGGGTCTAAAATCACCCCCCAGCTGTATCCGTCGTGCTGCGGAGCGCTTGAAGGCAAGTCAAGCTGAGAGATGGGGAGTATCTGCTCTGAAACAAGCATTTCACAGATCAGATCCTCCTTCTCCTCCCTTCTGGTAAGTGTGTGCACCCTGCTGGCTCCAAACAGACCTCCGTTGTCCGAGAGCCCTTGAGGCAGCCGACAGACTCCCACCAAGCCGGGGGGCTGCACCGAGACCAAGGGGAGTAGCAGGGACGGAGCAGCTCTTTGCAGCTCTTAGCCACCAGCCCATGCTCAGCGAAGATGGGAAATGAATATGACAACGGGCAAACTGACTTGCCTGGCCCAGTATCTTGTCCCCAGTGTGGTTGCTGAGAGTGGAGTAAGCACCCGGCAAGCATACGCAATATACTTCTTTTTAATACTCCCCCAGACACTATATTCAGCTCAGGAGATTTTCTTAGGAGGAATGAGAAGAGATTAAAGCCCAAATGCGTATGTGCAGGGTGACAGAAATATACCCTGAAGGTGTATCAGAGACAGGATCTGAGAGGTCAGTAGGTTGTGATTTACCACGGAGCTTCCGGGCAAGCACTGGCTTCGCTGGTGTAGCCCGGTGCTGTGACGATGTTCCAGTTTAGGTCCTTCAGGCTGAGTCTTCTGGCTCTGTAGTGCACCTTGGCCTGGCTCATCTGGAGCCAGCCTGGGTTTTCTGCACCATGTTTCTCCTGTGCCCCTAGTCCCAAGGTGAGCAGAACTGTCGCAAGTGTGTCAGTAACTGGGACATGGTCTGTTTTCTCCTGGAGGGTGGAGAGTTGATAGCGGATGACTAAACAAACGTGAGAATGGCTGTTGGAATCAGACCAGATAGCCTTGTCTCCAAGAGCAGCTGCAAGTGGTTTCTTGTGATGGTAATACTTTGGCCAATATGCTCTTCCTGTGTCTGGTAGCTGTAGCGAGAGCTACCAGACCTGTTGGTTCTTGTTGGGACTTCTGTGCAGAAGCAGCAGGTGGGATCAAAGAATATGCAGATTAAAAAATAATAATAATAATAACAAACCCACCCTTTTGTAAGCAGAACCAAAGAGGGAGCAGAAACACAGGGCATGCAGATCTGAAAAGGCACCTACATTCTAAAGGCCGACCCTTTGCTCATGATGCCTACGCTTGTGGACTTGAAGGTCTCAGACACTGTCAGCAGCTGGTGGCTGGAGCAAGGAGGCTGTTGGCTCTTTGTGGGGACCAAGGGGCTTGGAAGGGAGCTTAGGGGCATCCTCTTCCTACAAAATAATTTGAAAATACCAGGTGCATGTGCATTAGAGGCAAATCTGCATACTTTTGGGGAGTGACTATAAGTGCAGCTCTCAAATGTCATTCAGTGTAATGCTGTTAATGCTCTCCAGCCTGGCATTTGTGTCAGTGCCCAGAGCTGGCAAGTCCACCAGAGGCAGGAAAATCCACTCTCATTTCCCTTCAGTTTGTTGCCAGGTTTAAAAAAGAAGTCAGCTTCTCTGCTCCCTCTCTGTTGAAAGAGTTGGGCATCAGTATTGATGGCATGTTTCCTGAGCATCGCTGCCTGGATAGTCGTTTCTCCACGGATTGTCTTTTGACCTGCGGAGGCACATTATTAATTGTTTGTTTGTTCTGCTGGATGCAGAACTTTCTGATTTTAATAACGTTTGCTCTCCTTGCCTGTTCTGCTGATTTTCCTTCTCTTAATTTCTCCTCTCTGGTTGTTTCTAATTAGCAGTGCTAACCTGCACCATACTTGCCTTTCATCCTTTGCTAGAAGTAGGCTTGGACTGGAATTAAATGGAACAGTGTAGGCTTGGGTCTGTGTTTTCCCACAATGGGAGTTAGGGTACAGAGGCGAGAGGAATTAAGAGTTGAAGGCAAACAGGTTGCTGATGTGGTTTACAAGCCTCAGGGTGGTGTTAACCCAGGCAGCAATTAGGAATCTAAAGAAAGGGATGCAGCTGCAGGGGATACAAGGGCCAGAGGAGGAGGAGGAGGAGGAAGAGGGGAAGCACAAGCCACTTGCCTTCCAGGTTGGATCTCTGAGAGTGAAGGGACCTGAATGCTGCCAGCTTAGAAAGAAAAGGTGGAACAAGCAAGCCTGGGACATGCGGGCAGCAGGGGATGCGTATGCTGGGGAGATGCTTCATGGCAGACCATGAGTAGTTAGCACAGTGCCAAAAGCCACTCTCGGGAGGCCTGGGCACTGAAGCAGAAATGCTTGAATTGAAGGTGCAATGGTAGCACGGGTAGCTGCATCCTCCCTTCCCCAYGCTATGAGGGATGGGACACCCTGTGGCTGCACGGTAGGGAGCTGTTGGGGGGCAGCGGAGGGTGGTGGGTGTTCAAAYGCTGCTCGGTGGACAAAGCCGACATTGAGAACGAAGACCCGGCCTCATGTGTCATGATCTGTGAGGTGTCATGCTGGCTAGCTTGGAAAGGTTTGAAGGTAGGACTTCCAGACCTGAGCCRCAATGCCTTGTGCTAAAGAGCCTCTGCTCTGCATTTACCAGCTGTYGGAGTCTCAGTCCCTGCACAGCAGAAACCTTGCAATAACCCACATTAGTGGCTCACGCCYATGCTTCTTGAGCTGAAGAAAGCATTTGCATTACTCCAGCCACAGCAGCCAGCTGGGAACCCATTCGGGTCTTGTAAACAGAGTCAAGGAGCGACYGTAAACCTGTGTTTAGGGTTGCATTGCCTAAAATATGTAAGTGTACTTCCGATAACGTTCTTTTACCCTGCTTGGAGGTGGCTTGTGCAGCTGAGCAGCTTCTTCTCTCCTGTTTTCTCCTCCTCACCYGACTAACCCCCATCTCTCTTCCTGCCTCTAGGAAACCAAGAAGCTGCCCATCRACCAGAACGAATGGGAAGGCTATTTTGATGAGAGCGGCCACCTGGTGAAATCCTGGGATTTTATTTCATCCATCATCCTTGACAGGGTGAGGAGATAGATCTGAAACAAAGACGGTGATGAGGAGAGGAGRGTAATGTGTGTTATCCTCTCACCTCGGAGAGCCCAGGTCCAGACTGGGATGCAGGTCTTTACTAGGTAGCACAGGGAGACAAGCAGGGACCTTTGAGCCACCTTCGTTTTTCTCTCAGCACAATGCCCCAGTGGTCCCCACTGGTGGGAGCCAGCGGTCGCTTGTGGCTGTTGAGGGGAAAGGCTCCAGGAAACTGCTAACGCTCCTGGGAGCAGCAAAGGGCTGTGAAACGCTTCTGACCTCCAGGAGTGTTCCCAGCCTCACACCCAGCCTCAGAGCAGGGCAGGTTCGCCTGGGGAGGCAGCTGAAGGGTTAACGATCCCTGGAAAGGTGGCTTCCCCCCCCCCCCCCCCCCGTTTTTGTAGGATATATAAGTTGTTGATCAAATAGCATCCCTCTGCCTAGCGATGCTGCACACTTATCCTCATTTGGCATTGCTTGCTTGCTTGCTTTCTTGTTGCTGCTTCTTTTCTTGCAGTTTACAAATTAGTCAGCTTTGCCCAGTGAGGAAGAATTGATTTTTATCACAAAACACTTTTTTTAAGCCTCTAAAAAAAGCTTTTCATTTCCATGAAAGGAGCCAGGAGAGCTTAGAGATGAACGCAGACAACCTGTCACACTTTTCGAGAGCTGTGAAAACACCCTGGTTCCCCGTTGCCTGTGCTGGCAGTGAGAAATTTTACTGTTGCGCTTAAATGCAGCCACTTTGGTCTTGAATTGACCCCTGTGGAAAGAGCTGGGGCTGAGTGTGGTTCAGGTGAGCTGGGATAACTTCTGGGCAGGTCAGGCCTTGCCCACTCGTGACATGATGCCTGGCTGGGGTGGGGACACTGTGGACAGGCAGGACCAGTGCGTCACCTCCAGAGAGGTTTTGGTGAGGGCTGGTTGGGAAAATGCTATTTGCTGTGTGGTGGAAAGTTGTGGTTTGTTTTGAACCTTTCTGTTTTGGAACATCTTGGTGAAAATGCTTCTGAAATTATAACCGAGATAGGAACAACTTAGTTTAAATACGTATTGCAGGCATTTTCTGTTGAAACATTTATTGTTTGTGGGGAAGTCTTCCTGAAAACCCCAAATAGTGACTGTTCACCAGTTTGTTTTTAAGTGAAATGGCAACCTGGAAACCCTTTAACCACAATGAGAAGTTTCCTACTAATAAAATAGGAAAACCTGAAAGCACCCTCCCGAGCCGCCCGTGCTGTTGTCCCCAGGGCCTGGACCCGTCCGTGAGGTCAGAAGCATGGAAGTTCCTCACCGGGTACTACCCGTGGAGCAGCTCGCRAGATGAGAGGCTCATGGTTGAAGGCATGAGGAGGTACGTCTGGCTGTCTTCCTGGCTGCCCGCCTTCATTAGCTGTTGGGTGGGGAGAGCTTCTTTCACATGCAGGTAATTTTCTATTGAAACTTCTGGCACCTTACGAATGGGTGCCAACCTCTCCGAGGTGTCTATCCTTCACCTCAAGTTTGGCTGGAGGCAGATGTTCGGAGACCAAGTTGCTCTCTTGGTGTGGAAAGTGCCTTTGCTTCCTGGGCCTTTCCTGGCCTTTCAGCAGCCGGGGCAGAGTCCCCAGAGCCTTGGGGGCAGATGCTATTATTTTAGCCCTTCCCTTTTATGCTTTTCCCACTCTGTTCTTAGAGGCTGATGTTCGGAGACCTTTTTCCTCTGCTGCTGATGCCAGGCATTTTGGGGTAACAGTGGGAGCCAGTGCAGCTTTGGGACCCACTGGTCCTTCCCAATCCAGTAAAGCTTACTGCAAAGCTTTACCGCAGCGGGTTTTGCTGTGTGCCAAATGCCCAGGGAAATTCCTGGATGGTTGGGCAATGGCCATGTCTCCTGTGGTGGGCAGCCATGCATCCCCTTCTKGCAGGAAGAATTATGAGTCCTTGGCGAAGATGTACAGCAAGATACAGCCCTTGCTGGAGATGGAGCACAGGGGTTTCTCTCAAGTCCGCAGATTCATCAGTAAGTGCTTGGTTACTYGTGCCCTGTGTGAGCACCAACGCTTGTGCAACTGCGTGGTCTTCAGGCAAACTATAGGTGCTGGATTTCTACCTGGTTTGAGCTAGCTGGGATGAGTTCCTGGGCCATGCCATGGTGGCGGGACACAGTGGGAGGGAGCCTGGGGTRCAGGTGGCTCTGCCTTTGGAAGGAGGCACAGGGCTGCAAACCTGCTCCCTAGTACCCGCTTGCAGCTGGCCGGTGCAGGCAAACGTGCTCGCCCTGTGTCTGGCGCAGCTCCAACACACATCATTATATTTCTGAATACCTAAAATTCCCCACAGCCGTTCCAATTTGTGACATTTTTCTACCTCTTTTCTCCTCCTGAGTCGCCGTATTTGACTGCTAGAGCTGGCACYTGCTACAACACTGCCTGGAGCCATCAGCTTTTCAGTGATGGGTCAAGTGACCCAGAGAGAGAGAATTATATATAGAAAGACAGGAGATAGAGATGTCATTAGAGAGAGGCTGGGAGTCTGGAGAGCACCTCCAGGCCCATTTTTTGTGGATGAAAGGAGCTTACTTCAGTGAATAGCATTATTATATTCAGATTCCCATTTAGGTTTCTCCAAGTTGTACAACAAAAGGAATATTAAATGATATTGCAAAATTTATGTTACAAATCAATGTAACCTGCATAAATCAACCCAGCARAGGCAAGAAGGCAGGGTTTGTGGGGGGGGTTTTTTCCTTTGTTAAATGTCTTGCTGAGATTAAGTTGCTTCTTTAGAAATGAAAGATGCTACATCCAGCTGGAGAAGACCTTAGAAAAATGTAATTCCTTCAACCAAATACAACTCYTTGCTCCTTTCCTTTTTTTTCCCCCCCACCGTGATTGGGTGAAGAAGAAATCACTGTCCATCTTTCTGTACAAAGTGGTCTGCTTAAAGAGCTGTTATGAGATTACCCAAGTTTTTCAGAGCTAAAACTTTTCATGTATGCAGACAAACACGTAGGCAAAACTTTGGGGTAGAAGGGAAGAAGCAGGGTGACAGGATTCTTGGACCAGGAAGAAATCTGTGGTGAAAATCAGAGCAAGGAAGTTGTCTCGGAGCCCTCTTGAGGGTTCTCGACCAGGTAAGGATATCACCTTTGAACAAAGAGGTCACTTTTGAACAACTCTAGATTGCAAAAATGACTGTACCAGCTCAAAGTCCAGTGGCCCAACTCTGTCCGGAACACTTATTTTGCCTGTGAAGTTTTCTGCAAGGCTTTTATGCATGCAGAACTGATGGTGTGAAGCAGCCTGGTATAAATGTTTTGCTCCAAATGTGAAACTCGGGTGGCCATTTCTCCCTTCCCCCAGACTCAGACCTGCAGAGACTGTACACAAGAGATGCCCAAGGCCAAAYCAGGGTGGACAAGAAGCAGATGGAAAAAATCCTCTTACTAAGCTACGTGTGCAACGTGGAGGCTGGTGAGCATGTGAGGAGCAGCTCTTGTGCGACCCCAGAGAGGCTTTTCCAGGAGAAGGAAAAGCCCCAGCTGAATTCAGGCCCTGCGATGAGTTAGCAAAGGGATGCTGTGCTGGCCCTGCCTGAGCCCATGGAGGGATGTTCTCCATCCCGCTCTCCTCTGGGCTTCTGGGGGTTCCCCGTGTGCAACGTGGAGGCTGGTGAGCATGTGAGGAGCAGCTCTTGTGCGACCCCAGAGAGGCTTTTCCAGGAGAAGGAAAAGCCCCAGCTGAATTCAGGCCCTGAGATGAGTTAGCAAAGGGATGCTGTGCTGGCCCTGCCTGAGCCCATGGAGGGATGTTCTCCATCCCGCTCTCCTCTGGGCTTCTGGGGGTTCCCCTTGCCTTTCTTTTCTTTTGTTCCACGTAACCCATTCCTGCCTGGACTCTGTCCTTGCAACTGTCCTGCTGCGCTCTGCCTGACCTCTCAGCCCCCCTGGTCTTGTCATGACCGCCTGGTGCTCCCTGAGCATGTGGCTGGCAGCGCTGATCTCAGTCTCTGCTGGTGGGTATATGTGAGTGCACCTGTGTGTCCTCTTTCCTGGCAGAGTACCAGCAAGGCTTTTGCGAGATGCTCCTGCTCTTCCATCTTCTAGCTGAGCAGGAACATGAGATCTACTGGCTCTTCCAGTTCTTCCTCCAGAAAACAGTAAGTTTCTGGGTGCTTCTTGCCTGAGTGAAGCCCCGCACCGGAGCTGACACTTTCAGGGCAAAGCAGCCGCCCATAGCCTCCAGCCTTCAAATTCACCTCTGCAACCCCACCAGGCACGATGCCTTCCCCCTGCCACCTTGGAGTGAMCACTGGTTTGGGCTGATCCTCTTTGTCCTTGCCACGTCAGACCCAGGAGTCAGGCCAAGGCTGAGGGGGTGTTAGTGGGGATGGCACCGTGGTGAGGTTGCAGAGGACAGTTCAGCAAAGTCCAGCTGAGGGAAAACACCCCTGCTGACTCTGGAGAGAGGCAGGCAGGACCTTTGTGGGAGGTTTCTGAGTTTTGTAGCTGCATAAGCCCCCAGGCAAGCTCCCATCAGTGCCAGCATCTGCTGCCTGCCCTGAAAGACAATCCGCTCAGCATCACCATGTGTCTTCGGGCAGCGGGCAGGCAGAGACCATATCCAGAGGCTGCTTAGCATAAGGCAGATCAGCTCTCCCGTAGGGGAATGGAGGGACACATGCCATTGATCACATTATCTGCGTGCACTGTGTGTCGGGAGGGTAACAGCCTGCCGCTGTCCCTGACTGTTGGAAGTGGGCATTGCTTAATCAGTAGCACCCTGTGCTGTAATATTAGCTGGGCTTGGATTCAAACTCTGCTGATGATCTCTGCAGGGACTGGAGCCATAGTAATGGGGCCAAATCCTCAATTAGGAGGCCTTTGGACTTATGAGACAGGTGAAGCTGGCTTTGCAGCTCTAGACAAGTTGGGCCATCTGATCTTCCCCTGCTCTGTGTTCCTGCTTTCTGTGTCCCCCAGGAGCACAGCTGTGTGATGAACATAGGTGTGGGGAAGAACTTGATCATGCTGAAGGCGTTGATTGCATTTATGGATCCCACCTTTGCAAAACACCTGGGTAAGTCCCAAGTCTCTTCCCTGTCCCCCCCCAGCCCAGACAAGATGCTCCCATAGGCCAGAAGGCATCATTTAGAGAGGATGCCAGCAAAGGAAGGTAAATATTTGCACAGAGATCGGTTTTACCTACACCTGCTGAATATGCTGAGGATGTAGGTCAGGGACACTGAGCAGAGGTTACGTGTCTTGTATCTCCTGAGACAACTGCCTGGGAGCAATTTGAAAGACCTTAGCCCTTTGCACTCACTTTTCTGAATTTATCTCCCTTTATTCTGTGAATTGCATGAAGATGGAGCTGAGGCTGCAGCCTTCGAGCATCTCCTCAAGCTCTTCCTCTGCTGAAATGTCCTTCCGTTGGAAAGGGTGGGTCAGGCCTTCTCACAGTCATGCTGATGCTGCTTTGGTGGAAAACGTCCCCTCTCCTCCAGGCTTCAGCACAGCCTTTCCACCAGTCCCAGTGCCTTCCCCAGTTTAACATGGGGCACATCTCTGTTAGTGCCGACAGAGCCAAGCCTGTGCAATCCCAGGTCGGCAGTGTGGGAGTACAGGGCGCAGAGCCAGTCGAGGCAGGGAAAGCCAGGAAGCCCAGGTGAGGATATGGTCTCGCTGCATCCAACCAGGAACAAACGTTGACAGATGCATCTTGCAGCCTAAGCAACAACCAGCTGAAGAAACCCAGCCTGGCAACGTGCTCCCTGCCCCATGTCTTGCGACCACTTCTTTTTGCCTTTAAAATCCAGCCTAGTTTCTGATCAGAGTTTGGTCTTCTCATATTTCAGAAGGAAAAGGCACACAAGTTATTCAGTCACTGTTCCCCTGGTTTTGCTTCTCCTTCCAGCGAGTGTTCAAATCCTTCTATGATGTCTGGAGGATCTGGGAGGTGAGCGCTTTTTAATGAAAAATGTCTGCTTCTTTTGGGGTTTTGGAAAAGTAGACATACCCCCAAACCAAATCACTCCCACATAGGCTGCTTCTGCGATGGCTGGTATGTTGCTGGTCACTTGTCCCTTGTCCTACTGTACGGTGTCCCCCTGGGCACAGGCTGCTCATGCTGCGCCGTGTCCGCAGTGGGAGAGAGCGGTGCGTCACAGGTCTGGTGTCCCACCACCACTCCCGGAGACAGTGTGCTGAACAAGATAGGGCTGAGTCTTGGGTGACTTTAGGCTTCCAATGGGCTCAGTGGYGAGGTTCAGATATTTGGGGTACACCTGGGACAATGAGGATTGTTGTGATTCATGTAGTGTTTTGGCCAAGTGTGTCGTCCTTAACAGATAATAACCACTGTATCCAGACCCTTCAAAGGTATAAAGTGTCTAATTTCCTATTCCTACCAGAGGATCTTGATGGGCCTGGGGCTTTGGTTGAGATTGTAACCCTTAAATGCCTTTTAATTCAAATTTAGGTGGACTTTAGCTCCCATAACCCCAAAGAGTTGTTGCGACCACCTTCCTCAACCATATCTCAGAGCATCTGCAGTCAACCAGTGCTTTCTTTTCTGAGTGTATGATAAAGATCCTGCTCTTAATCATCCTCCTGGGGTCAGGAGCATGTCTTTGAGTGTGGCAGTACCTTGTTCAGGTGGCCAGATTTGCCCCTATTCCCCAGGACAGTTATTCCTAGAGCTCCCAGCGGTTTACAAAGCAGGCACCAGCCCAAATGGGGAAACCGCAGCACTGTCACCAAGCCCTCCAGCAAGATCTCCTGAGCCCTGGTGCAGTGCTCTTCGCCAGCCCGAACAGCTTTGTTGTGGGCTGTGGGGAAGTGCAGACTGTACCCCTACGGAGCTGGCCCTGGCAGTGTCCTCATCTAGCCGCAGCTCTGGCATCCGCAGCGGGACTCCAGGAAGGAGAGAGGCTGCCAGAGCAGCAGGATTCCTCGCCCTCCCCGCACAAGCTTCTCTCTTTGCATCTCATTTCTCAGGCCCGCTCCCTGGTGGCTTTGATTATCTCAATTAATATTTGCACAGACTCTGTCTCCGCGCTCGCCCCTCTTGATGAAGTCTGTGCGGCAAGTGTTTGTTCTAATTATTCTCCGCCTGGGCAGCGGGAGCTCGGGGCTGCGGGAGCCCTGCCTGGGGCAGGGAGGAAGCAGAGGAACCCTGGAGACGAGAGCAGGTCTTTGAAGCAGGCTGCAAACTGCCTTTGCCACAGAGCCGCAGGGTGGGCTACATTCGCCAGCATAGCCTGGCTGGTCCCAGGTCTGTTTTGAGGGTGTCCACGTGTAGGCTTATTCAGAGAGCGATTCTGATGTGCATTCACTTAAAATATCTCTGCCTCAGTACTTTTTCCTGCTTCTTCTGCCTCCCTTGCTGGGGAAGGCTCTTACACAGAGCTAGCTGGGTCAGGCTTTCCATTTAGATGTAAAYTGAGTTCTGTAAAACACTTGGTGTGCAGCTAGGGCAGCTCTGGGCTTTTCAGGGCTCCAGGAGCCCTTCTTCTTCAGGGTCTGTGTTTAAGCATCTTGGAGCATAGAGGGTTCCACAGGAGAAAAAACAAACAAACAAAAAACCAACAAACAAAAAACCCACAAATGCCCTCATCTGACAGGAAGATTAATCGTGGAACTCCTTGCTACAGGATTTTGAGGATGCTAAAAGTTTGCAGGGTTCAGAGGGAAACTGGACAAGCTGATGGGAGAGACACCTCTTCAGAGGCATCGGTGGCTCAGGAAGTCCTTGTAGATTGTTGGTAACTAGGCGAGTATCGGGGCAAATATTGCTCATGCCTGCCCTGGTTGGTACTCTTCCCCGCACACCCGCTTTCAGTGAACCTCAGAAACAGAGTATAGGGCTACATGGACCTTCAGGTTTGTTTGCTACAGCTGCTCCTATGTTCTTATGGCCAAGGGGCCCCCTGGACATGTCACCCATTCTGGGGTCCCAAGTGTAAAGGGTTTGACCTGTCCGACCAGCTGCGACMTTCCCTCGGACCATTGCAACCTCTCCTGGACTTGCAACAACAGTAACTTCCTCCCCCAGCACCCAGGGACCCCCCTCCCTGCATCTGGGGTCCTTTGAGTCCAAATTGCCAGGAGGAACATCAAGGTTGTTATTTTTACAGCCCATCAGGGAGCTCAATTCTTAGTATGAGAGGCTCTGGTTATCCCGGCTTGGAGATTTTGCCTGCAGGCTTCCCTGATGTTTTCTTCCCCACCCGCCTCTCCCATCTGTTTCCCCTCAAGGTTTTCCTGATAGGGAAGCCCTGCCGAAATTTCCAAGTGATTGTGGCCTATACGCTGCTGCAGACGGTGAGAGACCAGATCCTGCGGGAGAACGTGGGTGGAGATGACATCCTGATGGTGAGCAGGGTGTGGGGCGCCCGCTGCAGAGCGCGCACCGCCGTCCCTCTGCCCTGCGAGGGGAAGGGCATCCCGTCCCGCTGCACCGCTGCTCTCTGGGGGCGTACCCGGTCCCTGAGCCGCTGGGGCTTGGGGGGAGCTGCTTATTGGCCTCAATGGCAGCCAAAATGGTGAAACAGGGAAAGCGGCTTGAAAGGAAAAATACTCAAATTTGATCGCAAATGGGGACAAGAACTTATTTGGGATCATGAAGTAGAGGGAACAGGCTGTCTCTGGTTCCCGGCTTTCCTTCTCCCAGCTTCTCTTCCCCGTTTAGCCCTGTGCTGCCGGGCTGCTGCCCTGGCACTGCTGCACCCAGCAGCGAGAGGCTGGGAGGCGAAAGCCCCAGGGTGGTGGGGCGAGCCAGGCACCCCGGGCTGGCTTGTGGTGCAGGTAGGCAGGGGCTGACRGAAGGCATCTCTCACAGCTCCAGGTCCAGCCTTTGCACACCCAGCCTCCAAGCAGAGTGTTTCAGTAATCTAGCATGCCTGTAAAAATGACTTTATTTTCCTGAGAGAAGAGTGAGAAAATCCAGGAGAACGGATGGCTGGGTATTTTAAGATTTTAAGTACTGGGAAGGGGAAAGTACTTTGACAAGGAAAAGGAGGCTCTGGTCTCTAACAACAATTAGTTAGATAGAAGTACGCAAAGGGAACCCTGGGAATCGGCTGTGGGCAGTTATGCCTCCCTCTCCCTTGCAAAGCACCAGATCAGGACAAGGAAAGGGAAACCCAGGTTTTCTGAGTCCTGTGCTTGGGCCTCGCTGTGGTTAAGGAGAGGAAATGCAAGGGGAGAAGCAACAAGGGGAGAACATGTAGAGATGCTCAGAAAAGAGGAAGAGAATCGGACTGAAAATCAAACGTGAAACCTGGGACTCCCATCCTCCATCCCTCTCTGATAGCTCCTACCCTGACCAGAAGCTGAGCAGATACATGAGACCTCTGATTTTTCTCCATCTCTTCCCCTGGCCRGCTCTGCGGGAACCTTGTAGACCTGGATGCTGACCAGCTGATCTCYGAAGCCTGCTCCACCTACGACCGCCTCCTGGAACATGCAGACGAGGTGAGGGGCAGGGCCTCCCCAGGGAGGCAGCTGGGGACGGCCCTTGCAGGGCTGAAGGGAAAAGGCCATCGTGTCATGGTTTCAACCGATCTTCCTCAGGTGCCGGCTGCACTGATGGAGTTCTTCACCCAGGCAAGGAAATAGAAGCAGGAGGCAAGCTGGTTGGGTTGTAATAAACACATGCATGCGAGCTGGTGTGGTTTGATGGGGCAGAAGAGGGAAAAGGGAGTTTATCCTGGCTTTTTGTGCTCTGCTGTTGATATACACTGGTCAGGAGACTGGATCTGAGCTCATAGCACAGAGTGGTTTGTATGGATCTTGTGGCCAAGACTGAACTCCCTGGCCCGTAAGCACCCAGCTTTGATCCTGCTGTCCTGTTCCAGCCTCGACCAACCTGGCAACATCCCAGCCTGAGGCAGGGCATCATTCCCACCTGCAGCATTAGTAGTGGGATGAAAGAAGAAAAGCAGAAAGGCAAAGGGTCCATCTGGAGACAAGAGCCTCCCAACTCCTCCTCCTTCCTGGCAGGGCCCAGGCAGAAGGGCAGTCCTTCCCAGGGCAGATGTGAAAYCACCTGGTCTCCAGTCATTCAGAGTGGGGGATCTGGGTATGTTTTAAGGCTAGCTGGCACCTGCTCAGATCATGTTAATGTCCCAGCTTCTGCAGAACCTGTGTTAATGAAGCCCCGAGGCTGACATCAGATATCTCATCTTTCAGCATGGGACAGCCCATGGCTTGCTCATGTGCCACTGGTTTGATGAACYAGACTGTGCTGGGGGAAGGCACCAATTTGGCCATGGGTGTGGAAATCGTTATCCAGTGGGGCTCCTTGGATGGACCCTGTGAGTGGGCACCTAGGCCCTGCTTGTAGGCCCATCTCCAGCCTAGCTCCAGCACATCAACGAGGCTTCAGCTCTGTGCAGBGAATGAGAGAGGTATGGGGCTGGCTGCAGGGGAGGAGGAAGAAAGCACCAGCTGTGCGTGTGCTTCGGAGACTTGACAGATCTGTGGCGAAGAGGGGATGCAGAAGGCAAACAYCTCCCTGCAATGCACCTTCTCTCTGCCTTGGCCTCCTCCCTCCCTCAGTTGCTTCCCTTTCAACTGGAAAGAGCCAGGAGGGCCAATATTCCCTGGTGCCTGGCTAGTTAAGGACAAAATAAACAAGCACGGGGAGGAAAATTGTGACTGAAGTGGAGCATGGCTACCCACTGAACTGTGGCGTGTTCAAAGTGACCTTGACAGATGCTGTGGAACCTGCAGGTGACACTCATCAGACATGACAGGGATGGAGYGAGCCGGGAAGAGGCTGTGCGAGGGACTGTGGCAGGACTCAAGATGCTGCGAGAGTYACAGGAGCTTTAAACACATGGTGTGTCCCCTTGATCCTGCAAAATGCATGTCCCTGGAGCACAGACTGCTTACCAGGGGGACTTGGGACYCTGCAGCATTTCCATTATGGACAATTTGGATGCCGTCTTAGATGTATGAAGGAAGACACTGGTCTCAGGAAGGATCTCTGTGTGTCTCTGTTTCCTGGGTGTTTTTGCTCTGCTTGCCTTGACTCTCCTAAAYCCCTTCAGGGCTGCTGCCATGCTGCCTGCTGCCTCGGCTGAGGTCACTCCTTGGTCAGGACATCTCTGCTGGTGGCTGTTGGTGGCTCTTAGCTGGCAGCTCTGGCTCCAGAGGAAGAGCCACCCCTGTCCCGGCCCATAGTGGGGAGAGATGCGGTCACCTAACGCCTTCCTCCGCCGGGCTGGCTGCAAAAGCAGGACCTGTAACGCATTGCCTTGGAGGTGCTGATATCTTCCTTTATAATCAAACTGTCTCTGATTTAGGCCGTTTCCCTCATACCCAGTCTGATCTCTCTCTCCCGGCTCTTGCCTCCCTGGCTTGTCCCCACTAAGTAGCCTGTGTCGTGAGATCCTGGGAATTGCCTCCCTGGCGCCTCTGTCTTCTGATCCATCAGGCCATGCTTGCACCAAGGCTCTGGGGCACAGTCAAAGGCCCCCACCATGCCAATAGCTCCAGAGCTGCCAAGAATTGTCACCCCTTTTTTACAGATGAGGAAACTGAGGCAGAGACAACGCAACTTGGGAGCAAGGAAGGATAGTACCTCTGCCTGTGAGCACAGCTTTGGCAAGGTCCTTAGACAGCACCTTGGCCATGAGACAGTTTTCCCTGGATGGAAATCAAATCACCATGTCAGTGGGTTTGAAGGTCCGGGAAGACTCAAACCTCTATGGCTGCTGCCTGGATTGTTACCGAGTGCTGCAGTCGGCACGCTTGCGGAGGGAGCATCTCTAGACAGGTGAGTTTTTTATTCTGCTCCTTCCACCCCGAACGCATCTTTTGGCCACCAGACTGATGCAGCCAGCACATCTTTTTTCCACATCGCTTTTTTCCAAAGGGTACCGAGATGATTGCTCTTGGAGTGCTGGCTGTGTATTGTGTCAAAGTCAAAGGTTATACATCACCTGCTGAACAGCAGGAAGCTCTTCAGTCCTTTGCCAAGTTTGGAGACTTTGTCATTTCCCCAGAAAGACAAAAGCCACAGAAGGGCCATAAATCTCAGTGAGGGTTAAAAGAAGGAGAAGAAAGAGACTCCAGCTAGCATGAGGAATTCATTCATTCTCACTCAGGTTGGCAGGTGGAGCAGAAAATCTGCCGATATATTCAAGGCCCTAATAAGTTTCAAAGCGTCCAGTGGATATTAATACAGAGCTGTATCTTACCTTCTCTGCTGAACGGCTTTTATCACTCCAGACACTTTTGCTGACATTGAGCTATTTGTTTTGCAATAGATGCTCCCTGGGCAGGGATCAGGGGAGGCTGAGCTAATGCTGCCTGACATACTTCATTTAGGAGATAAGAAGAGTTGGTGAGAGGGGAAGAAAGTTGGAAAGGACTCCAGGGATGAAAGCCTTCTCATGCCCCTCTGGGAAGGGGAAGCCTGTGAGGAGCACAGTGCGAATGTGCGGAGAAGGGAGGGTYTTGTAGGACCCTCCTGAGCCTTGGGGAAAGCCACCAGGAGGCACATGTTGAACAGCACCTGGCTCTGGGTGTCCTAATTCTGCTCGGTTCTCCCCAGACCGAGGGGTAATTCAGGGTAAGCAGGGCCAGACCCGTGAAGTTTACATGGGGACCTGCTGGGGAAGCGACCACTCAGCCTGTGGTTGACTGAGGCAGGAGAAGGCCCCTGACTCGTCATTGCGGTTCACTGCTAAAAGCAGCAGCTCCTAGACTTTTGCAAGGACGAGCTAACAGAGGGCAGAGTTAAGGGTGTTTTGGTTATTATTTTAAGACATTTTATGAGACAGAACATGATGATGAAGAATAGATGTTCCTGTCTGCCTTAGTGGGACATCGCAGCACATTTGTGTCTTTATAGTTTTAAGCCCAGTGTTGTTTTCCAGCTATTTTTGTCTGCAGGATAGGATTTTAACAAGCTCTGTTTGTCTCTCCCCAGGAGAGATCGYTGAGCTGAGCAATTTCTTGAGTTTCCTTCTGGGGACAGGAAATGGTTGSCTTTTGGGGAGGTCTGAGAAAATAAATGAATGATGAATACAAATGAACATGAATTCTTAAAAGAAATCCCGAGAAAACCTGGCACCGAAATGGAGGAGAAAGAGGAGGGTGGTGAAGAGCAGGTGGAATATTTTAGAAAATAGCTGTGCTGGGGACTTGGCCCTCTTCGAGCTCCTTGCCATGTAACAGCAGGGCTATTTGGTGCCTCCACAGCATGCAGGTGCCTGGGAGCGCAACACAGCTGGACCACGAGCTCGGAGCACTTAGGATAAATAAAGCTTCCTATTCGAGATGGATGGTGTATTCATTAGCCCGAGCAAAAATCGCCCTGTCTCAACTGAACCTCACAAAGGAAATTCATTGCTTTCACTGAGCGCGAGAGGAGAGTTGGAAGGACGAGCGTCATAATCAAAGTCAGTGCTGGCTTAGCTTTCGAAGGCACTTCTGCAAAATGAGGTGCTTGAAAAATTCCCGACTAGTTTGCCAGACCATTTCTCCCAAAATTAAACTTCTTGTTTGGTTGGTTTTTTAATGGGAGATTTCAGATAGCCAATTTGAAAACAGAAGCAACACAAGAGCATTCTCGCTGTTAGTTTGTTTCTCTGAGAAAATAAAACCTTCTTTTGTGTTTTTTTTTTAAGTGTTCTCTCCCTTTTGCTACTGGGAAAAGGAAAGGAGAGGGGGAGGGAAAGAGAAAATCTTTTTGCAGTGAAAAAACAAGGTAGTCCCTTTGAAAACTCAAAGCAAATCTACATTTATTTATTTATTCAATTTATTTCACCCAGTAGCTAAACACTGCAGAGAACTCAGGCTTGTTTTCCTAAATATTGTAATTGTTCCAAACCAGTTTTTCTATTCCCCCCCCACCCCTCAACTAAAATTTAATAGGATTCCAGCAGGCTCCCTGCTTGAACGTGGCTTGTTTCTGCGGCGTGCCCTCATGGGTGGTAGGGTGCTGCTGGAGGTGCTTTGCAGCTCGAGGAGTGGCCCAGGGTGCTGTGAGCTGTGACGGGGGTCTCCGACTGTGCGCGTCACCCGGTGGCACCCTCAGCCCAGGCAGGGGACAGGGGCAGCGGGGCGGAGGTAGGAGTTGACGGTGGCAAAATCCCGTATTCCTTGTAAGCTGCCTTTTCAGCGGTGACAGCAACCCAAGCAACAGCAGGAAGGGGAGGATTTATTGCGTTTTGCTTGCCCCAGTGTTAATTACACTTTGGAGCAGGCGCAGTCTCACCTGAGAAGTGCCGGTTGATAGATATGCGTGTATTTGCTGCCTTACCCTTCGTGATGGTGCAATGTGCGGGGTGGCAGCTTCTGATTTATTCCGAACTGAATGAGGGATTGTTCTGAAATGAATTTGTTCGTATTAATTATGCTGTGCCCCTGCTGAGATTTTTAACAAGATTATGCTTTCCGAGTGTCGCTGCCTCACTTCTCCTCCTACTCTTTCTTTTCCATTTCAAAGCACGTTGAATGCAGAGGGACTTTTTTCCCTGTGACGCTGGTGAGCAGGAGYGTGTTGGAGTTTCCCCACGTCTCATGCGCCAGAGCGGGCCGGAGGTGCCCGGCACCTCCATCAAGGCTGAGATCGGAGCAGCCGGGGGCCCGCTGCAAGAAACCGTCCTTGCAGGTCTGCTTTGCCTCCTGCGGGAACGGCTCCTGCAGTGGCTCCAGAGGTTGCTACCACCAGCAATGTTGTCTCCAGTTTGACAGGAAAAGGGAACCCGCTGGAGAGGGTAGGGTGACCCGGTGCGTGTGCGACGAGGGGGCTGTCTGCTGGAGCAGGAGGGAGGTTTTTGGTGGTGTGCTCTTGCCATAGAAGCGAGGGTCCCTCTGAGCTGGGCAGGCGAGTTGGAGAGGGATGAAGGCTGCCTCTCCTCTCCTCGTCGCACTGGGCACCGTGGCCCTGAGACTGGAGTTCCCAAGTCGCTCTGGATAGTTTAGGGTTCATGCAAGTGGGTGGGTTGTGTTTGGAGTCTTGTCCCTATGCAGCCTCAAAGCCTGAGCCCAAGCCTTGGCCAAGCCAAAGGGAGCCTGTGCACCAGGACAGAGGAGAAGCCAAGCCCGAACTAGAGCTGAAGACCCGGGGAGGGGAGGAGTTTGAGCTAGATCTAACACATTTCAGTGCCAGGTTTCCTCCAGCCCGGAGAGGTATTTAAATGTGCACGTTGCAAGTGATTGACTGTGTTCTAGCAGCGACGGAGAAATAGCTGGCTTGATTTCCCAGCGGCTCAGTCCTACGTCGGCGAGGAGGCTGTGTGTCACACAGGACTACCCTGGGGCAACGTCAGCCGGGCAGGGGGAGGGAAGGAGGGYGGCAGAGCTGAGGGCTCCCAGCCGTCTGAAAGCAAGCAGCAGCGAAGGACGGGCCGAGCAAACAGGGTTTTCCTCGGCCGGCGGCYGCCGTGGGGAAAGGCTCGTGCTGACTGCTGCCAGGCCGGCTGCAGCGGGGAGCGCGGGGGGCAGCTCAGGGGCCTCGACGGGCTTGAGAGGACCCCCAAAGTCAGAAGGACCCAAAAGAAGAGCGGCCACCCATGGGACAGCTCAAGGCAGGGGTAAACATCACCGACAGGAGGAGTGGGAAGCAGTAGGGAACATGAGCACCTCCAAAGCCAGCCTTTCTTGTCCACCCCTCCAAACCCAGCCAGCCACAAACGGAGGTAAATAAAGCAGTCTCCCTCCTTTTTGTGCTCGGAGCTGGATTTTTGCTAAGGCAGCCAAAGAAGATCATGACAATGTTTCCCTCTGTAGCAGGAAAAGGGGGGGGGTATGTTGCTCTGGAAAAGCCCCATGAATTTTGTTTTAGATCTGCTTTGGGCTGTTTTACTGAATTCTCCAGATCCTGTGCCCAAGGAACATCTCCGATGCAGCGTCAGCATGACCCCCCTGCAGTGCGATACTTGGTCTGCCGCGAATCAAGGGCCCTGGGAAAGCATCACTGGCTCTTAGTGAGCAGCTAACAGGTTAAGAAGAAAGYCTGGATTCATGAGACACTCTCCCCTCCCTTAAAAACCCATCAATTCCACCTTCTTTTAATGTCACAAATCTGCCTGGTGCTCCGGCTGCTTCATTATGGGCTAATAAGACACAAAGTRCTTTGCAGAATGGATAATGAGGCCCGCTCCACCTTCGGCAGCCCCGTTTCGGGCGGATTCACGACYATTGCACACAATTCAGCAGCAGCAACGGGACAAAATGCAGCGATCCGAGTCGCCCGTGCCTGCGATGTCGGAGAACCAGCACGTGCTCGGGGAGAGCTTTCTGGAGGGGCTGGTGACCAAGGAGAGTCCCCTGCTCTGCGAGTCCCGTGTGTCGGCTCTGCCTCCCATCCCAGCATTGAGTCTAATTGGGAAAAACACATTTTCTGAACGGTTTGAGCACCGTTTGTGCCCCCCCTCACCCAGCTCAGTGTGTCTGCTTAGCAGAGAGATGGGGAAACAGCGTCCAAATAAATACGTGCTCAACCCAGCATTGSGCCAGGCCAGCGAGCATCCAGCCCTCTCCTCTGCCTCATCAAAATCCTGCCAGGGTAATACTGATCRCTAATATTGATCCATCCTGGGGCTTATGTGTCTCCCATTACYGGCGGATATTATCCTGTGCTGATCTGCAGCCCTCCTTGCCCGGCTCCCCTCCGCAGGAGCAGGGACGTGCCGTTATCGCCCTGTCGCAGACGAGGAGGCTAAAGCTGACTGCACACCTCTGCTGCTCGCGTGCTCTCCTCTACCGGGCTGCCGGGAAAATCGTTAAGCGGCCGCCGTGGCTGTTGGAAGGTGATGATGCCTTGGAAATAAAACCTCAGCCCATGCGTAGTTCAGCCTCAGCAAACTCTTCCTCAGAAGCAGACTCGTCCTGGACCAAGAGACCACCGTGGAAGCAGGGTGACGAACATGAGCTGCATCAACCCACCTCCATGCTGCTGGGGTGCCTGCCCGCACCGTGGGCACCTGGGTTTGCTGCTGCTTTTTTAGGTTTAAAGGTGGGCTTCGCACCTGAAAACTTGTTTTCTTGTTTTGGTTTGTGTTTTTTCCCCAATTATATCATTTTGCTAACCCGACAAATTATTACATCTCTCTTTGCAGCGCTTACTCACTTAACTTGAATAAGGCAATTTCTCTTCCATGATTGATCCATGATGGACCTGTGTGGACTTGATCCCCCCACAATGTCCTGTGGCAAGGACTTCTGCTGTTCGGCTCTCCCCAGCCTGACAAACCACAAATCTTTCCTGTTGTTTTGAACCTGTTCTTGCTGGCCTCTAGGTATTTGCCCAAAAAGACAGCAGTCCATATCCACCATCTCCTAGCCGCTTCTGATGAACTAGCTCCCCAGCTTGCTTTCTTATTGCATGTTGCTCTACCCAGCAAGCCCAGGATGTGTCCAGAGCTCACCGCTGCCCCACGTCGCTGGGAGCTCCTTGGGCTTTCAAAAGATCCCAAAAGCTCACAAATGACATCAGAGCAAACGTGGCAAACATGATGGCAGGAAGCAATCTCTTAGCTTCCCCAGTGAAATAAGATGCATCAGATTCTGGTATTCAAATATTTATGGATTGAAATCAGAACTGGAAATGAGAGCAGTAGAAACTCAACCACGGCACCTTAGGGGGAGCAGGAGAGGGAGGCAGCAGAAGGGAGGTAAAGCGCTCTCATACTTTTTGCGATCAATCCATCGGTCTGTGCTTTTCTGTCTCCTAGAGAGAAAAAGGAGACAGAAAGTCTCTCTCCAGAAAAAAAGTTGAGCTAAAGGGATGAAACCTCCTGCCACACTTAGGCAAGATCAGCCCTCAACCCAGGCGTAACCAGCACTGGCTGAGGGGCTCCTGTATTGCTCATTAAGCCCATTAAGGATGAGAGAAGGTCACCCATTGACTTGCCTGCTCTGCAGTTTATTCTGAGAAAGGGAGAGGTGAAAAGAGACGAAGAAAGGAAATTTCCTCTCTCAGGTGGGAGGCACTGAGCTGGGAGGGTTAGCAGCAGCCTCAGCAGAAAAGCTGATTAACAGAAAAACGTTGGTTTTCCTTCTTCCCTGCAGGTCCAGGTGAGAGGGAAGGAGGACTTTC
This sequence comes from Apteryx rowi, assembly GCF_003343035.1. Classification (NCBI taxonomy): domain Eukaryota; kingdom Metazoa; phylum Chordata; class Aves; order Apterygiformes; family Apterygidae; genus Apteryx; species Apteryx rowi. Next base: position 2,291,764 of record NW_020449085.1, read on the forward strand.
CCCATTAATCTTGCCGGCTCCAGCTGGGAGCTGAAGGTGGTCCTTTCACAAAAGCTCTTGTCTTGTATGAACATAAGCTTCAAGGTTTGGTGGTTGGGGTCACGGCCAGAGGGCTGCGGAAGGGCCAGACACGTTAGTGTGAGGGTTCCTGTTCATCAAGCATCTTGGTCCGAGCTGTTTGGATGACCACTGGGGTGGGAGGACAGGCCGCGGCACCAGCACGCGTACCTGCACAGCGGAGCCCACCTAATTCCTTGGGCTCCGTCTCCTGCCAGCCGAGCCCCAAGCCCATGGCGGCCCTAGATGCCCAGTGGGGATGACCACAGGTTCGTGGGTAGGGGGGAGGCTGCAGGGTGAGCAGAGCCCTCCGCGGCAGCCTGCCATGGCTCAGGAGCCCAAGGAAATGCAGAATTAGCATCATTAGTATGAAGACAGATGTGTTCGATACCCTACGAACAGCAGAGGAACAAGAAGGAAATCTCTCCCGTTGCTCACACCTATCCCTGCAATCCGCAGCCATCAGGAGCGAGTCACCGGCAAAACACACACCACTTGGGCCGGCTCTTTGCCTCGAAAGCTGGTGTTGACGGGGACCCGCACTTGGCCAATGGGGCCTTGAAGAGCTCCAAGATAACAGCAAGGACGTGGCCTCACCGCAGCTCCCCACGCTGCTGCTGAGCACCCGGGCAAGGTGCAACCGCGAGGACCGGGGCGTGCAGGCAGGTTCCCTGCTGTGGGCTTTTTGCAAAGGTGTTTTCTCCGCCTGGGTTTTTCCAGCTGCCTGGGTTTGTCTCGCCTCTCCTCTGCTGCTTCCCTTTAATCACCGAAGCCCAGAGAGCCGAAGACAGAGAAGTATAAATTGCTTTTATCAAAATGAAGCCAGCTTTGCGCTTGCATCAGAAATTCCCCAACCTCATAGGTTTTTCTCTGTAGGATTAACAAGGTTAGTCAATGAGCGTGACCTGATTTGGGCTTGCTGCTCTTCTTGGCTGGGTTTAGATGCCGTGGCACGGGCGGATGTGTGGATTCACAGCATGAGGCAGCTTTTGCAGGATAAATGAGAACATATTGATAATCAGCCTTGTACCAGCTGGGAGCTAACCCTGGTAAAAGGTTTAAAGGGGACGAGCATTTTGCTTGCAAAAGGTCTCTTTGCGGGGTGCCACTGTCTCAGAGAGGTGCTGGTTTTCTTTGGGTGCCCTGCGTGGCCCAGGCAAGGTAGCAGGGGCCACAGAGTTGCATCTCTGTGCGGCTGAGCTGTACCCTTCCCTGCGGGTGACAAGCCAGCTGGGTCCAGCAAACGCAATTGCTCGTGCTTGACCACAGCCTCTCCCGAAACAGCCTCTTCGGGGCTGCGCCAGACACCGCCAAGGGGCGGTTTGCCCCAGCTCACACCGTGCAGCCCTTTGCAGAGCCATAAATCATTCTGGGCTCTGATCGCTAGGCATCCCTCTCCTGTCACAGGACCGAGGGGCTAGGCGGTCGCCCTGCAAAAACAGACACCGTCCTGCGAGATGGGGTTAAACCCGCCTTTCCTAGCTCATCCAATCAGTTATTCCCTCGGGACCGCTTCCCTGCTAAGGCAGCCAACTGCCTGCTCTTTCCTTAACAAAGCATTTGTCTTCCGTGCTCTCGCCTTGCTGGAGAAAGAAGAAAAACCCCTCATCTCGGGAAGCGGCTGGAGTTAGGCGGCGCGCTGCGTTTAGGTTTTAGGGCCGACCATCTGCTGGATGACGGCGATCCCTGCCCTCCCCGGCAGCGAGGAGGAGCACCCTTGCTCCTGGCAGCCCTCGCTGCAAAACCTCTGTTTTGGGGAGAGGGCTAGGAAAGGGCAAGGATTTGGGGGGAGAAAAATGGGGCTAGAAGCCTGGAGCTGATGCCAGCCTGGCCCGAGGAAGGAGACTGTGGCCTGCTGCCGGCAGCCCTTCCCCTGGGAAGATCCCTCCCTGCCCTCTGCTTGGAGATGCGGTGGGCTCAGCCTAAACAGGGACGCGCTAATCTAGCGCTTGGCCCTGCATGGGGCAGCGATGGCCGTAAGGACCATGCCAGGCTTTCCAGGAGCCCGGCTCCTCTTTGCTCGTCACGATTCTCCTCTATTTTCTGTGCAGCATTTAACCACTGCTCCTACCCCAAAAACGTTTCTGTAGCCTTTAACTGCCGAGGAAATCAGCCCTGTAGCTGCAGCTAAAGGAAGGGGGCAGCAAGTCTGGCTTCTCTCTCCAGCTTGCCTTGCCTTGCCTTCCCTCCTTTTTAATTAAAATTTGGGCTCATCCCAGCCACATGCACAGAAGTGGATCAGGCTTCGGAGCTGTGGTGGTTTTAATGGAGAGGTTACAGCTGTTGGGTTCCCTCAGCTGAGGATGCGCTGCCTCCTCGCCCCCAGAGATGGGGCATGGGGGGGCTGGACAAGGGACTGAGAAGGACAGTATGTCCCTTTCCTTCCTCGAGGCACTTTGAGGTCAGCTCGAGGTGTCCGTCTGTCCTGCACAGATTTTCCTGCGCGGACTTCCCCCCCACACCAGCTCTTCTGCAGGGAGGGAAACTGAGGCACGGCCGGAGCAAACATCCCCCCTGCTGTGATGAGCGAATTGCTGATGGAGCTGGGCACAAAGCTGGTTTTCCAGCTCCTTCCTCCAAGAACCGCAAGGCCAACTGGAAACATCTGGAGCTGCTGGGACTGTTTCAAAGGTAGTTAGAGGTTTCAGGCCGGGAGTTGCTGTATGGGGTGTTCAAAGAGCCCAAAGAGGCCGGGCTCCTTTGGGCTCAGTCTTTACGTGCCTGAGTAACCATCAGAGATCTAGTCCCAAGAGGCTTTCCCCAGCTTCAGGGAGCTTTTACCTGGCGGATGCTGCAACAGCGGATCAGGGCAAGGGGATTTCAGCTGCTTTCAGGGCTCCGTGTCCGTGTAAGAAGCGGCGCATCCTCAGCCTGCAGGCGTTTCCGAAACAGCGGCACCAAAACCTCGCCGCGCAGAGCCACGGGGATGAAGCGCCGGGCGCAAGCTCTGCCTCCTGCCCCGCACCTTGGCAGAGGGGGACGTCGCTGGGGAAAGGCGCCGAGGCTGCGCCCGTCCCTTCATCCACGCCCAAGACGCTGCGATCGTGAAAGGGGGATTACACGCTCGCGGCGGGATTAAGAAGTCGCCACCGAATTGCCGGGGAGAGAACTGATAAAGCAAACGCAAACGCCCTCAGCAGTAACAGGAGGTGGCAGATGAGGGCAGGATAAAGCAGCAGTTGCCGAACTTCCCCAGCGAGGACTGTCCTCGCCTTGCATGCAGGCAGGTTTCGGCGCCCGAAGCCACCGCGGGACGTCTGCCGGCGGGTAGGGAGCCTCAGCTCCCCGCTGCAGCCGGCCGGGCGCCGACGTCCCCCTCGCGCCCTGCAAGCCTGGGAAGGGCTCGTGGCACGGCCGCTGCTGAGGTTTAGGCTGCAGCAGGGCTCGTGGGCATTGGCATCGTGACCGAGATGGGGACAGACAGGTCCTGCCTTCCGCGGCTTTGAAAACGCCAGTTATAGGCCCACTACATCTGATCTTTTTTTCCTGCTCCCCATCGACGAACGGCTGGGGGGAAACATTTCATCACCTGGGCAAGGATGCTGCAGCTCCAAAAGGGTGTGGGAGAAGGATCTGGGGCTTTTTGCTTGCTGGAAAAAGAGGCAAATTTTCCCCCGCAGTAAAAACTCAGAACAGTTATGGTTTTGTTTTCTTAACTACCATTTTCCAATTTCTTCTCAACAAAAACAAATCCAGAGCTGTCTCCTTCATTTCGTCGGTAGTAACAAAGAAAATAAGCTGAATTATGTGAAATCTCCGCCCCTCCCCAACCCCAAAGCCAATTTCTCTTTTTCCCCAGACAGTTCTTGTCGCTGTTTCAATTGCTTCTAATGGAGATGTCCATCACAGAGAGCACGCAAGCGAGGACATTAACCCAGATATGATTCCAAGCAGGAAGGAACGCATTAATGACCATTTAAACCTGTGTATGTAGCTGGTCCAGCGGAAGATGACACGGGCTGATTTCTCTTCCCTTCCTGACAGGTGAATTTTTCCTTTTCTTTTCAAACCCCAGGGATCTGCAGGGCTTTGGTGTCCTGCTGTCACCTTTTACGTTGGATGTACGTGCTTGGACCGCAGGGAGGCCGAGTTCAGAGCTGACCTCTTTTCTGTGGCCGGAATCAAAAAAAACCCAGAAGGTCTTTAAGGAATTCCCAGCCCACGAGGAGATGGCATGTTCAGCGTCCCATCCCATGGCCTTCAAATCTCCAGCCTGGGCACCCAGCTCCCTGCGTACAGCTGGTTTGCTTCGGCTAGCTGGAGGAGCAGCATCAGACTTCAGTGCATCTGGACCCGTAGTGAGACATCTCAGCCATTCCTCCAGAAAAGATCTGATCCTGCAGATCTTCTGCAGCATAAGCTAAAAGCCAGTGCTTCCTAGTCAGGAATGCTAGAACGGAGCTGCTTTTTATAGCTTACCCAGTAAACCAGGGCTAACACACGACACGCACTAACTAGGCTCCTATCCCTCCAGCCTTGATGTGACCAGAGCAGAAAGACATCTTTTAAGAGTAAGTGCTGAGGTCCTAATGTTGCATTATGGAGCATAAAGCACAGTAATATTCAACCAATTACACTAATGCTGCTTATTTGCTCTTGTTACAGAGAGTAATTGCTCACCCAGAAGCTATTAAATTAGATAAGAGCAGAACAAACAAAACTATTCATTTTATTCACTATATATTTATACACCTACCACTCTAGAGTGTAAGCAGCCACCACAATCTGGGTTTTATATATTCCACTTGCGAGCGAGACAAAGACGACATTTGTCACGGCTGTGGGTGTTGTTTCTCCTTTTAAAGCAACTGTAAGAAAGACACGGGACGTGTTGGGGTTTGTTAATCCTCCCTGCTGCAGGCTCGGGCCCCAGCCATGCCTGTTGGTGGTGTTTGTGGCGCTGCATCCTTGGATGGGGAATGTGGATGCTGGTGGCCCAAAATGCTCAGAGATAGGAATGGGGAAAAGCTGTAAAGGGAGTGGTGGGCCGTGGGCTGGTTTCTTATTCAGGCTCTGCCCCGGACAGGCAGTGTTCCTGCTATCCCATGCTTCCCTCCATGAAATACCCATCACAGCGCTGTTCTGGCCCCTGGCAGAGTGTTTTGGGAGCAATCATGGAAGAGAGCAGCGTTCGAGGGCGCAGGCACCGGCGTCCTGTGGGGCCAGGTTCACGGGGAGCAACCTGCCTCGTGGGTGCTGTGGGGCTGAGCTTCTCCTCTCAAAGCTCCAGCCAGGCCCTGCTTGTGCGGGCGACGCAGGAAAGCAGGGAGGCAGCGTGTGCTTGACTGTGCGGGATGCGCAAAGAGTGCTGGGGAAACTGAGGCACGGAGATGCTGCGAGTGGCCTCTGGGAGCGCAGTGGGTGAGCAGCAGGGCCAGACCCGCACCTTTCGCTATACCCGTAACAGTGAATAAAATGAAGACCTGGGGGGAGCCCATTAAGTCCCCTTAGTGACCCTCCAGCTGCTGTCCCCCGATGGCTTTGGCTGACCCCCCCCCCCCACGCAGGTTTGACAGCACCCCGTGCTGCCAGCTGTACCGCAGAGGGGATGGGACCATGCACGGGGCTGTGGCCGGTGATCCAGGTCTTCCTAGGCACGTGGCTGGCCCTGGCCACCCCCGCTCCCCGGGCTGTCACCTCCCCTGGGCTTTCCCTTCTGCTAGCCAGCTCTGCCCAGCCCTGGCTTCCAGCCAGCGGAAAAGATAATTCAGCCGACATCTGCAGCTGAGCTGCTGCTAGCAGATGGTCTGGATGCAGCCCGCACCTCTCTCCAGCAGCGGTGGTGGGAGCTGGGGCTCTGCCGCACCCGCACGTCTCTGCGGGGCTCGCGCCGCCCTGCCAGGTGCCGGGCGCCGTATAAAGCAGGCAAAGCACGCACCACCACGGCAGCAGCACCGCGGGTGGGTTTGGGGCCCAATCCTCTGCTGGTGGCAACCGCTGCGGCTCTCACGCCTCTGCCCCACGGACCCCACGGGTCCATGCGCCGTCATCCAGGAGAGCCTGACACGGGGTCCCTTCTGGGCCAAGAGCTCGCCTGCAGCCAGGCAGGCACAGACGGGGTTAAACCTGGGGGCAAACGCAAAACACCTCCAAGCAGCCAGAGGCAATAGAGGCTGGAGGAGGAGGAGGAGGAGGAGGGTAGCTGTCAGTTTGAGGAGGGTTCTTGCTTCTTGCAAGCGCAGGCACGTGGGAAGGTGGCTGTGGCGTGCCCTGTTACGCTGGAACGAGGCTCCCCTGGGGGATAAGCAAGCGCCGGGGGCTGAACCGGAGGAGCTTGGCTTGCGGGTGGGCTGGTTTTGTGCTGGAGCTGACGTGTTTGCGGTGCCCTGGGGACCCAGCTGGGAGGTGGTTTGAGCTGAGGCAGGCAGCTGGGGAGGCAGACCCTGCAGCAGGGGAGTTGCCTACAGCTGAGTCCCTGTCTGTGTTGCTGCTCCTTCCTCTGGGGGTCTTGGATTGAAAGTGGAAATCCGGTCCCGGGCTCTGTAGGTGTCACTGAGTGTCCCAAGGCATCTGTGACTCGCTGTGTAGCTTTGCCTTACATCTGCTGGAAAGCGTGCTGCTCGGGATGTGTTCCCAGCTCCTGGGCATCCCTGCTTGCTGCGCCCCTGCCTGGCTAGCCCGGGCCTGGGGCTGTGACTGCGATTTTCTGCTTTCCTTATTAATTTTTGTATTACCCTGGGCTGTAAGCACAGTGTTCCTGGGGATATCACAAATCCTGTATACTCCTCCGGCTCTGTTGTGCTGTCATTGTTCCTGGATGGCTTTAAATCTGTGCTTTGGTGTTTCTACACATTTTGCAGTGCAAGGAGAGAGTGCAAGTTGCATGCTTACAATAGACGGAGATGGTGTGTCCCTGCAATCCCGGGGACCTGCATGCTGGCCTTCCTCACCGTAGCCCCCGGAGGACCCGTGTCTTGCTCCTGCCTGCTGCTTAGCTGTTGTGCCAAAGTCCTTGGGCTTTACCCTGTGCTGTTGAAGGTCTTCATCCTTCCATCTCAGCTTGGTCTTGAGAAACCACTCACCCTCTTTAAGCCCTGTGCTGTGCTGGGGCTGAGCCCGGCCTGGGGAAGGTGAGGGCTTGTTCACAGGTGTATGGATGCAATGGGAGCTGAGCCATCTCCTGATGGCAAAGAGTCTGGTCCATGTGCCGACACAGCTCTTCTCCCTGGAGGATGGGAGTGTGGTTCCAGTGGGGCAACGGGGCAAGACCCCTTTTCCAGAGCTGCTCCGTGGGGACAGAGCTGCGTCAATGCTGGTGTGTGCAGAGGCCAGGTGCGTTCCCTCTCTTACAGACAGCCTGCACTGCGCGAGCGGACGAGGAGCAGCATTGCAGTCCAGCCTCCCTGGAGTAGAGCCAACACCCCAGGCCACCTGCTGAGCGCGTGCTGCCTGTGCCACCCTGGCGGGATCAGCCCAGCCCTGACCTCCCATTGCTACCGCTGCCTCTGCCCGTGAGACCTCGCTCTAGGCTGTGGCTCTCCAGGGCTGCTGGGCCCTCCAGGAATGGGACAGGTTGGCGGGTGCATGAACCAGCAAAACTCCTTCCCATCTGCTGCATCTCATGGCCTGAATGACTTCACGCATCCCAGGCTGCCCCCGAGCTTACTCCACAGGGACGAAGCTGAGAATAAGCAGATGGCCCAGCTGCATCTCTTGCTTTCCGTGCCCCAGCGAGCCTTGTGCTCTCCTCGGAGGTGTCTGACTTCCCACGGCTGCGGGAGGAATCGGGCTTGCGCCTGGCCACGGGCTCACGGGGACCAACTGCAGCACTGCAATGGTGCGTGCGCAGAGCCTGGACCGCAACTGGGCTAAGGCTGCAACAGCCGTAACGAAGGTCTGCTATTAAACTGGTTCATCTGGCGAGAGCTGCACGGTTGATGTCGAGAAGCAGGGGCTCTGCGTCTGTTGTCAGACTAGCGTCTTGGTTTTTTTACATGTATTGCTGCACCTGTGAAGGGGGTGCTGGCACCGAGGGAGCCTTGGCCACAGGTAGTTTGCAGCGTGCGGCTGGAGTTAAGGCTCTCGGCGCCGCTTCCCTGGGAGGATTTGCCTCCTTTTCTATTGCAGCACCAACTGGGAGCCGTCCAGCATCTCCAGCAGTGAATCTCTCCCTGGAATAACTCGGCGAAGTTTGGGTGCTTTATTTAGAAGGTTATAGACACATCCTAAAAATAAGCCACTCCAGAAAAGTCTGTTGCACACAACACACTTTAAAAAACATATCATTATCCACTCTGACTTGCTAATTAATTCAATCTCCTTCCCATCCATAAGTGAAGCCCGCAGGATATACAGTGCGAGCGTTGGGGAGAAGGGTGGGGGAGCCTGTGGTGGAGCCCCTGGGTGCCTTTGACATGCAAATGTTACAGGGAGCGAGGCTGGTGTGGGAGCACCTGCCAGGGAGCCCATCGGCCTGCAGCTCCTGTGGGGACCACCACGGATGCCAGCAGATGTGCGTGTGGATCCCAGAAGGATGGGGAAGAAGGCAGTGGAGCTTGTTTCCAACCAGGTAGCTGCTTCCAGCCACCACCATCTGCTGGGGCCAGGCTGAACCCAACTGCTCCAGCCATCTGCAGAGCTTCGTTCCACATCAAGGCTGCCGTCTACTGATGCCTGGGAAGCTGTGCCGAACCCATGCTGAGCCAGCCTGGGGTCAGCCCTGCTGGGCAGAGAAACCCACTATGGTCCTGCTGCTGCAGGCTGTTGTAGATAACGGGCAAGGCCAGGGAGAAGTGGCCTTCAGCTCCTGGTGGGACCATATCTGGCCGTGTCTCACCCTTACTGTGGACACAAGTGGGAGCCTGGCAGTGGGTGGCAAATGTGCCCTGAGCTCTTGGGGAGAGGAGCTACATCTCCATGGCAGGCAGGCCAAGCTTCCCTTGTACCATGTGTCACATGGCAGGGTCTTGGGGGGGAACAGTCTCTTTGGTCCCTGGGTGCTGCGGTGGTGAATGCGATTAATAAGTATATTGTGTATCAGTAGAGGGGAATGGGCCTGCAGGGAAAAAATGTTTGTTTTTGCTTTGCGGCAATCAACAAAGAGAAGTCATGAAGGTAGAAAAAAACTCCCCTGTGGCTCAGCTGCCTCTGTTTTGAAGCAGGACTCTGAGCATGGCATTTTTCCCATCTTAGCTGGGTGCTGGATGCAGAGCATGCAGTGTGATGTGGGCCGCACTTGGGATATGTGGACCGGGGGCCTGGGAAGCCTGGCTTGTGTCTTCAACCCCTCCTGACATCTGGTAGCAAGCTGGTGAGGAGCCCTTTGTAGGACTGCATCAGGAGACTGCAGATGGATGCCAGGGAAAAATCCCAGCATCAGAGTAGCCAAACCCTGGGAACAATAAAAAGTGGGTCACACGCTCTGAAAATGTGGAGTGCCTCAGGAAGGGGCTGTGGGGAGCAATTCTCTCTTGGGACAAGGGGACAGGCTGGGTGGTATCTCAGCTCCTCCAGCTTTGGCCTGAGTTGGTGGCAGTCCCCCACCAGAAACTGGCTCTGCTTCAGCGGACCCGTCATTGAAAGCTGGATGTTTTGAGATCTCCATATGCAGAGATGCTGGAGAAGGGAACATGTTCCCTTGTTTATAGGGCCTTAGCACCCATGGCTCTTCCCGCTGAGCCATGCGCTGCTATGGAGGCACATCTCCAGCAAACCCTGGGGCTGAGGAGACCTGCCCAGGATCTCCACCGCCTTCCCATAAGCCTTGTCCCAGCTGCATGCTCTGGTGAGCTGGGGTTTGAAAGTCAGATAGCCTGCCCTGCTACAGTAGCGTGCCCCTGAACAGCCATGCTGCTGTACCCCCAGGAAGCTGGTAAAGCCCAGGCTCCCAGGACCCCCAACCTGACTTCCTACTGGTGTGAGACTGGCCAAGCCAGGCTGGCGGTGGGGTTCAGGAGGTCAGATGATTACACTCTTTGGGAAAGCCTTGTTTGGATGAAAAGCTTATCTGAAGGAGCATGATGGATTTTCCTGGCCTTGCTAATAGCTAGATTGGGTTGCAAAACATTAAAGCAATCTGAATGGGCCGGAAACCAAAGGCAGGAGTTTTGCTGAGATAACAGAGGCAACATTCCTCACGCAGAACGATTTAGATTAGGGTGACAACTTTATTAAATTTACAAGAGCTAAGAGAAACCTCCAGCTAAATGCACACACTCCACATGCTTTCGCTTTGGGGTATGAGCCTGGGAGCTGGCTGCCTCTTAGATTAAAAGGAAGCCTTTCCAGTCACCTTTAATTTCCCTGGTAGTTGGTCCAACACCGAAGGCTAATTTGAGCTATTAGGACAGGTCAAATCCCATTGGTCTCAGCAGCTGTATATTGCCTCTGCAGGCTTTTGCTAAAACTCTCCCCCTTGTGCTCAAAGTTTACTCTCAAGGGGTGAAGCTGGGAGCTGCTCAGAGAGAATTTCCCCAGCAAGCTTTAACTGGGTCTATCCTGCATGACCTGCTCTCTGATTACACAGCGGCGGATTGGGCTATCCACAGCCCTGCTCATTGCACAGCTCAGTTATTGCTTCTAGAGCAAGCTCCTCAGCAATGCTGGCAAGTTTGCTGCTCTTGCCTGCGTCCAAAGTCTTGCTGCGAATGCAAGGAGAAGGCCCTTTGCACATGAAAAGAAATCCTCTGGGAAAAGGAGGTCCTGACACAGCCAGATTTACACCTTGGCCATGCCCTCGTGTTTGTTTCTGAGGGGAAGTACCTTGGGAGTGCTCTTCTCTCCAGAAAGACTCCCCAGTGGACAGACCCAGCTCTGGTGCTTGTGCCCCCTCCTTGTCTCCCGATGTTCTGCTCTGGGCCAGTGACACTTCTCTGGCTCTGCTGCTGGAGGTGAGAGGCTGGGAGTCCTGTCTGCCCGTCGCTCACAGTGCTGCTGCCCTGATGTGTAGATCCTGGCATGTCTGGGGTTCCTGAGAAGAGCTGGCTGGACCCCAGGTCTCCCAGGGCCTCTTGTGTAATATGGATGGGGGAAGGAGGGTGCATCCTCCCCTTGAGCCTGGCAGGAGCTGGTGCTGCCCAAGGTCTGGTGGTGAGAAGTTACCATGGCCTGGGGGATGTCTTCTGCCAGGGCTCCCCTGCCTGACAGCGCTTGGGGAGCCCACTGGGCTTGGTGCAGAGCCCCTCTTGGAGGTGAGGGGCAGGTAGTGCCAAAGGGATGGCTAAAAGAGACTTGGTCTGGGAAAAACTCACTGGAAGATGGGGGATAGGTTGTCCTGGCTCTGGGGCGGGTGGCAGGGCTGATGGGGAGGCCTAGGAGATGGTCTTCTAGGGATGCAGCCACCTGGCCTGCAGCTGGGCTGCCGAGTGTGAGCTGCAGCATGTCCAAGCCTCGTGCAGCTCCATGGTGGGGCAGATCCCAAATGTAGCCACAGGCAGATGCAGCCCTGCACTGGACCAAGCTGGGTGAAGCAGATGAGGCAGAGACTCCTCCTCTCAGCTGCTCCATGGAGCAGGATGGAGCATCCTGAGGGATCAAGGGACTTGGGCAAAGACTATTACAGCAGATGCCAGAGCTCAGCCTGGCTTTCCAGTTCAGGGCCTCTCCTGTCCCTGCTCCTTTCCCTCCCTGTGGTCTTGCTTCCAAAGCTGACACCGGCTATAAATAAAACCCAGAGGTGGTGTTATCATCAGAGGGCTTTGCTGACATCTCTGAGGCCAGCATGCAAACAAGGAAGTAAATCAGAAGCATGTTAATTATAAGCTCCATTAGAAACACAAGGGAAAAGAAAATCACCTTTAATTGCTAAATGCAATAGATGAAAATCAGCATGGAAAGCAAAGCTGATACTTGGCTATGAGAGGAGAGTTACAAGAGTTCAAAAATAATGGGAAGCCATAAAGCAAGCACGTGAGTGCATGCTGAATCTGCTTGGAAGAGGCCTGTGATCCCTTCCTGCACACCCTCACTAGTTTCCAGTCCGCTTGTGAAAAAGCTGCTCAGCTTTTGGGTCAAATGTGGGGCAGGGAAGCCCAGCTTGCCCAAGATCACGCAAGGTGCTGGGCATGAGGTTGGGACCTCTTTGCTTTTGATAGTGATGGTTCAAAGTGTCTAGCTGGGATGATGCTAGGTAGAGGAGAGACTCCCTGCTCCTTCTTCCCTTAAGGAGGAAGAAACCGGGGAAGTGCAAACACATCTGACCTACTGAACACAAAATGAAGAGAAGATGACCTGAAAAGTGCCTCCTCTTGGGCCATAGCTCTGCTCTCACCAGCCTGGCAGAGATCAGGGATGCAACTCCTGTGGGGTCAGCCTGACGGACAGCAAGCTCATGCCGGGGCCAATAGCCTGAGTACCAAAGAGGGGGTATTCCCCCCGCTGTCACCAGTGGAGGGATGGAGTTGTTGTCCCCAACACAGAGTGAGTTAGTTGGAGATTGGGAGGAGCCCTTGTGTGCCCTACTCTTTCCAAGTGATTAATTATTAAACTAACAGAAGATATCTTTGCCAGCAAACTTCAGTCTTAGAGTTAAGATGATAAATAGTGTTGGGGTCATCTGTTCCTTGCCAGAAGAGCAAGTTACTAGCCCAGCTAGAGACTGAAGGGCTGGGAAGAGTAGGCAGATGGCAAAACGTTGACCCAAGCTTTCCAATGTGCTTTAGAGCAGAAATCTGTGACAAGTGGGATGTGATCTCTTTCCTGCAGGCCAGGCGGTGTCTCAGCTGTATTTGGGCTGTCCTTCAGAGATGCCTGGGTGGTTCCTCATGGTCATCTCCACATTGGGTCTCATGGAAGTGAGGTTGTCCCAGTACTCTTCATCCCTCCCAGCTTTTCTTGTGCTCTGTCCTCATACCCACCTCCTTCTTGCCTCCTGCAACTGCTCTAGGCCAAAGGGAAAATGTCAGTTCTGCTCTGGTGAGATGCAGAACTGCCTGCAGGATGGGGCAGGAGGCCAGATGCTTTTCTTGGGTCACCACTCAGATCCAAAGCACTGCACCATTCCTGGGGATGTGGCTCACCTGTTGAGGACTTCGGGTCCTCAAAGGGCTTGCTGACTTTACTGCCCTTGTAAATCTATCTCTGAGGTAGAGCCGGAAGTCCATGGCCAAAATGGTGTAAACTGGCAGAGACACTGTTGCCAGGCTGGCTTGGAACCAGCTGTGGATCTGGCGTGGTGCTCCTTGCAACTCGATGCAGAAATGCTAAGCAAAGTGAATATTGAATAAGTGAGGTGCTAACGACAAACATTAAACTGAAATATACTGCCCTGGAGATCACATCAGCTGGGAAGCAATAAAGAACTGGTTATTCTTGCAGCTGCTTTCTGCTGTTTTCATAACTGCTGCTTAATAATACAGCAATGCTTTTGAGCTGAAGGATAGTCCTGAGTCGGTGACTGAGTGCCAGGAACTGTCCAAGGGAAGGGAGTTTGGGTAATTGGTTTATAATGGGGATATTTAGAGGAAGAGAGAATTTTCTTGAGAGATATGAGACTTAGGATTTTTTTTCTCTAGCGATATGGAGAACAAAAAGCTGAGCCTCCAGGACTGCTACAAGTATTGTGCAGCGTTTACTCAGATTAAAATCAGTTAGCTGACCTTTCAAGACAAGTCAATGATACCGGTCAAACGGGGGTAGTTTTCTCTGACTAGTTGAACAACTTTAGGTTTTTAGAGGCTTTTTTTAGCTGAGACCTTGCCAGAATCACTTCCACGCATGAAAGGTGCTGCTTTGTACTGCAACGTCTTTCAGTACAAAGTGTTAAGGTTTTCTGAGTGTTAAACTCTTGGGGCTGAATTACGACTCCTGTTCTATTAGAAGAGATTCCCTTTCATTCAGTAGCCAGAATGCGTCTGTTTTCTCTGCAAAATTGCTCTTGAATTTCATATTATTTGTATTATTGCCCAGTTTGGGACCTCACCCCAGCCAGCTTTACAGTAGAATAAGTAAAGATAGAGAAATAGGCATAAAAAGTGATTCACTCAAGGCCATGTGGCAGAGGCAGGGTCAGAGCCCAGGGTCCTGGTGCGTCCAATGCTCTGATGTAACTAAAACCTTTGGTTGAGGAAAACTTCTTCCTGAAAGCTATGTGTCTCATTCTCCAATCTTTCCACGGCATGTTATTAGCTGTAGGACCAGAGTGGCTGACACCAGCCAAGAGAGCCCATTCCAGCTGCCTCTAGCTGTAAACGGTCACCTTTGCTTGTCCAGGCACAGCAGCCGGCGATGGACCCAGAGCTCACGAACCACTGCTTGGTCGAAGGCCAGACCCTGCCTTAACCCCAGGCAGGTTTCCCAGGGCCCTGGAGTTTTTTTGAGGATATGCAAAGGAAGTGCAGCTGGCAACGAGGTGTCATCCTCCTCTGGAGCAAAGGTGCCTGTGGATGGCTCCTGGGGGCTTGCAATCATGTGGCGCTGAAGGAGAGATGCTGCTGTGCGGGGGTCAGAGGGATGCGAAGGGCTGAGTGAGGCTGGGGGCTGAACTCCAGGCACCTTGCTGGGATGACTGGGGTGGGCAGGCCTGGAGAGTCGTGCTGGTTTTCTGCTCTTTTGGATGGTCTAGTAAAGGCTATTACCCCTCCAGTCAAAACATGCCTCGCTGATATGCTTGGATTAGTGCATCGGTAGCAATGCTATTCAAATTATGCCTCTTGTTGCACAGTCTGAGAGCTTTAAAGCAGGAGGTACTTCTCATTTGCGCAAATGAGGAAACCAAGGCACGAGGCAGCGTGTAGCTTGTCTTGCTTCCCTTCTACCTGCGAGCCAGAGCAGGGGCTAAACCCCGTGCCTCTGCATTTGGCCCCCTGCAGTGTGCATGCTACATGGGTTAACGGCTGCATCCCTGCTTGAAGGGATGCCGGGGTTGCTCCAGGTCAGGGGATGCCCTCGGGCAGTGTGGATGTGTGTCCGCGTTGCAGTTTGCTGCCCTGCCTGCTGCATGCTCTGTTGGCACGTTGCAGACGCTCAAAGAGCATCTCAGTAACCACGCAGGTATAAATGATGTCTGTGCACGCTGTGTGGCTGGGACTGTAGTGCTAGAGTTGCCGACTGCAGCCCTCACCCTGAACTCCCTCTTTCCTTTTTCATTCCCAAATCATGAGGTTTTCCTCTTCCCTTGCCATCCTGCCTGGATACTAGCTCTAGCAAGGAAAGGCCATCACTGGCTCCCCAAAAATATCCTGGTGTCCCAGCCTCCCAGGCAGGCTCTGTTCAAACACACTCTTTCCCCTGCAAAGGCTGCGGTTTGTCAGGTATGATCTTTTCCCTTTCTTGTTCAGTCGCCAAGCTCCTCCTTGGTCTCCGGGCTTCAGGCGGATCTGGGAAGGGCCAAGGAGAGAATTGATGTGTGTTTCTGAATGTCATTAGTGAGACGCTTTCCTGCTAGCTCCAACCTGCTTGATGCATTACTCCGGGTCCTGCTGTCTCTCTCCAGCAAGACACCATCTGATGGGGAGGGGAAATGAGGCACCGTTGAGATGCTGCCTCAAAGGCATGGTGCAAAATTCACGGGGCTGCTCCCGCCTGCCACCCTCTGCAGCCAGGCCTGGCTCTGGGTGCTGGCAGACAGCGGGGCCACCTCTCTCCTGCTCGCTGCCACCTTCACCTTGCACCCACTCGAGCTGCAGCCTGCTCGTGATTCCCTGTTTGGGACAGTGATGCAAAGCCTTTGTGCAATGGCAAGAAGGAGAAGGTTCTGCCTCGGGTGCCTTACGTGCACCTCGTTCAGCTGTGGAGCCCCTCGCTGTGGGATGCTGGCACTGGATAAATTCATCAAAGTCTCTTAAGCACAAGCTGATTCAAGGAGTATCTGTGCCACTAAATCCTGAAGGCTGGGAGAATATTCGGGGAAGTATTGCTTCATGCTGGTCCTGCTCTGATACCCTTTCTGGGTGTCAGCTCTGGGCCACTGTCACACCGTGAGTACGGGGCTTGAGGGGAGGCCCTGGCTGTGCAGCTCCCCTGCTCACCGCCTTTCCTGGCTCCGGGCTGCAGCATCTGGCAGATGCAGTAGCTAGGGACAGGCAGGTCTGTTCGCTTCCTGACACAGCCTTGGAGAACTTCCTTACTGGGGGTAAAGTCTCCCTTCTGTACCATTATCACTGCATTTCAGCCCTCCTTCTCCACCCAGCATTTGCAGCGAGTTCAGCCTCGGGGGGGCTGGCAGGTCGTCTCAGCAAGGCCAGCTGTGTTGATGCGATAACATCACCCGTGGTCCTGGTCCTCGGACTCCTTGCCGCCTCGGCTCATGTGGCAGCGCTGCTGCCCCATAGCAGGGTTGGGACTGTTTTAGCCCTGAAGGTCTTCAAGGCTGTTTGGGGTCGCTCCTAATAACTCGGTCAGCGATGCACGGTGTGGGCAGTGCGGCTGCACGTGCATGCGCACACGTGCACGCATCCCCCATGCTGACCTGCTCCCAGGCGGAGCTCAGGCTCTTGAGGCCTGGATTTGGCAACGCCGTCCCATGAGGATGCCACAGCTGGTTCCCGGCACCTGCCTTCAGGGCTCCTTGCAGGGGTGAAGCCCCATCTGCTCCCCCCCGACAGCCGCCGCTGGGGACGCACACTGGAGCATCCCTAATGACAGCCGCAGCGAGGGAGCGATGGCTCTCGCCCGTGAGCCAGCTGTAACGCAGAAGCAGGGGCGGGAGGGCAGGATGACAAATACGCCTTTCCCTGGCTTGGAAATTACCTGATGTTTAAAAGCAGGAAGTGGATAGTTTAACAGGAGACTTCGAAGGCATCAATTGCAGCGAATGACCTTTGTGGCTGTTGGCAGCTAGCAGAGAAGAAGTTAAGGGCTTGTTTACACCCAGCTGGTGAGTATTTCAATTGAGATGCAGAGATAAAAGTAATAAAGTGCCTTCCATTTAGGCCAGCGTACAAATGAAGTTTAAAATGCATTCCCCTGCCGAAAGCACTTACTGGCTCTGGCTGGAAAGTTCAGATGAGTTATATGGAGGCTGCTGCTCACAATAGTGATTTCTTTCAGGAGGCTTCTTTGAATGCTGTGTCTCGTCTCCCTTCCGCCTCTGGCTGAGGTCGGGCTGAGGCCTGTCAAACTCATAGCAGTTGTCGCTGTGACAAAGACTTTCTAACTGACGCCTCCCCACTGCCTCTAGATAAATCTTCCACGTCCCTGCCGAGGCAGTGGGATGCGTGCAGGAAGGCTGGGGCTCTGCTCCCTTCCCTGTTTGTTGGACTTGTTTATTTGGGGCTTCGAAGGGAAACAGAAATGCGTTGCAATGGGGAGGGGGACAAGATGGCAGACCAGGGGAACCGCTGACTCCAAAATAAAGCAGTCCTTTCTCTGCGTAATTCTCCATGAAATTGTTCAACAGGAGCGTATCTGGAGAATTAAATGGCTCAGACGGAAGTGGAGAAAATTCATTTTGATTATTTTCTTTTCATCTTGATATTTTTTCTTTTTTTTCTTTTTGTCTGCGGAGAGAAAAGCTTTTTGATCATAAGAAAGGAGGTCATTTCTATGCTGAGGAGGCAGGAATCATAGCAACGGAGCGAACAGGTTAGGCGCAGGGTCTAGCGGGAACGATTCATCGGGGAAGAGCAGCAGATCCATGGCAGGTTGCTCTTCTCAGGGGCCACGCTTGGAGCTCCTTGACCTCACTCAGCTGCCTGGGTTGACATCTTCCCACTTGTTAGCTCAGCTGGATCTGCTTGTGCTTCCTCAGTGATCCTCCGGTGATGCTGCAGGACCTCCAGGTCTGGATGCTTTGGGGGGAAAGCTAATCTGGAAGGGTTCAGGCATTACGAGACCTGACTGTCCTCTTCCTCCTCTGCCACTGGGTGGCCTTGGACACATCAGCTCATCTCTGAGCCTTCCTCCAGTAGCAACTGCCTCAGCAGAGGGGCTGAGGCTGAACTTGCTCCTGGTGCTTTGTGGTCATCCCTGTGGTGGGAACTGGAAAAGAGAGGGAGGAATTGCTAGAAGAGTTTCAGGGCAGCTTTGCCTGCCTGATGGAGCTGTGGGCCCCAGGCAGGCTCAGGGCCCGTGAGACGGTGAGCCAGAGCCTGAGGTCCTGCCTGGATGTGCCCCCTGTGCTGTCTCCAGAGCTGGGAGGGATTTTTGGTGTGAGATGTCTGGTGCAAATTGCCGGAAACTGCTTGCAAGGAGTCTTCCCTTGCCCCAAATGGCCTGTTTGTGGGAGGAGAGCAGAGGTGCGAGTTTGGCTGAATTCCCCTTCTCCCTTGAGCTTGCTTTGATCTGACAGTTTTGAAACATGAAGTCAGTTCTAGTAAATTAATGCTTTAAAAAAAACAGGCAGGTTGAGGTTGAAGCAAAACGTGTTGCCCTCCCTGACCCGAACTGCGTGCATCGGTCAGGCGAGAGGTGGACAGGAGGGATTTTACTGCTGGAAGCTACTGAAGCGTGGGGGAAGCGTTCAGGCTCTTGCAGCGTCTTGTCAAAGAGGAGAGCCAGCACGTCTCCCAGGCTGGTTGAGGCTGTGATGGATGGTGCTCAGCCCTCTGCTTGGCTGTCGCGGGCTGACGGTGGCACATCTGCCCCACAAATTGGCTTGTTGAAGGGGCGAAGGCAGCCAGCAAAGTCTCTTCTCCCCGGGCAGATGACAAGCGCCATAGGGGGAAAGTTGTTATCAGATCTGGCTCCTTATCTCTTTAGGAGCCTGAAGCTTTCTGCCGCCGGGGGCTCCAGCAGGCGAGCTGCTGCTGCATCCCGCAGTGGCTTCGTGCTCCGCTGCGGTGCGCGGAGGACGTTTCACATCTCACCGCAGCGATCACGGCTTGCTCTCGCCGAGATGTGGCGGGGGGTGCAGCTCTGCTGTGCCGGTGCAGAGCGGGGCTCCCCGCAAAGCGCAGCCGGGGCCGTGCTGTCTTGCAAAACGCAGTCTTGTGGCAACTGTGCTCTTTGCCGTCTTTTCCTGCTGCCACGGCGGTCCTCTGAGCCATCTCTGGGAAATCTCCAGATTTTCCACCCCTCCAGCCGCGGTAAGGGCAGGGTGAGTACGGCTTGGCTCGCATCTTGCAGAGCAGAAGTTTCCTCCCCGATCCCTAAGGGAAAGGGCCCCGCTTCATCCCCGCATGTCAAAGACCCTGGCCCAGCCCCAGGAAGGCACCGGGGAGCTGGGCTGCCCCGGGGCAGCTGCAGGAGCTCGGGGGCTGCACCGGGCCCCGGACAAGGCAGGAAAACGCTCCCACCCCTCCTCGGGAACGAGCGCTGAATTTTGCCTCAGCATCGAAGATTCCCTGTTTCCGGGCAGATACAAACACTGCCGACACTGTTCGCTGCCCGGCCCGTTGAAGCAGCGAGCGCAGCCTTTAGGCAGGGAGACAGCTTTAACCCGCAGGGAGCTCGCTCGTGGGCTGAGGCTGATGCGAACGTGAGCTAGATGAGCTCCTCGTTAGCTGGTTTTCACACCGCTGAACCCTGTTGCGTGCCCCTCGCTCCATTAGCCCGGTCCCGAACGGCCCCACTTGTGCATCTATAACTAGCAAATCTGTTCCGGGCTCCACCGGCCTCTCCTCGTTCCATCCCTGAGACAATGCTCGTTCACCCAGGAATGCAATCGTGCAACACCTAATTACTCACATGGCTAGTTATTTCAAATTGGCTAAAAATTTATACATATAATAATAGAAAGCTAGTATTTAGGCAATTAAGTTGCTAAGTAATTTAATCACTTTGGAATAGAATGAATTCACCATACTAATAATTACTCCAATTTACTGGGAATTGAAAGCAGATTGGACAGGTTCTGGGGTTAATAGTATAGCGCTTAGAAAGTTGGGTCTTGACCCTGGTAGTGAGCTGGGAGGGAGGCATCCGATGCGGGGAAAGTGGAGGGCAGACCTCTGCTGGGGCCCTGTCCCGGCTGGTGTGCCTCAGTTTCCCTGTGCGGCTGACTGGGGACGCCCCAGCGTCTGCCGTAACGGCAGAAAACCAGCATGACTCTCCAGGCCACTGGAACTTTTGGAGACCTCTGTCCAACCCCAGCGTGGCCATCTCGCCTCCAGGATGAAGATTTTTGTCCAGCCAGGGGCCCCCCTCGCTGTGTCTGCCCTCATCTGCTTCTCTGCACGGTGCCAGAGCACTGCCCGCGCGTACCGTGCCGCGGGGGCCGTGTGCGGTTGCCTGGACCCAGCAGCCTCTCCTGGGTGGGAAAAGCAGGCAAGGAGAGAGTCCTGCTGACCCCACGTAAGCAAACCCTGAGCAGTGGCACCTCGCTGACGGTGAGAGGTGAAATAATCGTTTCGGCTCTCCCTTACTGGCTGGTGTATTAAGTTCTGTATTACATCTCTGGACACTGGGAGATGAGACATAATTACTGGTTCTTAACCCCCCCCCCCCAATCTCTCACTTCCCGGCTCCATCCGCCCCCCTCCTTGCTGCCGTTCCTGCATCGCAGGTGTTGGGGGATTGGGGATGCCCCCGCGTTGCCTGGTGCAGGCGGAGGCTCCGCATCCCCCAGCCGACTCCGGGACACCAGGATCAGCTGGGGAAGCACACCGGAGAAGGAGCCCCCTGCACGGAGAAGGAGCCCCCTGCACGGGGAAGGGCTGGGGCCGTGGGGAGCCGCTGGGCAGGTCTGCTCCTGCTGCCCCGGCTTGGCTGGGGGGCAGTGGGGAGGAAGAGCTCGGTATTGGGTGACTTCCATATGCAGTGACTCAAGGCGGTGGGAGCCCACGGTGTGGGATGGGCTGGGCGGGTGCTGATGTGATCCCGATCAGAAGAGGCGGGTGGAAATGGTATCCCGGGAAAACGGTAACCCAAGAAAAGCGGTTCCTCGGCGCAGACAGGCAGCCGGCGCGGCCTGCTGCCCCCACGCCGCCGTCACCCCACGCGAGCCGCGGGGCCGGTGGCAGCGCAAGCGCGGGCGTGTGGCACCATCTAGCGGGTGCCGGGACGCGCGCGGAGGCGGCACCGCAGCGCCCGCGCCCCCCCCTCCGCGCCCGCGCCCCCCTCCGCGCGGGGCGGCCCGCGGCGCTGCCCCACGTCCCCGCGCAGCCGCTGCGGGAGCCGGGCGCGCGCGGCGGCGGGCGGAGGCTTGGCCGAGCGGCCCGTGCTGGCAGGCGCTGCGCTGCCGATTGCATCAACTCCGGTATTTCCAAGCCCCGCGGGGCGAAGGGAGGCGGCAAAGGAAGGAAAAGGAAATCGGCGCTGCGGGGCGCCGGAGAGCGGGGAAGCCCTCGGCGCGCAGGATTAGGCCGGTTCAGCCCCCTCGGGCAGGGCCTGGTGCTGGGACCCCCCCCCCCCCCGCTTGGGCTGGCCTGGCTCTCTCCAGCTTCAGGGCTGGGAACAAAAGCAGCAGGAGGGGGGGAAAAGGAGAAAAGCAAAAATATACACCCGGAAAGCACGCATCCATGTGGTCAGGCCTTAAAGCGACAGCTTCTTTGGAAACTCGGGGAAGGCGAGCGGGAGCAAGCACCGCCGTCGGCGCCCGGCCGGCCCTCGCTGCGAGGGCAGGTTAGCGCAGGAGGGTGCACGAGTCTGGGTGTTTGCTCAGGCTTTCGGCGAGCGTGGGTGAGACACTGAGTGCCTCAGTTTCCCCGTGTTGTCAAACAAGAAGACCGCATCCCGCTTCTCCTCTGCCTCAAATGGGGAAATATCACTATATAGAGCCTAATCTGGGGTGCTGGGTGCTGCGTGCCGTAGAAACGCAGGGGTAGGGGAGGTGTCTGCTCCAGCCAGCACAGAGGCCCTCGATCCTCTGGATCAAATGGCAGCGGGACACAGGCAGCATCCTGGTTTCCTCTGGGGTTTTCCTTTCTCTTTCTGCTGATCTTGCTCCCAGAAACAGTTCAGCCAAACCTTGTCAGGAAACGCTTGCCTGGGGCAAACGCTCATGATGAGACGCTCCAGTCCCAAGCACCGAAGCAGGATCCGTCCAAGGACAACGTTAGAAAACCTTCCCTCTAGGGATCCGTGCTTGCTTCAGCCCAAGGGATCTCCGCAGGCAGCAGCGGTTCACGGCAGGGTGTGACAACCTTTCCCTGCCTCGGCTTGGCAGGGTTCGGGGCACAGCTCCGGTGCCAGCCCTTGGCCGTGCCCTTGAACCCCAACGCCCCGAGTGGCGCAGGGCTCACAGGCTTGGTGCTCTCTGAGCTGGGGAAACTGAGGCACGGGCAGATTTGTATTTTTTTGCACCAGCAGCCCCTCACCCAGCCACGCTGCTGTGCCCGCTAGAGGTTTACAGGCGGTGGAGCAGCTGTGCATGGATTTGCTAGGGGAAAAAAGAAAAAAACCAAAAACCTCCAAAACCTCATTTTAGCCATTAAACTGAAGTGGAAATCTTTGTGCTGTAAAACCGCAGCCTTCCCCTGCCCTCCCTCCCTCTTTCCAGCAAGTTGGCTCCAAAGTGGCAGCGTTCCTGGCAGGAGGACCCAGGCGTCCGGGCTCGAGCTCTTGGGCTCACCCATCCCCTAGGCAACGGTGTGGTTAATAACAGGGACAAGGCGCCGGAACGCGGCCCGGCTGCGCCGGCGGCTCTGTTTAAACAGGCCCTTTGCCCGGCGACACGACGGGGCGCGCGACGGCGGCCGCGCTGGCCTCCCCGCGCTCGCTCCCGCCTGTGCTCCCGGGCGCGCCAGCACGAGGGCCGGAGCTGCGGCACGACTGCGACGCGTGGCTGCAGCTGGGGAGCCTGCCCGGGGCTCGTTCTTTTAATCCCCCTCTTTTGTTTAATATTTTTAGTGGTGTCACCTCCTGGATGAGTTATCCAAAGTTTTCCCATTTTGTTCCCGAGAGCTCTGGAGTTTGTTAGAAGTGTCGTATGCAAAATCTGCACGTGTTTTGGAAACGATGTCAAGGAAAAGGTCCCAAAACCGGGAGAAATTTGGGGGTGAAAGTCCCCCTTTGGGGGAGTTTGTCTCTTTAAGCAAAGGCACCTATATGAAGAAGAGCTTTTGCAAAGAGCCCTTAAGCGATGCTGCCTGGGAACCTCCCCACCTTTTCGGGAGAAGACTCCAGTTTGGGATTTTCTCGCTTGGCAGGTGGAAGGTGCCTTGTGGGATGCAGCTTGGCCCAAGACACTTCCCAAAATCACGCCCTGCACCGAGGTGGGGTGACACCAAGGGCTGTGGAAGGGGCAGTGCCGGAGGCCTGGCATCAGCACGGACACGATGGCAACGGGACTCAGCCCCGGGCTTCACCATTAAAAGCTGGTCCTGGCTTTTTGAGGCCCTCCTGTGCCCCTTTTCCGAAGCGCAGTGGTTATCCCGGGGAGGACGTTGGTTTCCGCAGGGATTTTGGTGAGGCTGATCCGGTGTGTGAATCTGGGTCCATCAAAAGCACGTCTAGATAAGTGGACTGGGTCCTTCTGCCTGCCGACATGGGGCAGGGTCACATCGCCAGCAGAGCACAGAGCTATCATCTCTTTTCACAAGTCTGGCGCCTTGTTTCAGGGGTATTTCACTGTGTTTTATGTACAGTGCCAACTTCTGAGGGGTTTAAATTACAATTTTGAAGGCGTATTTCATTCTAATTAAAAAACAAACAAACCCCCCCCAGGAATTTCAGCTTTTGATCCTGCTTTGAAACGATCCCAACGTTTTAAACTCGGGGACTGTTTTGCAGCCTGGACTGTCCCAGTTTGGTTTAGTTTGTTTTTTGGGGGGTGGAGGGAGAGGTTTTGTTGATTGCTCTAAATCCAAACCCTCTGGGGGCAACTGGAGAATTTAAGACCTGCTTGAAAAAAGGCCGTACACTCCGGGGTGAAAACGATGATTAAAATGTCTCTCGGATCTCAGAAGGAAACCCGGACTCATTATGAGCCAGGAGATGGAAGAAAGATGCTGGTTTCGGAGCGGTTTCGCGAGGCCACGATAACCTCTCCCTTGTCCTCCCTGGACGTAGGTACACGGTCACCCAGCGCGCCGGGCTTGGCCGCTGTCCGAAAAGAGGCAAGGCGCAGCGGCCGCCAGGCTCGGGACGCGGCTTGCCGGGGTTGTCGGTGCGTGGTTTTGCGGGTGGTGGGGATCAGCCGGCGGGACCCGCATCTCCTGGCTTAAAAACCTCCGCGCGAGAGCAGGGCCCACAGCCCCGCGGGCGGCTGGGCGGCGCGGGGCCCTGGCCGTGCGCCCTCCTCGGTCCCCCGTCCTGGCGTGCCGCGGCGGCCGGCACGTGGGCCCGGCCGTGGGAGCCGCTGCGTGGGCGCGCGCTGGAGGCCGCCGGATTCGTGCCGCCGGCAAGAGGAAGCCGGTGGTCTCTAGGACCCAGCGGAGGCGAGGCGCACGAGCTGTCCCGAAACCCTCCAAACTTTTTCGCAGCCTCTTGCTTATTCATTCAGCTCAGGAGTGAATCCGTCCAGCGCGGAGCGCGCGAGGGAGCGAGCCAGCGCGAGAGAGCTGCAGGAAGGGACATCGCAGCCCGGGACGCTGCCGCGATGTGAACCCCCCCCCGCTGCTGGAGACGTCCGGCGAGCCCGTCGCAAGACCCAGACGGGGCTCCTTTTCCTGCTCCGAATTTCCCGAGCGGGTCGGGCACCGGGGGGCCCCCCTCCATGCAGCCCGCCGGAGCGCCAGGCCGCGCCGCGCCGGCCGGGAATGGGCAGCGCTAGAGCTCCCGGCCTCGGGAAGCCGCCGCGGAGAGAGGAAGCGT